>NW_027468657.1:32195600-32668100 GCF_046254945.1 Alosa pseudoharengus
TCTTCTCCTCTTGGCATTGTTTGCTGGCCATGCAGCAGGCCAACTTAAATTTCTGATTTATACTTTTCTTCATGGTGAATTTAAACAAAAAATCTTTCTGAATGCAAAAGAGAGGTCCAAATGAAAGGGAGCGATTCAGTTTTATTATTTAAGGTGGAAAATGGGATCCATTATTTAACTGGCAGCAGGGATCGAGCTATATAAGATATAGGGGGTAAAGTTTTTGCAATTCAAATTTTAAAACTCATTTTTTTCAGATGCAGCATAAACTTTTCTGCTCTTGTTTCTTGAATTGCATACTTTATTGGATGTTTCTCACTAGACATGCATCCAAACAAAATAGCATTTTTCCCCTCAAATATTGAACTAAAGATGTAGGCAATATATCTGCAGGGTCCTAAGTACACGAGGCTCTCTAAAAAAGCAAAACAAAAGAAAATCAATGCCGGTAGGTCTGATAGGCAGCCAGAGGCAACCGTTGTTGTTGCTAGGGGTTGTTTTTACAGCACTGGAAATTGCCTCTTCTGCGCTGTCTGACAGAGGTCAGGGGTTCAGCGGCGGAAGCCCCAGTACACCTCAGCCTCTCCTGCGCCTGCCCAGCATCCTGACCCAGGAGGACGGGGGGAAGCGCGGGGTGGGGAGGAGAGGGACGCACAGCCAGAGCCGTCGCCCTCTCGATGACACTTTTAAATTTGGGTTTCCTTCGGCTGTGTCGACATTAAGAATTTCATGGTAATTGTTGAAGACAAGGAGGGGGTCTTGACCTCTGCAGCCCTGATTAAGTTCTCATAAAAAAGCCCTCACTCCCAGGTCCCAGTAATAGCCCCGGATAGTAAAACAGAAATCATCCCTCGCCGTGGGAGGGTAACCATGGAGCCAGCCCTTCAGAGGCACTATGTGTGTGACAGTCGGTCTACTGTGAAGATCAATGATTTCATATTTTTCTATTTCTATTTCATGTTGGTTTTCTATCCACCCTGTCCTATTCTAAGATGTCAGCCTATAGCTCTGAGAGAAGATGAATGACTTTTTTTTTTTTTATATGGCCTGTCAAGGCATAGTATTTGAGTGTATGCTAATGCAGACTGATTTGATTTTTATCTTTTTTCAGTTGTCACCCTCACTGTCTAATTTGAATCCATTAGGATGCTTGTCAGTCCTTGAAGAATAATGTCAATCGTTATATTATAATTACAATAATATTTAACCACAGTGTTTTTGTTTGTTTTTATGTCATTTTGTAACCTTAATCTGGTCCTTGACATTGTTTTGGCTCTATGGATAGCTTTAGCGTAGCATATAATTCTCAGCTCATTGTTTACCTCTTGAGTCTTTACAAATCCTGAAACAAAAGATAACTTGTATTGTCCAGGCTGAAAAAGAAAAACTATACAAAATAGAATCTTTTGCCGTGTATACAAACACTGTATTGTTTTTAATCACCAACCTAAATCGCTAGCTAGGAAAACAGACCCTCTGCATGTGCATCATGTATTATGATGCCATTGCTAAAATTGTTTATGCGTTCAGAACACGATATAACGCAATTGTAAGTCATTATGATTATTGTTTTAATAATTTACAGCTACAGATCATGATGCATTGTTTGCATCATAAAACATTGCTATAGAGTCTCATGCTGGTTTGTAAATTATTATAGCAATTATTATAATGACTTATAATCACATTATATTGTGTTATGAATGTATGCATTAGTCATTATAGCCATGACCTTCATAAAAAGTTGTACCAAACATTCATATTTATGAATTCTTTCCTCTTTAAATAAATAGCCTCTTCCTGGTGTGGCATAAAGCTATTGCTCTTTGAGAGAGGCATGTCAGCAAGCCAATTATTCATACAAAATTAATGAATGACTTCACCTCAGAGACTGCATCAAATAACAAGTGTCTGAGACAGAAGCTTTGCCATCAGTCTTGGCATGATGGCACCGCTACAGGTGCTGCAGCAGCAGGAGATGGAAGGAGAGGGGGAGAGGTTATCTTGTGTCGTATTGAGAGAGCAGGGGGGAGAAAAAATCACATCTGTTTATCCAAAGCCCTGAATGGGATTGAATTTCCCTGATTTTTATCTCTGCTGTCTCTGAGGACCAGCTCCTAAAAGTGGGCGCGAGGTGAAAAAGTCATCTATTTTGGAGGGGGGAAGGGTGCTGCTCCTGGAGGAGGTAGTAGTGGTGGTGGTAGTGGTGGTTGTGGTTGTGGGGGGGGAATCAGAGTCTGGAAAAACGGGCAGCTGCATGGCTACCCTTTTGATTGACACTTTCCTGTGACTCGGTTCTGCCTCTGTGGGCATCGGAGCATCTGGTTGTTCCTCTTGCCCTAAAGAAAGGCTGCACTCAGGAGGAGGAGGCTGGGGGTGGGTGGGTGTGTCGGGTGAGGCATAGGTGACAGTGCGTATCAACTCAGGTAGGCGCATCTCCACCCCCTGTCACCGGCCCCACTCCGGGCCACTCCAGGCTAATTAGCCAGCACTTAACATGGTCGAGAGCACTCGAGACCTACTGCCACACTCCACCACCAGGGTTACAGATCCCTTTCAAAACTTTGTCAGGAAGAGTGCTTCAATTACAGTGCTTGTGAGAGAGACAAACTATATGAATGGACACTTTAGATTGGATTGTCTTGTCATACTCTTTATTCTGTACACTGGATATGAGATATTTCCTAATGAAGCCTCTATAGCATAATATATTTCATGTCAATTATTAGTTATTTACAGACAGTTGGGAAAAACATAATTTAAAATGAATGAATCGTCACCTTTTGTAACCTCATTGTTTCACATGTCAAGTTGATAGTCTCTAACTGTACAAACAATAGCTCTCAGAAGTGCAATTCATTCATTACACCTCCTACAGTGAAATCCTCTCAAATAGGTATTGTTTATTATGCATAAAATAGTACTATAAGCTATACCTTTTTCTATGCATAAACTGCATGAAAACCACAAGTAAGCTTTTCAGTGAATGCTCTAAATACTCAGGAAACATGACTAGTTCTCAGCTCTTACCCTTTTTTAAAATGAGTCGTGGAGTTCATTGAAAACTTATGCACAATACAATATCCATGACAAGTCCATTTGAAAAATATTCACAGCATAACTATTGGATAGGTATACCTGCAAAGGTGTGTTTGTATTTATGTGCATGCATTTGTGTGTGCATGTGTGTGTGTGTGGTTGGAGGTGGGGCTGTGTCTGCCGCTGTGTGTTAGTGGCTTTCCATTACAAATGAATACAAGATATCTTTACATACTGCAGGCAGCCACTCGGAACCAGCAGCCCTGGGGCTAGGGCCCTCTCTAAGCCTTTGTGTCTGTCTCGCTCCTAAGTGGACAAGTGGTCTCGAAATGTTGGCCTCTACCTCAGGTTATTGGTGACATATGCCTAATCTACCTGAGAGGAGCATCTGCGCTCAGGGCCTGTGTCTTAGGTGGAGGTGAGGCTCAAATGACCTGGCAGATGATGCCGTTACAGTGGCAATGCATCACTGTGTCAACATGGGAAACCTAATTCAATCAAAATGAACTAACCCGATTAATTGAGACACACTTCATTTGTCATTTGCCGTATGCAAACAAACCCATTGCAAAGTCAGATCAAATGTCTTTAGATCCAAATAAGACATGTTCCTTTTAAAAACAAATCCTATCACATTTAGCGTTTGCTTCAGTCTCTGCTAATAGTACGGATGGGTGTCATAGAGTTTACTCTCAGGTCAGCCTGACTCTACAGGAGCTTGGCAGAACTACATTTAATTCAAAAGACTGACGGATGCTTGTTTTCAGAGCATTTGCAAATCAAAGTTAGCAGGCTCCCAGCATTACCATGCAAAATGGCTCTTGTTGATTTGAGTGAGTGGGGTCTGCTTTTGGGCCAGAGCGACTGAAGGGGCAGCATCCAGCACCCCTGCCCTGGGAGCACCCCTTGGGCCCTCTATGAGATGTCAAACACTAATAGACTTATTTCCTCCTCATAAACACTGTCAGGGAGGACAAAGAGAATACACTGGGCCTGCTCACATGAATACGGAATGGGGCTCAAGGCCAGTGGCGTTATACAGGTGGGTCGAGGAGGAAATAACTTGACACAGGAGGAGAAAAAAGGGCAAGAGGTCCTCATTGACTTCAGACATTCCTGCATCACTGTGGGTGGACTTCTTGTACAGGCTAAGACAAAAAGCTCTTGCCCCGTCATAAAAGTCCCCTGCAGTAGGAGGGCTTTGGAAGAGGGCCTGTGATGTGGAAGCTTTATTCCCGGCCAACAAAACCTATACAGTGGGTTTACAAATTGAGAACAATGTTGAGGAATTTACAATGGGGATCAGTTCTGCTCTATTGTTGGGACTGGGAGTAATTATTAATTCCAGTGGTAATGAAGACATGCACTGCTGGGTTGCTTGTTTTGTATGTGAGCATTCCAGGTTAATATATAGTAAATCATTATATTATATTATATTATATTGTATTATATTATATTATATTATATTATATTATATTATATATTTTTCTTTCTAGTCTAAACTGTTGATTGTCATGTCATGTTGATTGTGTTGCCTACAATCCCAATTAGACTGAAAATAAGCCTCTATTTTATCAACAAATCATTAGCCACCTTAATCACCCTCCATTGCCGTGAGGGATCTTTTCCAGGACTTCATCATCAAGGTGTGAAGCCTTCTGTCAAAATGCTGAAGGGGAGAGAGAGGATTGGCCTGATCTTAAGAAGCGTCTGGAGAGGCTTGTTCTCCACAGTTGTCAGCACTCACCTGCTAATCTCTGTAGGGGTTGAGTCCACAAACAGATTTAGTCTCACAGCTATGTGGTTCAAGGCGAACAGCCGACAACCCAAAACAAGCAATCAGGGTAAGGGCTCACTCAGCTGCTGGCAGCAGAGAGGATCCACATATGAGCACTGCATTAGCACTGTAGCACTGCTGCAGGCTGACCACCTGATGGTTTGGCCTCTAACCTTCTGTTTACTACACTGATATCCTTTTTAATGAATCACCTGGATAGGCAATGCTGCATTTAATAATATCTATAGCGTAAGAAATTAACTTACCACAGAAGCTGGACGTATACTTGGTTTGCACAGACTCAGTCCAGATTAAATCATATTTAAAATACATACACACAGTCAGACTGCAAAGGTTTCTATTATCTTTCTGCTTTTATGAAACTGCCACTGACACAATATACTGTAAGGCTTATAATCTTTGCTGAAGTAGCTGCAATGCCTCCTCTCTCATCTAAGCCACTTCTACCACCCCACCAGCCCACCTTCTGTTTGTCATTAACTTGCAGTTATTGTTTAATTGGGCCCTGTATTGTCCCCCACAGCCGTGCCGTATGACTCTCTAGGTGTCCAGTTAAGTTTGGTGGAGGAGGCTCATCCATCTTATGGGGGGCTCTCTCTCCTCTCCTGTCTCCTCCTACCCAGCTGAGCCCTCTTCCCCCACAGTGTACAGTGCCCTCATGCCAGCATCCGCAAAGTCACAATTAATCCCAGGGACTAGATGGAACAGAGATGGGTAAAGTGAAAGAATGAAAAAGAATAGTTTGTACTGCTTTTTGTTCACTGAAGTAGACATGATGCAATACAATTATTTGTAATTTAGCCAAAGCAACATTTTATGGCACTTTTATTGCACTTTAGGAAGGCTACAGGCAGCCACTGAAATGTTGCCTGTAGGGTATTAACTCTCCTTGAGGCAACCTGCTGCCTCCACCATCTTGCCACGATCAATATTTAATGTCCCAATCAAGTCTGAGGAGAGCTTATAAACCATACAGAAAATGGAATCAAAGTCATAGCCTGTCTGGCTTTTGTGAGGTTTGTTTGACAACATTCAAGGACACCGACATTTATGAATTAATTTGGTTGTCCCATCTTGTTGTCGAAATATTTAAATGCTGGATATATGTTAGACAATGTAGCCTATACATTTTTATAGCCTACTCCTTAAAGAAACATGAACATCTATGTGCATTTTTAGGATCCACTTAAATATGAACAACTGTTTCATTATGCATCAAAGAGGCCATTTGGACATGATAGCACTTGATTTGTGGCTGGTGCTTTAGCCAAAGGCTTGGACCCAAGCGTAACCATGTCTTAAAATCAATATTCCCATTTATGTATTGAGCATGACTCATCTCGGTGGAAGATCAGTGGAAAGGTCAAGGATACACATCTCCTGAGGCCTCGGGCTGTGGCTAGGGTACACCAGAGACGGGAAGACACATAAGCGTGCACATGGCAGTACACACAGAGCGGGCGACTGTTTTGATGTTTTTGTGCCCGTTGACATGGGAGGCCGTCTCCCTGGGAGGTGAGGGGTCTCCTACCCCACTGTGGCCTCTGACCCCTGCATAGGCCCTGCAGTTACTAGCTTTCAGTCTCCGAGATGAGGGGGAGGGGACGACATGCAAGACAATGTAGTTTTTTTTCCCCGTTTTCCAAACTTTGAATGTTCTGCCATAGTAACTCAGAGGTTTCCTACTCCAAAGTTTAGAAAACAAGGGTAAAAAAAGTGAAAAACTTAATACACAAACAAAAAAAGGTATAAAATTGTCTGCTATGTTTTGGGGTGTTTACAAATAGGAAACTAAGTTATTAACCAATTTAAATGTCCTTGTCTGGAATTGGAACATTATAATATGATTAAAAGCAATGTGTTTATATATATATATAAACTAGTGAATAAGTATTGTGTTGGGAGGACAAAAGGGCCACAACCACAGTAAAACTGGGAGCAACAATTCCCTCCCAACTTCATACAACTGATGATGAGCCCCCTTTTAGTGAAGTATTGGAGTGGCAGTAATTAGTTTGCAGGTGCGAGCGCAACACGTAGCCCAGTCTCAGCGTTCATGTTGGGAATTGCTTATGGTCCTGTGCTTACGAACAAAGGCATATATTCATACAGCATACACAGATTATTGTGACTCCCTGCAATGAATTGGCACTCATTAGCTTAGGACGCGCAACCAAAACAGGTGCATTAACGCACGCAACGTTAAGTGATGGTACATCAACGTCATGCTTTCAAGCTTCCTATATCTTTAACAATTACAGTAGGTCTACTTAAACTTAAGCAAACTATAAATGATGTCAAAGTTAATAGGCTGCGAATTCAATGGTATTACGTATTGGGATGATACTCAGGAGACATTGCACACATAATCGTCTTCTTTATTACGATATTGCACAGGGACATAGTTCTTGAAACGATGCAAGTCATCACCCCCCCCCCCCTACATTAGTTGGCATGTGCTCTCTCTAAGACTGGCAGCACCCCCATTATACTTTTCTATCCACGACACGTGCAGATACAAGCGGCTTGGCCGGACCATGCAAGCACAACTCAATGGAGGATTTAACCTGAGTCTCTATAGAAATAAAATTATCATTGCCCACAAAGGCACAGAATGGAAGTTGTTTGAAGGATGAGATGAGGAAAAAACGACGCTACGGGTAGGGCTTTTGAAAATGCTTTGGGATATCTCGGGGAAAATAATGTTGCAGTGATGACGTTTTGCCAACAAACAGCTTGCAACCAGTTTTACCATTTCAAAGATAGAGAGAAAAATGAGAAAAAAAATTTTTTGAGGTTTCATCTATAAAACATCTAAATGCATAGTAATTAACGAGTCTGAAGCCATTTCAGGTTGTCAAATGGGTCCGTTCCTGATTGGATGCTCATCAGAGAACTGGACCAATTCATCCACCTGCCACACTCACCCCTCAACCGTTACTATCCCAAAGCGTCATGTCTGCTTTGTTTTCATCATGCGTGGATGAAAGAGTGACGCTCTCAGCAGTCCTGCATGACTACTTTTAAGAGAGTATCGGGGATGTGTAGCCTAATTCAATTATGCCAAAAGAGGAAAAATACGGATAACCCCTTTATGAACACAATTGCTTTGCATTCATTCGACAGACACAAAATATTATTATAAACATTATAGTTTTATTTGTACAAAACTGTTTGCACCAAATGTATAATTTGAGGTAAATACATAATAGAATAAATCTCTTTATATACAATAAAAATACATTTCATATCAAAACCACATGTTGAATAAATAAAAAGAAAAGTATGAAGTGAATGTAAAAACCAGTATCTATAGAACTGTCTAAAAGGTTAAGCAGGACTCAACAGCGTTCTTGGGGTCAACATACATAATGCATTAGACCAGATCCTTGTCTTTTGACGGCCTTTCAGTCTTTTGTCAGAGCGTTGAAACCGAATTTCCACGCTAGTTTTTCTGCATTATCACTCTACAAATTGTAAAATTGACTTTTCACCTCCGGCTGCAAACGAAAATCCGTCGTCCTCTTTTAAATTATAATTTATTTTAAATAGAGGCAGAGATCAAGATCTGTGGAGTGGACCTTGTATACGAGCTGCAAAAGTGCAAAGGCAGTGAAGTCTACAATACCAAAACAACAACAAAAAACATAATAACAAAATGATGGTGAAAATATAAAAAACACAAACCATATGAAAATACAGTCAAGGCAAACAGTGAATTCGCATCTTGTCTTAATCTGGGCTTTTTGCACTAAACAATCTCAAACATTCTCCTTTACTAGCCTATCAGACATTCTGCTACCGAGCATTGACAACGATGTCTTTAAGTTTAGAAGATGTTGGGGACGAAGTTGCGGTAACTATAAACAACATCTGTTTGCAAATATCCATAGTCATCCATAGCTGCCGGGCTGCTTGGGTTGGAAGTGCAGTACGAGGGAGAAGACGAGGAGGACGCGCCTGATGACCAGGAGCAAGCATCGCTACCGGGGCTTGGGGCATCTGCCACGCAGGGTAGTGGTGGTAAAAGAAGCGTGGAGTCCCTGGGCTTGGTCTGGCGCTGGTCTGCAATCCGTATGGTCTCTGAGAGAGCCCAGATGTAGTTGTGGGCAAATCGCAAAGTCTCGATTTTGGTAAGTTTGGTGTCATCTGGGAAAGCGGGGAGGATGGTCCTCAGAGTGTCCAGAGCGTCGTTCAGGTTGTGCATTCTGTTTCTCTCGCGGTCGTTTGCCTTCACGCGCCGGTTCTTCTTGACCACATGCACAGTGGCTTCGTTCCTCGCCCGCCCCCTGCGCCTCTTCTTCAGCTGTGGCTCAGCGTCCGCCTCCTGCATGGCAGCCGATGATGAGCCAACCGAGCATGCGGGGGATGTGGCTTGGGTGCTGCTGCGAGAGTCTTCATCGTCCGTGTGAGAGAACGAATAGTCACAGCTGGGGCTGTCGATGTCAGAGTAAACGCTCTCCATTGCTGTGCTTGCTTTGAATGTAGAATCTGGAAAAAGTAGGAATAAGGAATTGTTAGATGCACATCCAATGCAAAACACAGGCAAAGCACAAAGTGTTGGTTTAAAGTGAAGACTATCTCCAAATTTGTAATGGACTTTGAAACTTACCCATATGAAGTTTGATGAGAAGAATGTTTTGAGGAGCTTAAGTCCGAAAGTGGTAGAAGTTGAGAGGTGTGAGGCACGCGTCAGTCTTGCTTTTGCTCTCTAGTCAGCTCGTGTGAGCCAGTGAGCTTGGCACACGACTGGCCTCAGATACCTTATATACCCTGTTGAAACAATGTGTGTACCCCCCTTGCCTGGGCATTTTGGGAAGGATGAATGAATAGCTTGCATCAGGTCTGCCCCGTGCCGCACGGCCATCCTATTTGCATAATTTATGCCCGTTGTTTGTCCTCCCTTCGAAGCGTGCCTGTAATCACGACTGACCAATCAGAGCGCTCGACTGCTGGCCAGCCACGCGAACAGTGCTGTTGCTATCTCCACTGCAAAGACCATGCCCACTTAAAGTTAAACCTCTGGAGGAAAATGAAAAGGGAGGGCCTCATGACTCACGCGTTTAGCCCCCAAGGCAAGGGCACACTCCACAAGTTCGGCAGGAATTATTTTCTTTCACAGCCAGGGTCTGGAAAACCTACATTGGCAAAAGACAACCTTTACTGCAGCCAGAGTCTTCAAATAACCGGTGCAGCGTGTAGCGGTGGCACACCGTCTCTTTAGGGAAACACAATTGTCCTTTCGTTTTAAACGTAGACTAATAATAAGTTCGACTAATCCACAATATATAATTGTCTGTATATATAATTCGCTGTATATATAATTGTCTGCAGAGTAAGTCTTGCAAAGAGAAACAAAAAAAATGTGATGTCAAGTGGGTTTGAAAAAATAAAAAAACTATCCATCCAAATTACAAACTCTTCATAAAGAGAATTTATATTCCAATTAAGAATGAAAACCTTTAAATAGCAAATGGGAAGATTTTAAATAGATTTGTTACAAAAACTTCTGATGAGGTCTATTAAGATTCGTATCACGGGTTGCTCTGTTTTAAAATTATACAGCGCCGCCATTTTTTTAAGGTTTATTTAAAAGCAACTTTATGAGACAACCATACAATTGTCCATTAATTATTCCATTTATTCCATTTCTAGCATCTCGCCTCTCTTTTGAGAAATCTGGATGGGGGCACTATTTAGAAATAGTTTGGAGAGAGACCTGCAGAGCCTTTCTCTTTGCTGAATTATGTGTATAGCGGGACAGTCATTTATAAATAATTACACAATGTTTAAAGTCTTCAGGCATGTATAATATATCAAAGCGATTATAAGGTGAATTGTTCCATTGTACGCTTCTCCCCTCTCTTCTTTTCAGTCCTATACGCCTTGTCCCCCTTCCAAATTCTGCACCTCTGAGCTTTTGTCACTCATTTTTTTCAGCCTGCGACACTCCAATGGCATTATTCTTATTCAAATACCCCCAGCGTGAACAAAAACACCCCTGTTCAGTGCATGTTTATATTTTGCTTAGACTACTTAGGGAAGACGAAATTATATAAACTAACCTAAAACATTTTCAGCGTTGCTTTACTTTTGCGAAAATAAATTAATCAGCACACAGAAAATGAATGGATGTAAACGCTATAGTTATTTTCGTCGGTTGCATACCCGGATCCTTCCTTGGCGAAAATGAATTTTGTGGCCCTTTTAGCACAGTGTGTTTTCGGAAACACAGTCCTGACGGGTAGGAGGAGATCAATTTTATTATTACAACACCAACCTGTCAGTAATAACATCAAAGACAAGAAACAGCTTGGATGCCCATTTTGCTTTTTACTGACGGCATTAGTAACCCGTCTAGGCAACACGCTTATTGCTCTTATAAAGTGATAAAATGTAACAGTTTTACCATATAACTTATTTCCTTGTTTCTGCAAGAAACCTACAGACTTGATTCTTTAGGGGAAAGTCTCGAAAGGGGGGTTTGAAGAATGGGTCTGGATGAAGCTTTTCTTGCGCACACTCCAGAGAGGTTTCCAAGGAGATCCCCTGACAGGATTAGGCATAAGGGCTGGAGATGGGATTGCATTTCAATAGCACAAACACGTGAGAAAACACAACAACACAATCGAATCTGGAGGGTCCAGTCTCATCCACGAGACCACATTCACACTGAGATGACCAACGACATATCATTATTTTGGAATGAAAGCGTGCGCAATGGTCTTGTTGAACAGCATTGCTGCATTTAGGGATGCGGCTTGCTCTAGAGACAATCCACACCAATGTAACTCATTTTATTTGTATTTGCGCCACAAATAGGCTATAACATGCATTTGCATGACAGGTGCTAAACTCGCTCGGAAAACCTTGGACAGCACACTTTTTAACAGAGCCGTATCCCACCATTGAGAATTGTGAATGGGACGTGTAAGGATTGATTCTATTCTGTGGGGGTACATTCAGCAATTTATTTCATATCTATTTATACAATTTGAATTAAATTCAATTTTGCAGTTTGCACAGCATTAATCCCTGGGTATTAACGCGATTACTTTTCGCCAAAGATCTTTGAGTCAGAAAGTCTAATAGGAGTTTTCAGATGGTAATCCGTAGAATAATCCTTTCCCTTGGCGCAGAGGCAGGACCGCGGCCAGCGGACCTTTTCTACTGGTTAAAAAAGGGCAGAATAGGGCCATTACTTTTGAATGGTAATTAATTCCTTGCTCCAGTGCTTCAATTGTACCAGGTTACTTCTCCCTATATCCCAAAGCTCTACTTCTTCATATGGACATTAAAACAGAAAAAGGGGAAATATATTACAAAATATCAGGGCCTCTGTACAGTAATTATGTTATGTAGGCTATTTCTGTATGTGTGTGTGTGTGTGTGTGTGTGTGTGTGTGTGTGTGTGTGTGTGTGTGTGTGTGTGTGTGTGTGTGTGTGTGTGTGTGTGTGTGTGTGTGTGTGTGTGTGTGTGTGTGTGTGTGTGTGTGTGCATGTGTGTATGTGTGTGTGTGTGTGTGATTAAGTCTGTGCATTGGTCATTCCAATTTTTTTTTATTACATTTCAAAATGACACAATCAATTCGAGGTATCGCCTGATTTGTATTTTTAAATGCAATTTAGGTTACTTTTCAAAACATGTCCCATGGTTGTGATGTCATGGAATCTCATTAAAGCCCAGCAGAATGCTAATTTTATGTCTTCATTGTTAGCTAGTCACAAAATGTACCAGTTCGTGAACCTGGCACTATCAATCAGACGTCCAGGCCCAAAAGCAAACCCGGGGCGAGCCATTCACTTGTCTTCATGTATTTGTACAAGTGCATAATTTACCTCTAGTTTACCCTACATTAGTGCTTACAATGAAACTTGTGTCTCTAAAGACTTTATAATTCAAAGTAACCAGGGTAACTATTTGGTAAAACGTGAAGAAGCTTTGCCAATGTTATCCTATCGTTAAAAGAAAACAAATGTTCAACAATCCTTTAACGCTGACAAATGGTCACTACACTGACCTCACCAATCTCATTCAGTGGAACATCCGGACTACAGACAGCAAATCTGTCCTCTATCTAGTCCATTATTGTCAGTGATTTTGTTTTGTCTTTTATCTCATTAGATGTCCTTGTCAGCATGATGGAAATAATGATTCTTCTGTTTTGCCTCTCCAATTTGTCCTCTTTTTCAGCATGTCATCCAATCGTTTCTTTCCTTTTTGGCCACTGCACTTGTTACTGAACTATCCTCACTGGATGGCATGTGGTCACCTCGGCCGTCTCTGGTCATTATTTCCAGTAATCAACTTTGTAAAAAAACGAACGGAGTGATTTCCATCAGTTGTCTTTCTGATCTCCGGCTTGTGGCACTCGATGCCCACATCTGAATGTGGGCGCAGGTAATGGCATCACTGGTTGGAGACGCTCAAATGAGCCATATGGTTTGGAGTGCAATAACTTGAAGCCAGCACCCACAATGGAGTAATTGAGAAGGGGAAGGGGTCTGAGCTTGACTCGACAAAGCTGCAAAAGCAACTCCCTCTTTCACTCTAATGAAGCTGTTGTCTGAGAGACTGGGGTGGGGTGCGGTGGGGTGGGGGGCCGTTGGTGGACGTGATTTGTCATACAATCTGAATCTTTAGGAGGGCTGGAGAAAGACCTCCTCCCCATATGTCCTCTTATTTTGCATCTGAAAGCTCCGGGAGGAGAATCGGGGGGCAGAGAAGGATGTAGGTAGCAACCAAGACAGTTCGGACACCAGAGCTCTCTCCTTAGTTTCCATCAGTTGTGGGCAATTTTAACACCAACACAGGACATTTTTCCATTTGTGTTTAAGGTCAGTGAGAACAGTTTTAAAATAAATACAAATAAAACACTTTTATGTACAATCCTGTTTGCAAGAGTCACAAGAAACTGCAGTTTAGGAAAATAGGATTACCTCGTTCATGCTGGTTGATAGTAATTGATTCTCAAAAATAAAAAAAAATCTGATGTGAAGGTTACACTGCTTAAACACATCTGTAGGAAAAAGTAGTCACTAATAGCTAAAAGATGTTCATTCACACAGCCTATTATACATTTTAAAAAGGAACATGTCAGAAGAACCTGTCACTTTTTTGTTGGTTCAAATTATGCAAAAATTGCTGGAGTGCTTTACAAATTGCCTCTGTCATACCATCACACTGTTGTCCTCAAGTGTTTATTATTCTTTAAACAAAACAAGACCCCCATGTTAGATTAGAACAATCAAAGGTCCAAAGCAGTCCTGTTTGATGGAATGCCACAAACAAAAGGAGCTTGGAAACAAAAGCACTGCTCTTGCATTAGGTGTCCATAGTGAAGGAGCTAGACCACCAAGCAAAGAAGGACTTCTGACTAGCTTGGCAAATGCAATTATGTAATAACAAAGGCCGCAATAGTTTCAAAAGTGTGGACCTACTCTACTACAGTGCGGCTCCAATAACGTCCACACAGGGAGCAGGTGTAAACTACTGCAGCCGAGTGGCACTCAATCTCGGAGAGGGCTTTGAGATTTGGGCTTCTCAGTGAGGTGATCCGCATTGAGTGGAGAAGTTCTTTCATCCGCAAGAGGCTTCAGATAGATGTGTTGGCTGTGAGGCCCTCATCGAGATTGGCTTGCAGTGAAGCTGTATGTTGTAGTAGTTGCCAGTGTTGTAGCTTGTAGCATAGTATTGAAATAATACGGAGGCATAAGTATGTATAAGTACTGTATATATACTCTTTTGATCCTGTGAGGGAAATTTGGTCTCTGCATTTATCCCAATCCGTGAATTAGTGAAACACACTCAGCATACACAGAGTGAGGTGAAGCACACACTAATCCCGGCGTAGTGAGCTGCCTGCATCAACAGCGGCGCTCTGGGAGCAGTGAGGGGTTAGGTGCCTTGCTCAAGGGCACTTCAGCCGTGCCTACTGGTCGGGGTTCGAACCAGCAACCCTCCGGTTACAGGTCCGAAGTGCTAACCAGTAGGCCACGGCTGCCCCATAATAACACTTCACAGTTCTGAAAGAAAATGCCTTAAAAATCCTTATCCCAACTGTAGTTATCTGTGAGGTTGTGGATAATTATCAGTTTGTGCTTTCAATATTTGTGGCATGTTATTGCTTAAGATCATCGTAAATATGATATAAACATGAAGATAAAGCCTTTATCTAGGGACATTTCTATTGCATTCTAGTTGCATTAACTTGTATCAAGTCAAGGTGAACTCATCCATTTGTGATGACCTTTGAATGAGTATAGTTCTGAAATAGTGGGACATGCTAGTCGGTAGTCCTAGTCCGTTGTGATACAAGCATTCCAATGAGCATCCAAAATGCCAAACAATGCTCTGTCTCTGATTGAACTGGGAGGGCATCAGGGGCCAGGGTTATATCTCGCCTCTGTCTACAATACACAAGGGCCGTGAACTTGTGACTGCAGGGACATCTGCATGCATTTTCTCATTGTTCCGTTCTTCTTTTTGATATCAAGGTTAATGATATGAGCGCCCAGCTCTGCACAAGAATGCAGCACAGGCTAAATGAGGAAGTCCCTGAGGACGTTCCTCATGTTGGATAACTCTTTTTGTTGGGAACACCCTCGACCAACCCAAAATATTCGTGGACATCTGCCCAGGCTCATCAATATGCATAGACTCAGTCTGGGGGTATCTGACCTGCCTAAGCAACAATAGAGTAGCAGTCTGATCTATGGCAGACCACTGCTCCTGTCTTTATGTCCCAGTCAAAGAACAGCCTCTGAAAACTGTCCTTTTCAGCACAAACTTGTAGGACCTCTTTTCATCAAGAATCACTAGGACCCACAGACGTTCTCTTCACCCAAATGGTCAAGTCATTTGCCATTGTTCCTTCCTGTCACAAGACATAGATTTAGTGCACAAGACCCTATGGGGCGCAGCAAAATGACATGAAGCAAAATGGTAGCTTGATGTAATAATTCCACCTGCCAAAAATGTACACTGCAGTAGTTTTCTTTTCTGGAGAGCACAGAGTACCCATATGTTTTTATGTATTTTTTTGCTATTTATTGTAAACAAATGACAAAGTATTTCTTCCTGTCTTTTCTTGTTTGTTGTTAATATGACTGGAGGATACAAAGTTTACCCCGACAAGAAATTAGATTGGTTAACATCGCCACCTAGTGGATAACAAGAATACAACAACCTCAGTTTTTCAGGGCTTGCTCTAAGCTCAGATTTGATTTTCTCTATTTGGATACATAAATACAGTAATAAATTAGAGATGCAACACATTATAGTTCAAAAGGACCACAAATATTTATTTATAGATGTATTAAAAATATACATATTTTTCAAGCATTTTAAATATACTACATGGCAGTGTCAAATGCTCAGTTGGAACACAGAATAACAATTTAACAAATGTCAAACTTCACAAAACCACAGAAAAAAACTGTAAACTGTAAAGCAATAACCAGAACAAACTATAAAAGTAAAGATGGGAGATTATCAAAAAAGAAACAGTAGCAAAGCATACTTGCTTAACAGTAGCTTTAAGGTATCATTTTTATGGCATGTTATAAATGGCACAAAATTATAACCAACATATCTTAGCTAGTGATAGTTTCATGCCTCAACATTTCACTCAAGAATAACTACTGTTTTTAAAATGAAGAGGAAAGCAAGAGGGGATACCTTCAATAGTTTTGAAGAGGTACAAATATTGCAAGGACTGTTGCATTATATATGCGTAACATCAGAACAAAATATACTCCTGTGCTCAGAACAAAATAGATATGGGGATAGTCTTTCACATATACTAACTACTTCAGGAATATACACAATTACTCCTTCAAATTTGTGTTATAATTGTGTTATAAATGTTATAATTTATTTTCATATCTGAAAACATTTCAATGCTTAAGATGGGCAAATACATAGTACTGATGTAATACTATGTAATAATGTGGCCTTTATTTGTGATCAGCAGCTAAAGAAGAATAAAGCATCATGAAGGCTGTGTAATAGTATTTGCCTAGCATGCAAACTATCTGGAAAACTTTGGCAAAGCTATAAGTGCAACAGGTGACAGACACTAGGTCTCATAATGGGATGGGTTACATTCATCACGGGTCTGAAATCAGTACTTCATCCCAGGAACAAATTCTTTTGCATTGGGATTCAAATTGCTGTTTACCTGAAAAATAGAGGAACACAAAAAAAATGCTCAAATTACACTCGGACAAACAACATGGCATAATTTAAAGTACTATTGGAGCAGTATTGAAGGAGTGATACATGTTTCTGACATCCAGCTTCTAAGTTAGCCATATTTTGATATGTTAATCTGACCGTTCAGCACTGCTTGGACAATATGCCGAGGACGCAGAACTGTTCACTTAGTTGAGAACAGAAAATTTTCGTTTAGAATAGCTACAAGTATGTATGTACACTAGAATAGCAAGAATAATAGAATAGCTGCCTACTAGTAAACCACACTAGTATAACATGAAGAATAGCTACTAGTATACCATGCCACTCTAGTACAATATGGTGAATAGCTACTAGTATATCATACCAAACTAGTATAACATGAAGAATAGCTGATAGTATACCAATACACACTATAACATGAAGAATAGCTTCTAGTGTACCACACTAGTATAACATGAAGAATAGCTGATAGTATACCAATACACACTATAACATGAAGAATAGCTTCTAGTATACCACACTAGTATAACGTGAATAGCTACTAGTATACCACACTAGTATAACATGGAGAATAGCTACTAGTATACCACATCAGTATAACATGGAAAATAACTATAAGTACAGTACACCACACTTAAAGAGCTGACTTACAACAATGTCATTTAACATGCATCCATCACCAATGACCAGTGCACTGAGTTGGTCCTGCAGTTGACTGAAGGGTTGAGGTAGATCACGTGCTGGTATGAACCACTCATGTTCTTCCTCCTCCAGCATCTCCTGGAAGCATCTCTCAATGAACTCTTCTTCCCACAACTCCTCTTCAATCTGATAAATATCACACATATACCATTATGAAGGCTGGCGGCCAAAAGGAACCACAAATACCTGAGATGGTGAAACAATGGCGGCACACACCTGTCTATTGAATTCTTCTTCATTCTCCATCCACATGTACTCAGCAAAGGGATCCTCTTCAGTGTTCAGCTGGCCATTAAGGATGATATCGCTTGTCCTGAAGCTTTGGCTGTTGCTGCTACGGCCTGGGTCTTTCATTTTGACCCTTTGAAAAGTAATAAGATATACTGAGCAAAAATAAACACAACATGGTAGTTTTTCATGAAGTAAAATATCTAAGACCTTTTCTGTATTAGTGGACACTTGACCTTTACATTCAGTTCATGGACATTCCTGCAGTCAGCATGTACAGCAAGCTCCCCCAAACTGTGACCTCAGTGGCACGGTGTTGTGTGAGAAGACTGCACATTTTAGTGCAGAGTGGCCGAGTGGCCGTACTGTGACCATCTGAGCAGTAATATCAGAAAGGGTGGAAGCGGAGCAAGGATCTTTGGTAATATTCATGGCATGCTTTTTAATCAGCATCTTTTGATATTTTTGATACTTTTGTCAGTGCCCACCAACACAAGTTTGAAGAGAAATAGCTTATTACGCAATGAACAAAATTTTATATCTTTTAGTTCAGTTCATGAAAAATGTACATTTTTGTACAGTATAACTTTATTTATAAGGCCTACAACTCAGCTGTCTCTAGGCTATTTTAAGCCATTTTTGTTTTGCAAGACAGGGGCTGAAGTGTAATTGTTTGCAGAACCGGACCGCATTTCACCTCAATCCAAACATGTTGGTTAACAAAGTTAGGAGATCTACGCGATGCATGATGAAAAAAATATATTTGTATGTTTTGAAAGGAATACCGCACACGAAGTAAGGACACTGACTAATGCAACCCGTCGACAGAAAAATCACAAAAGCAGTGAAAAGCGTCGACAAAATAGAGCCAGAAGATTGCCTAGTGCTATTACACAATCATGCTAACCCAACTAGAAGATTGACTGTGGCACACACACAATGGGCATTGTAATAATACCCAGCAATATGTAATGCATGTAAACTATCTTTCAGAGTTTCTCTTAAAGATACCCTACTTCAGAATGTTAGAAACCAACCTAACTCAACTTACTAACCACTTACGTTAATATTTCCAGATATACTGTTTTGTTATTAGCACCACAATGGTGATCCTGCAAATCGCTTCAGTCCAGACAGAGAAGAACAAGGGCAGAGTAGCGTAGCTCAGTGTAATGGCGGGCGTTTGTCTCTGTTTACATTTTGAGGCTGAAACTACCTGGGCTGAAAGTGTGGAATCTCACAGCCCGTCTCGCGACATTTCACCGAAACACGCCCCCCTTTTTGCGCCCCGGGTCCGGCCCAATTCTGGCCCGCAACCTGATGTCAAAATAATAGCCTAATGTAATTCGGCCCTTGCGGGTATTTTTTAATGGCGACAAACACTAACAGACAGACTGAGGAAGTCACTTGTCCCCAGGGCCATTGAACTGTTCAATGCTTCACTTAAGGGAAGAGGAGATATAGACTTCTCTGCATAGTCTGTCTGCCTCTTCACCCCCTCCATGTTTGAATACTGTCTGATAGCACTTTTTACCACTGTCTGTCTGCCTCACTGTTTGCGTGCTATATTAGCCCTACCTCCATGCCATAGCCGAACTGTGGCCACACTTATACCTTTTCTTAAAATAGTTAGATATATAGATATATAGATATATAGACTCTATTCTTGCACTGTTGCACTGTTGGACTTACTCATTTGCACTATCACCATGACCACTATCACCATTGCACTAGGGGGGTGTGTGTTATTTCATGAAAATGTTCAGATTCAACTTTAGCCCAGATTTTCTAATGCTCCCATGTCTTGGGAATACATTGATGTGAAAAAATTTCAAATCAAGCCCGAAACCCCCCCCCCCCCCCCCCTGAAAATTACTTTTTTTCAACCCTGAAAATGTGTGTTTTTTGCCAACTTTCAAAGTACATAGTGGATTTATGTTCATGCTGGGTCCTTTAAAGGTATTTCATGTGGCATGCAATGCCGTAAGAGCACTTTGCACTACAAAGGGTATAGTGTCAAGGTCATATTTTAGGTCAAAGGTCACAAAAATGGCTCAAAATGCCTATTTTTTGCAAAAAAAACACAATATTCTAACACTTTGTTAAGTTCAATGTAGAGAAATGTTCATTGATGGTCTTTCATGTGGTATGTCATGCCATGAGAATAGTCTGCATTATAAAATATCCTATTTCAAGGTCATATTAAAGGTCAAAGGTCACCCAAAATGATCCAGAATTACATTCAATAAGAAACATTAAGCAGAGATCACTACAATGCACAATGTAAAACAAAGTTGACCTCAGTCATAATGTTCTGCATGGTTCACTTCAGCTTGAGCAGTGGAGATGTTTTACGAGCAGATTTACGCAAATGCTGATAACTTCTCTATCACTGTCATTGCTGTCAGTGTCCGTGGCAACGTGTACTTTTCTCCTTTTGGACTGGAGTTGCTCAGTTGCAGGGTTGTATGTTTCATCAAAGTCCTTTTAGGGAAGTCCCTCCACTCGGCGGCTATATTGCAACGCTTTTTGGGCACTCATTGTGCATCCTATTCGGCAGAAATGCGCGTGCGCAAGGCTTCACGACACCAACCTTGCTCCAGCGGCGAGTTCACAACACATGATTGGCATGATGTCTTCACAACACACCATATGATTGGCTCACTGTATTCACATCACACCACATGATTGGCTCAATGTATTCACATGTCGACGTTTTGCCGAGGAAGGGGTGGGATATGTGTAGACAACGGCCATGTTGGCGTTACAAACTAACCCCATGCATTTCTATGGAGTATTTTTTGAGTGCTGTGTCTCCTCATTAGAAAGTCTCTGGTATCATCTGGTGTATTTACCTGCTCTGAGATACTATCAGTAGATTCAGTGGTGGTCTCTATGGTTGCCTCCCCCATAGCTTCTTCGTATGTTGACCCAACCAATGCTGTATCAGCCCTCTTCCGTTCCTCTTCCTTGTTCTGCATGGCCTGCAGGGCCTTTTCCCTCGAATTCTTTCGTTCCATTGTTCGCTCCCACTTTCTATCAACCTGCTCCTCACAGTAACCTTTGCGACCATTACGCATGGAATGCAAGAACTGCCATTTCTCATCCCCCATCTTGACCCCAAAAAGGTTTTCTTGGGACACTTGTGCCGATTTGTTCTCACAAAAATTGTCAACAGATTTTCCATATCCCCATTGTACTCCTTCATGTCAGTTTTCCATTTCTCACTTTGTTTGGACTGTGGCCAATTCATATTGGTGAGGAAGCGGGTATAACGGCTTCTACACACAGTTGCGTTCCATCAAGTGGGTGTTCCCGACGGTAGCTATGCAAATTACTTGAAGTATAACCGTAATTTGATTGGTTGGTGCCGTCCGTCGATTGGCTTGATTGGCCGGTGCCGTCTGTCTGTGCAGCAACATCTGAACTTCTCCCACAATTCAGTTCGGCAACGGATGACGTAAGCCCATGTAAAGTGAATGGGATGCATCTCCAGCACTGCAACACACGCAACTGTGTGTAGGAGCCGTAAAGGGCTTCAATTCTGCTGGCAATGTATTGCTCCCCAATGGTGTATATGTTGCAGAACAACCAGTGGTCTTTTAAAACAGAGGCGAGAATCTTTGCCGCCATAGACCTGGTTCGCAGGACTTTACCGGCCCTTGCAGGGCAAAGAAGATACATCATGCATTCAATGATATCCTTCTTACGGGGCAAGACACCATGAGGGAGGTCAGATTCTTCCATATAGGCCACATCAGTTCCTTCTTGGATTTTGACCATGTTCCATGAATACAAATCGCCATTGTTAATTTGTTCGTCAGTACTGGACATGCCAAACTTCAATTATGGTGAATGTGGGTTTTGTCACTGAATAAAAGCCACATCACATGAGACTGTTTTTTAGAAACAAAATATCTTAAGTTGTATGACACTTAACTTTTTCTGCCAGTACAGTGACACATTTCGACGAGAATCATGATTTGATAAAGTGTGGGAATGTTATTGATTTTTTGGGGGAAAAAGGCATTTCGGTGACCTTTCACCTACAATATGACCTTGACATTAGATTTTTCATTGTGCAAAGTACTCTTACGATATAACATGACACATGTGAGATCATTAAATGGTCCAACATGATAATATTTGTCGGTTGTAATAGGCCAAAAGTGGAAAAGTTGTGAAATATGGCAAAAAACACGCATTTTCAGGGTTAAAAAAGTAATTTTGGGGGTAGGGGGGGGTTTTTGGAAGAAAATTTCAAACAAATTACACAGGAGTGCTTAAAACATCTTGTTGCATCAGGAAATCAGGGCTATTGTGGTATTTGGTATTAACACCCCCCCCCCCCCCTACGTATCACCATGACACTCACTCACACAGAGCACCTTACCTTACCTTACTATGCACAGAGAATCAGGCTCAGTCCCTGCCTCAGTCATTGCAAGCGCCTCTTGATTGATTAATCACCATTATGTGGATACTGTTTTTAGAATTGATTTAGATTAAGTGTTAGTTAGTATAATTTGTATTTTAGTATATTTAGTATATTCTTTATCTTCTACTGTCCTTATTGCTAGTTGTGTTTTTATATTATATACTTTTAATTACTTGTTCTGCTGTTAGTGAATGTGTGTGTGTTGTCTGTATGCTACTGAGACCTTGAATTTCCCCTGGGGATCAATAAAGTATCTATCTATCTATCTATCTATCTATCTAAACAACGACACTAATTAAAACAGACGATTGATCCAAGTAGCCTACGGTGACAAATCTCATTTGTAGGCTACTCTCCTCCACTGGTTGCTAGACATCCAGAGCTTCGATTCAAGCTCAAACTCGCTGCACAAAGTTTTCAGAAAGTAGCCTACTTGTATTACACAAGAAACACGTAGTAGCATTTGTTTGTAGCCAGAAGTGATGCAGGCCAGAGGCCATAGTTTTGCACAAATTGAAGCAGAAATATGTTGCACCAAATGTTGAGAAAAAATTCACGTGTGATGAAGTCTTGGGTTATTCACCTATTCTGAAGGAGAATATCTGGGTAATATGACAAAAAAGAAAGTAAACCTCCCTAAGTATGTTCAAAATTCAGTATTTACTGAAAGGTGCATAATTTGAGGTGCTTGCCATCCAGTGGCGTCATAATATGCAAATTAGATGGGTATTTAGGCCTACCCCCTTCATAAACTTCTGTAATGCTCAAAGACTTTCATGGCCTTTTGAAATTTTGATGTAAAATCCAATGGTGCTGTTTTTTTGTTGTTTTTTACGTTATAGTTTACCAGGTTTAAATAAGTTATGAGAGGAAAATAATTATGACCGCCGCGCAGCGAAGCGGCGGTCATATAGGTTTAGTCAGATTTTTTTTTTTTTTTTTTCGCATGTCCAAATTTCCGTCAATGAGTCCCGGGACACTGAAAGACCGGGGTACACGAAACTTGGTGGGCATGTAACCCCATATGGATAGCATGGAACCATCGTTTTTCGTTTTGATCTGTAGCCCCCCCGCTGGACTGCACCCCCCGAAAGGAGGGTAGGGCAGACACAGTTTTCTGTGAATATCTCGAGAACCGTAAG
The DNA here is from genome assembly GCF_046254945.1 of Alosa pseudoharengus. Classification (NCBI taxonomy): domain Eukaryota; kingdom Metazoa; phylum Chordata; class Actinopteri; order Clupeiformes; family Clupeidae; genus Alosa; species Alosa pseudoharengus. Next base: position 32,219,147 of record NW_027468657.1, read on the forward strand.
GTTTAGGAGGACCATTTTTTTTTTGTAAGTTGATCTCAAGGGGCCATGTCAACCCATTCCATAACCACTCATTTCATGTATAGCGCCACCTAGTTAAACACAAAAAAGTAAAAATGAGGTGTTGTAATCGCAGGTATCTGTGACCTAACATAGGCAAAACTGCACGAAATTGGAAGTGTAGGATCATTATGACACCCTCTGAATGCACGCCAAGTTTCGTGGAATTCCGTTCATGGGGGGCCACACAATAAATTTATTTATGTTACTATACACCAACTGGCCTGTAGGTGGCCGGAGACAGTTTTCTGTGAATATCTCGAGAACCGTAGGGCCTAGGAGGTCCACCTTTTTTTGTATGTTGATCTCAAGGGGCCATGTCAACCCATCCCATTACCACTTATTTCATGTATAGCGCCACCTAGTTAAAAATTAAAAAGCAAAAATGTAGGTGTTTTCATCACAATATCTCTGGCTGACATGGTCAAAACTGCACGAAATTGAAAGTGTAGGATCATTATGACACCCTCCGAATGCATGCCAAGTTTTGTGTACTTTCGTTCATGGGGGGCCTTACAATAAAATAATTTATGTGTACATTTAGTGACGTACACCAACAAGGATTCCCGGGACACTGAAAGACCGGGGTACACAAAACTTGGTGGGCATGTACCCCCACATGGATAGCATGGAACCGTCATTTTTCGTTTTGATCTGTAGCCCCCCCGCTGGACTGGACCCCCCGAAAGGAGGGTAGGCCAGACACAGTTCTCTGTGAATATCTTGAGAACTGTAGGGCCTAGGATGACCATTTTTTCCCCGTATATTTGCCTCCAGGGGTCATGTTAACCCATTTCATGTGCACACATGTGCACAAACAGATACACACGCACACACACACATTCACAGTAATCATACGTATGACATATACTCACACAGTAGACATATGTACGCTTCCATGCACAGGCACATACGCAGGCACACACACAAGCACGCACACACACACACACCCACACAAATAACATAAACATAACACAAACAATCAAGAATTTCTCAGAATTATGAACAGGCAAGATGGAGGTGGGGTTGTATAAAATGAATTTTACATGTGAAATCTATGAACTAATCATGTTTTGGGACTTGTTGTCTAGCAGATACCAGTGAGAATTGAGTGTGGATAATGCAATTTAGTGAGACAGTTAGAATCATATAGGCCTTTCAGCGTGATTTCTTTTTGTGGAAAAAATGTGCTGGACTGGGCGGCGGTCATATTTTGTACCGTTCTGCGGTACATCTAGTTGTATTTGGTGTGAAACACACACATACCTGTTTTTATGGGTTTTTTTGTTTTTATAATTTGTATTAATATTCATTTAATCATTATTTTATTTATAAGCTAAGGATGCTAGCACAGGTACGGAGCCCCTAAGGGGACATGAGCAAAAAAAAAATCAAAAGTTTAGTTTCATGTGCTCACGTGAAACTTTCATGTGCTCACCTGAAACTTTCATGTGCGCACATGAAACTTTCACGTGCGCACATGAAAGTTTCACGTGAGCACATGAAAGTTTCACGTGAGCACATGAAACTAAACTTTAGATTTGTCCCTAGGAAATGTCCCCTTAGGGGCTCCATACACAGGTGTCTAAACAGAGATAAAAAAAATACTTGCACTTTCTGTTTGCAGTTTTGTGTTATATAGTATTTGAAATAAAAAAAAACACTGCATTTTCAGAAATATTATTCTTGAACACTGATGTGGCCCTCCAATCATATGACATTGGCAGCAGTGGCCCCCAGCTCATTTGAGTTTGAGACCCCTGGAATAGAACATAGACGGGCTCTGGTAATATCAACTGTCCCACTCAGGGCTTCTGAGAGTAGAACGAGGATATCATATGACTTGACAAACGAAGATGTCTGCGCCCATAATTGATGGTAGTGGTATTTTCTTTGTATTTGTACTACGTTGGTTGATTTTAAATGCTCTTCTTTTAAATGTTCTTCTTAGTCTTCCTCAAACACAGCACGGTTGCATTCCTTGACAAGGGGGATCCACCTTAAGAAAGTCAAGGACAACAATGCGTCGACAGGAAGGGGGCCGGAGATGGACGAGCTGCTTGGGGGAAACCATGACATGGACCCACCTGTTGGTGCTGGTGTGGTGATACGCCGAGCCGATGCACTGAGGCGGTCCAACCGTGCTCTCTCACCAGCGTCAGCGGACTGGGCTCCCTCATCACCTCCCTGCAACACAGCGTTGTCAGCTACGCCCACCAGAGCTCCCTCACCAGTGCAGTCCACCAGCTCCTCTTCCATAGCCAGTCCAACTCCAGTTCGAGTCCCCACCAGACCCTCTGACACCCGGAGGTCGCGGAAGTGGCAGAGGCAGAAGGATGATCTCTTGGCCTACCTTCTGAGGTCTGATGCTGCTGCCATGGCTGCTTCTCAGAGGCGGTACGAAGAGACCCAGAACAGGTGGCATGAAGAGACCCAGAACAGGTGGCATGAAGAGACCCTGGCCGAGATGAGGGCGCAGAGAAGATCAGAGGGTATTCCTCCAGTTGTTCAGAAGGATGGTGGACAAGATGTGAGGCGGGCACGACTACAATGAACACAAACCTTTAAAGAAGACTGTCTCCTTTCTATTTGACTATTTCTACTTTCTATTTTTTTAAATCTTTTATTTGCACTCTTAAACCTTTTATACAGTTTTACTATTTCAACTTTCTATTTTTTTTAAGTTAAATGAACCTTTTGTTTTGCACTCTCAAATTTGATACAACTAAAGCAAACACACAAATTTGCACAGATGTACATTTTCCTAGTTTTGTTATTGACTTTGTAACTTTGTTGTCTTGTACCAGTACACATTTTTATGGTGTCTTATATTGGTAAATTCTGCTACAAAAATAAACAAATACAGTGGTGTGAAAAAGTGTTATTTCTTTGCCTGTTTGTCACACCTAAATGTTTTAGATCATGAAACAAATTTAAATATAAGACAAAGATAATGCAAGGTAAACACAAAAGGCAGTTATTAAATGAAGGTTTTTATTATTAAGGGGGAAAAAATCTAAACCTACATGGTCCTGTGAAAAAGTGTTTGCACCCCCCCCTGTTAAAACATAACTTAACTGTGGTTTATCACACCCAAGTTTAATTTCTCTACCCACACCAAGGCCTGATTACTGCCACACCTGTTCTCAATCAAGAAATCACTTAAATAGGACCTGTCTGACAAAGTGAAGTACCACTCTTTGCTCTCCCATCTCACCACCTTGTCATTGCAACTTTCGTGCTCTTCCAATCTTCTCTTCAGAACTGCACACATTTCCATCATTGAGAACTCTAGCAAATGTCACTTCCCCCACCTGATTTCTGATCATGTCACTTCCCCTACCTGATTTCTGATCATTTTAATCAATTGAATTGGATCCAGATTTGTAACCCCTCCTTCCCCTACAAACCTCACAACAATGTGCAATGACTGCTCCACCACCTCCTTCTCCTCACTCTCCGACCATTCCACATCTCTCCTTCCCCTCTTACCCCCTCCTGTTCATCCTTATTAATGCCCACCTACTACTCTCTTCATCTGCCCCTGGATCCTGCTACAGCTTTCTCTCTGACTACCCAACATTCTAATGCAGAAGTAGGGAACACAAGCAAGGCCTACCGAATACCGGACCTATAGCCTATAGGCCTACAGGCTGTCGGTCGATACTCCCACACAATATTCCCCTCCTCTGCCTAATCTAACTAAACAGATTTGGATTTATTTACTAACTTATTTATATTACCCAATTGGAAACAACCCCCAAAACGCTGATAGTGAAGCACCCCGGACCAAACACGTCCTCCTTCCCTCCTTCCACAACGTCACTTCCAACCCTGTTCCATCAGCCGTAACAGCACTACTAGTAAGGGAAAGTTAGGCATTTTTTGCCAATGAATCTGCAAAAAAATCTTACCAATAGCTTTTTTTTACTACGTGTTCCTATAGGTGTCTAGTAACACCTCCCAATTTATCCACGGCCAAATCCTCGGGGAAACGCCTGGAGAGTTATTTAAACATTTATTACATGTTTCATATTTAACATCTATTAAACATTTTTAACTAATATTAGCTTTATGTTTAACTAGGGTTTTTTATGGGTGCTGAATATATCCCAGTCATTAGTTTTAAGTAAAAATTACTACAAGTCCATTATAAAAATTCATAAAAAGTGTTTTTTATTAAACAATTACAAAGCAAAACTTCCTAAATCAGTTTAAAATTTAACAAACCTCATCCAACTCGCCTGCATCTCCCTCACTCCTGTTATCATCTGGCTGGTTGATGTTCTGGCAAGAGTTACCATGACAGTTCCCACAAACAGAAATAGGCCTACACTTGACTCCTTGCTTTTTTACAGCACCTGAGAGTGTCACAGTCCCCTGCACAGTTGCAGCCGACAAACTTCAGAAGGTAGTCCGGGATCTGTTGTAGGGACTACTGGTGCATAACCTTGTTCTCCTTGTTTCCATCCATACTCAAGGACATCTAGTGATGGCAGTAGCCAATCTCTTGCAGAGAGTGTTGTGCTGCACTGTGTGCGGCGTGTGTTTCACTAATTCACGGATTGGGATAAATGCAGAGACCACATTTCCCTCACGGGATCAAAACAGTATACTTACAGTTCCTAGTCGGAGGCAGTTTAGTTACAGTATTGTAAGTGAATGCACAATTTGAATTTGCATGCCAAATGCATTGGTGTATGATGTTTTATCAGAGTGTTATAGGCCCACATTATAAAGATAACCCAATCAATACATTTTATGCGATCACTGACCTATAAGTAAAGTTTTCCACGTCAGTGTATGAGATATAGGCCACATTTCACAAACCTGATGTACCGAAACAAGAAGTACTAGTATGTAGTTACTCCAATGCTGTAGAGGGCGCAAAAAAACCCAAAAGGTTGACGTTGAAGGATAAGAGCGCTCCTCGCATCGCTGTACTAGAGAATCCGGACTCGAGACACGCAGTAAGTTTTAAAGTTGTATTGTTTATTGTTGTGTGTTGTAATACTAACATCGTGAATGTTGTAATTATTTGTGTGATGATTTAGCCACTGTTCCCACAACAAAAAATATCATTAACTCTTCAGGTTAGACCTTTTTCTCCATAACGTTAGGCCTATTTCGGCCAAGATAACGTAATGTTAGGTTAAATGGCGGCCATTGACGTTACATTTAACTTGGTCTTAGAGGAATAATCACAGAATGTGTTTGAAGGTTAATCGGCACTATAATTGAATTATCTGCTTATCGAGCATTGCAAGTATTCGTCAATCTAAATGTAATCGTTAGCATCACGTTTGTTGTGCAGTTAGCTCGTTTGCTAACAAGCTGGCTAATTCTGTTGGCTAGCTAACATGAACCATGCCGAATGTAGTCAAGACACAGTTGACCTGGACATAGAGTGAACGCAGTTGGCTTTTATAGAATCAATTGCTTTCTTTTATTTAGTTTTGTCCTAGTCAAATCCTGCGTATAGATTGTTGATTGTTGGCTGTTGGCCGTCATATTTAAAGGCAGCCGTTGTTTGCTAGTTGAAGATGATTACATTAGCCTAACCTTTGAACCTTGTAACCTAACTTATGTCGAGGTAGATCAAATGACCAATCAATGGTCTATCGCCATTGGTTAATCAACAAGTCGGCCAATAATATAATATTGCTTTAATTTACATAACGTTAGTTGTATTAAGACTATCCATCGCATGTTTTTGTCTGCCTACAGCAATGTCGAAGTTATAGGTTTAGCTGAATGGTTCTCGTGCTAGTTAACGTTATGCTCTTTGGCATGCCTTGCATGCGTTTCCTGTCTTAATTTCTTTCTTTGTATCTAATGCACACATTAGTGCGCGTCAATGCTGTTGAGCTGTCTCATTGGGCTGTTTCCCAATCCTCCAAGTTTTCTGTGGGGATATGTTCTTGTTAGCGGTTGTTAGATTGAAGCCTTCCCGTGCTTTTTCCAATTATGTTAAGTTGATGTTTCAGATCTGCTTTAGGAAGTGATAATGTCTAATACGTTTTTAATACTGGCTGAATGTTCATTTTGGGAAATGGGGGTGTTGGTCAGTCATCAATTTTCTTTTGGTAGACTAGATTTACAAGAGTACTGACAAATCATTTGACCTATCCTGCCTTATTTCCACCAAGCAGTCTTTGAGATCATAATGGTCATATATGCTATTTTTAAATATTATTTATAGTTTTGCATTTTTCCCATTATGGAATTACTCTTTCCAGAGCCTCATTTGTAGTCCTTTCGAATCTGTGATCCCACTCAGTAGTATCCTCTCCTGTCCTGTGTTCTGGCTTTGAAAGTGATTCTTCCAGCTACGTTTTCCACAGGAAAATTCTTGAGAGTATTATTATTGACTTCATATATCTACTTATTGAATTGTTATCGCTGACCTATGCCTCTGATGTCTAAATTGAAGGCATGCTAGAATTTATTGCTTCATTGTGTTTCTGCAGACTAATTTCATTTTGCCATAGAAGAGGAGTTGTCCTTTCACATCACTGATTTGTCTTTCGGTCTTTGAACTGAATTTTTCCCTTGGATCTCACTTTTGAGGACTTTCTTCAGCGGTCTTACTCTGCTCTTGCCATCCAGAGCACAACTCTTCCTCAGCAATGTCCCAGAAGATTCCGGGCGACAGTGCTCAGAAAGGCTTTGCGGTAGGGCGCGGGCTACTTGCCGCTGCTGAAACGTTGAATTACAGCATGGGTGAGCATAGCTCCAACAGCCTTTATGGCTCCACTTCTCGACCAATGAGCAACATGGCTAGAGGCCCAGGAGGCGGACAAGGAAAAGACCATGACCCTCAGCTCTCCCGTCGTGTGGGCAGTCACCTTAGCAACACTATGAAGCTGTTCGCCAGCCTTGGTCTGTCGCCCACAGACTTGGATGAGCTGGCTCAAGTTCCAGAGGAGAACATCAGTGTGGAAACTTTGCCCAATCTTATCATGCAGCTTAAGAACCGGAAGGTGGAGGCCAGCCGCCGCATGTCTGGTGACCCTAGGGACATGTCCGCCCTCTCCCCAGAAACCTCATACCGACCAAGTAGAGACAATTGGGGAGATATGCAGGAAGGGCACCTGGACCCCTCCATGGGGCAAGCAACAGGCCGCGGTGCACAAGGCGACTTTGGTTACGGTTCCATGCAAGACATGTCCTCTCGAGGGTATGACCGAATCGATTATGGCCACACTGGTGCCAGCAATGGCAACCGAGACCGTCAGTATTCTGAGCTTTCCCATGACTCTTACCGTGGGCTTGGCATGGGCTCCTCTTCAACACCTGACAGCATGCTTATGCAGAGAAGAATGGGGTCCCCTTCCCAGGGTAAAGTGCAGGACTTCTTGGGAGTCATGCCCCACATGTTTCCACATGTGTGTTCCCTTTGTGACTTTGATGTGCATTCTACCATGGTGAGTAATCCACACCACTTTGTATTCCATATACACATACCCTAATACTCTCTGCATCGACTTCTTAAAGTGGGTGACTTCATTTCTTTTATTGACATTGGCCTAGCTGTTCAACAGAAGTCAAAAATTTGTTCCCTCTTTTCATTCAACTTCACTCCTTTTTGAGCAATCATGCTACAAAATATAATCTATTCTGTTATGATTGTCTAGGTTGTCATTGGTGTCTTTTCAAGTGATTTCAAATTAAAGTTCATTTCATGTTATGATTGAATAAATCATAACCTGGTTACTTGTTACAAGTTTTGGGTTTGAGCAGATATTTAGCAGCATCGAAAACAGACTAGCCTAAAGATAACATTATAAACGTTTGCGAGAACAAAACACCGGCTGTGTGTTTTTCAGTTACATGATGTCCGTTTTGTCACAGATTTGTAGTTGCCAGTCTAGAAGAGCAACTGGAGAATGTACTAGCAAACATAAAAGCTAAAAGAAAATCTAGTACCTTTATAAAAATGTATCCCAGATGGATGGGTCAAAATGGTTTTCTTCAGGTCGAATTCCTGCGTCTATCAACTAAACCAGTGGTCACCAACCTTTTTTGAGCCCAAGATCCCTGACCTCGGCCCTGAACAAAGGCAAGGTTTACCTTGAAGCGTCAAAAGATAACCAAAGCCACAATACTTCCAATTTAAGGCCTTTTATTTATTATAGGCAAATGTATCCGGTCAAAAATATCACAACCTTCACCCCCTCGTGGCTCCTTGTCTCTGTACCTTTTAGTGTGAATTACACAAGGATGGCATACATTTTACAAACCGAAATCGCATCTTCCTTATACAGGCGTCAATGAGAGTTAACAAAGTCTTTACTTACATGATTTTGGTTTTGAATTTCTAATTGAAGTAAGTGTTTGTGACACAAACACATAATGAAAAATTTGAAAATGTTTGATCTCTGTTTTGATATGAAGCATCTTTCATGTAATGAATGTGCAAGCTACAAAAGTGAAAGTAACTTAGGGCTACTATGCGCTCTGTGTCTGTACCTGTCTGCATGTCCACAATCGATTACGTTCCTCAAATGGAGAACACCCTCGCGTCTCATGGCCACTCTACTCTAATCCTCCTGTTTGCAAAATTCCTGACAGTTCCTGATCGCTAAACTTTCGTTTTTCTTTGTGTGTGTCTCTCTCTGTGTGCACTGTAAAATGTGTGTGGTGAAATTTAGGCCCTGTAAAATGTTGGCGAACATGCAGGAATTTGGTGACTGTTTTTTATTTTTCCTGTTATTATCGGGATCTACTGGGAAAGTCCCTAGATCTACAGGGTCGATCGCTATCGACGGGTTGGTGACCCTGAACTAAACTTTCACATCAGTTGTCAAGCTATTATTTTATAGAGCAGCAGTACTTTTTTGAAGTAATTGATGAAAAGGGGAGGGGAGGGGCGGGGGGGGGGGGGGGGGGTGCTCAAGCTGTAAGAAGTATTTACAACGGCAGGGCAGGGACATCCAAATCTAGGCATCTAGCTTCTTTACTGACGGCCTTTTTAGTGCTGGGCGGTATGACCAAAAGTGTATATCACGGTATATGACGGTATTTTTTTTTCATGCATAATCAGATGTTCACAGCATTTTCTACAGGTTGAAAGAGGAATTGCTGCAGTACATTGACTAAGGATGGTCTATTTTACTGTCATGATGTAGAATAACTCCACACTAGTGGTAGGCTAATGCAGTTTTGCATGGCCCCAGAAAATGATGCTGTTTACAAAGAGCCACTCATGATTCTAATGAAGAATCTAATCAGAATGCAAAGACAATTGCTGTCAAAATACAGAACTTTTACTGTGCAAATTTCACAAACATCTTGTATAAAACCAATACAAAAAGTAGTGCAACTTGCAATAATTATACTTTTTTTGAAAATTATACAATTTAAAATAAAACCTCTCTGCTAATATGCTTACTCTGTCAAATAGGCCTATCAGAAACATGCCTTAATGTTATTGTGTGGTTTACATGATGTTAGTGGTAGGCTAACATTAACTTGATGTGGATGTCTTGTTAGCCATGAGCTTTGGATCGGTTCGCTAGGCAAAACATTAACAAAAAGTTTGTTTTGGTGCACTGATGACAGTCAGGATCATTTCTAACTAGCCAGCTAGTATTGCTCAGTGCATGTCTATAACATGCTTTACTTGCTACCTGGATAATTCTTTAAGCGAATATTCTTAAGGTGAGATGAATAATAAGAACATTAAACTTCACTGTGTTCTGTGGGTTGCTAACTAACGACATCACCTACTAGCCAGCTAGTTACAACTGTTGAACAATCTCAATAGAATGTTCGTGACGGTAAATCCCTTTCAATGCAGTATCCCTTAACGTTTTTCCTTAACTAAAGAAACAATTTAAGGTATTCTGTGCAACACCCTTAAATAAACCCCCTACCTAAGGAGAAATTAAGCCTTAAGGGTCATACTTCAGGGGAAAAACTTAAGGTGTTTTGTGTTTACCCTCACTATGCCTCGCAGTGGCACCATGCGTGCGTGTGAAAAAAGTCCCGTCTGAAACACTGTCCCGCGGCGCAGCGTTCCAAACGTTTAATAAAATATGGCGGTATATTAAAAATTCATATCATAACGAAAATATACACCGGTATACGGTGTGAACCGGTATACCGCCCAGCACTAAGCCTTTTTGTCGTAAGCAAAATCAACTCGAGCACGCTCAGATGACGTGAATGAAGGCACTGTTGCTCATTTGTCCATCCTCATATAAAGCCTTCCCAAACGATTTGATCGGCTCTAACACCTCTGGTTCCAGCACGTAGACTTCTCAATGGAGCAACTCCAGACTGAACTTTCCAAATTAAAATGTTGTGGGCAGAGTGAATAGTAAGTTAATGGGCTGGCTTCCAGGCTAAAAGACACATGGCTAGCAACAAACACTGAAAAGATAATTAACAATGTAGATCAGCTCAGTTTGCTCTGGATAAGTGTGTCAGCAGAAAATGGAAGTAATGTAGGCCAAAAATCTGTTAGAACATATTGTTGTGTTTTATTTAGCTTAGAATGAGCCTTTCACATCTATGTACATAGGGACTGAATCTTCTTCCGTTGACTCTGCCATGTTTGTTTTGTAGTCCAGAACACTAGAGAAGGCCTTTTGCTTTTTCTAATGGTCACTGTGCCTTCTCCTTTTCAATAGGTGGGAGTCTGCAGCCTCAACTCTTAGATGCCACTAAATCCTCCATACTGAACCTTTAAAGGACAATTCCGGCGCAAAATGAACCTAGGGGTTAATAACACATGTGTACCGAGTTCGACCGTTCGCTGGGATTTGTTTTCATGCTAGTCGAATGTGACCAGTTTTATTGCAAACCGCTTATTAGCGTTTAACGCTAGCCTTCGGGGCACACGTACAGTAGAAAGAAATCGCTATTTCTATACCACTAACAAGGCTCAAAATAGCACCACACTTACACAGTAGCATAATGAGGGTCTCTACATGTAAACCGAAGCATTGAGAACTTTGTAAGTGTACAGGCAGTTTATTAAAAAGAAACACATTACCGTTCACGTCTGGTTCACATATACAGGCAGGCGATGTGAACTAAAATCAAACGTAATTTGCTCAATATAGGCCTATCAGAAATAATAGCTCCGATGTAACATAACTTGTATAGTGTAGGCTACTTACTTAGTGAATGTCCTGGTCCCTCTGGTATGGATCGCCGCCGCCTGTGTGGCATTGACTACAGGTAGCTTCTAGCTCTCTCTCTCATAGCCCTTTCACGGAGCTCCCGCAGCTCTTCGTTGGTATATTCCGACTCGAAAAGATAAGGACGTCCAATAAGGGTTCATCCTCGATGTCTTCAAATTCGTTCAAATAACCTGCCATCTCTTATGTCTCCTGTTGCGTTCAGTGCTTCTCTTTTGCACAGTCCTTCTGCAACAACGTTTCACCCGAGATTCACATCCCAGAGTTCTGTTTAACCAAGGCGCCTGCCTGTATGTGAACCAGACGTGAACGGTAATGTGTTTCTTTTTAATAAACTGCCTGTACACTTACAAAGTTCTCAATGCTTCGGTTTACATGTAGAGACCCTCATTATGCTACTGTGTAAGTGTGGTGCTATTTTGAGCCTTGTTAGTAGTATAGAAATAGCGATTTCTTTCTACTGTACGTGTGCCCCGAAGGCTAGCGTTAAACGCTAATAAGCGGTTTGCAATAAAACTGGTCACATTCGACTAGCATGAAAACAAATCCCAGCGAACGGTCGAACTCGGTACACATGTGTTATTAACCCCTAGGTTCATTTTGCGCCGGAATTGTCCTTTAAGCAGCAAATTGTTTTTAAACATGGGGCCCAAAAACAATGTTTAATTTCTTTTGGGAGGTCATGAAACAAGCTGTGCTCCTTGTCAACCTGGAAAGGATTTTTTGATTATTTTGATGGTTTGACAGTTTCAGCTTCAGCAAACCAGTCCGAAGCCAACATCCGAGACATTTTACGCAGAAGTCTTTGCAATACCTTGCCACCTGGGGTTAAAATGTAAAGTTCCAATTTTAAATAGTAAAAACATCAGTCCCAAAAAAATGACCCTGTTTGCTGACCCAAAGTGATAAAATAAAGAAATCAATGTAAATGTTTGATTGACTAATAGTCATTAGTTGTCTATTGTAATCACTACTAGGGGTGGGCGATATGGACAAAAAATAATATCTCTATTTTTTGTGATTTTGACGATAACGATAATTAGTCGAATAACGACTTTAACAAAAGATTTTTTGTTAAAGTCTGAGTTACTTTACAGCTCATTATTTATGAATAGCATCATTACAATAATAACCAATAACCTAACCTGTGACTTTTTAACCAAATAAACCAATGCATTGTCACTCAATGACACATTTCCAATTCTGCCCCCACTTGTGTGTGTGGCAATGACATGGTCTAGCCAGCTACATTAGAGAAGATGAATAGGCCTAACAGTTTCCCAAGAGAAAGTCTGAAGCTGAAGTTCCTTTCAAACCTTTACATAGGATTCACTGTAAAACTAAGAGCAGACCAACAGAGTAGCCTACATCTCAGTTATTTCCTTATATGTTTTGTTTTAGAGCAATCACGTAGTTTAGCATTCCAAGTTACAGAATAGAAACTAATGCGTTAGCTCAGTGGTCCCCAAACTACGGCCCGCCACCTCATTTTGGATGGCCCCCCAAATCATGTCCGTGGTATATAGCATCTGGCCCGCACGGGAGTATGACATCGTCAAACTATGACCTCCGCAATTTCCCCCATTCATTCTCTATGGCGAGTCTTAACAGTACACATGTAATACTCTTTTTGTCCACTGGTGGTTGTTCTGGCGCTGTTTTGCGTTTGCCGTTGAAAACAGAATGAAATGCTGACTGCATCAGTGCTCAAAGTATTCTAAAAGTTGATCAATTAATTGTTAATAACTTCTATTCAAGTCATATTTCTGGGACTTTCTGGGATAATTATTTCTATTTTTTTATTCACTCGTTAAGTTAGAATGGTGGTCATTTATGTTTTTGCCAGCACTTCATAAAACTCTCATAGTTTGAGTTATTTGAATTATTTGTAGGATATTACTTGTTCACAACATGATCTGTGTATGCAAAGACACAGAGTTCAGAGTTCACACATTTTGAATAAAATATACTTTTGGGACTCCCTGCCAACACTTTTGGGAATGCTAAAGTCTTTTTATCAGCATTATTTTATTTGAGCTACATTTTACACTGATATGGCATGATGGCAACATAAACACAGCTAACAATGGTATTAAATTGCAGTAGATTAAATGTAATGGAATATTCAACTAAGACTGCTGTTGTTCACAGCACTAAGCTATTTATGGTTACTGATATACTCCGAGTCAATACTCAAAGGCTAATGTTTTCTCTCCATATAATACCGTGTAGGACAACTGTCTCGTCAATGCTACTTGAACAGAAGTAGCCGCATAAAATCCCAAGTAGGCTACTCTTGCTGCACAAAATAAACATTAGGCGTGCGTGGGACAACGTTGTGACCCACTAGTGATCACGTGACACTTGCTCTGCTACACTACTCCCGCATAGCCTACCTCCTGGGAATGTATGAGTCTTCAGTGCGTGATTTCGAGTGTTTTTTCCCCGTAAGTAATTCAAATACTCGATAATGTCAATTTGCACATCGTTAAAACAACAATCACGATATTATCGCAGACCCGATATATATACACAATATATATCGCCCACCCCTAATCACTACAATCCCAGTATTCGCTGTTACTTCTGCTGCCACTAGGCTTTGTTCCCCAAGGGCCAAATTTGATCACGGTTCTATGCTTCTGATAACATCAACCGGCTGCAAGCACAGAGAGTATGTGGACTATGTGTTTTTGCACTGACAGTGAAGTAAAGAAATGGTTAGGGCTTATGGTAATGCACATACACAATTGAGACCAAATAGCTGAGCAAACCCAAAACTTTTAAAACCTTAATGAAATATCTGCCTGTTTCCAGTCAGTTAATAGCCACGTCATAGCAATTTGAAGGTTAATCATTGGCATGTGCAGATGTCAAAATAATTTTTATTTGCACTCCCACAGGAATGGAACCAGCATACCAATGGCTTACGCCATTCAGAAAACTGCAGACTCCTCTTGCAGATGTAAGGATTTATTATGATTTATATAAAAAACTAAAAAAAATGGAGTAGATAAGATTTGTCACAATGCACAACTGTCAATTGACTAACAATGAAAAACGTGCCTTTTTTTTAGGTACCCAGATTGGGATCCTCACATGCCTTCCACCAGAGTGTATGTACCTCTAAAATTTATATCATTTTTATTTGATCTGTTGATGACTGAAAAATTAAAACGTAGAAACTTGCTTATATTTTGTAGCTCGGGGCCGCATCCAATGGACACACCCAACCGTTCCGATGGCCTTCTGGGGGCTGCCCCAAGAGGACCTGGGCTACAGAGAGGGGGCATGAGTTCCGGCTGGGGTAAGTCCCACCAAGTTCCTCGTTGGTGGAACGCACTGCCAGTTCCTACTAGGGCAGGGACATTCCTCTCCATCTTCAAAAAACTCCTGAAGACCCAGCTCTTCAGAGAACATCTCCTCATAGCACTACTTACAACTAGTCTTGCTGATCCTAGCACTAGTTACCACCTGACTAGAACTGACACTCGTAATAATTCCCCACCTGTTAACCAAGGTTTATACATTGATTTTGCAGTCATGGGTGCAGTCAATATACGGTTTTGTCTTTTTTTTCATTTGCATATAGCACAGTTGTGCGGTTTATACACGTTACGGCCAGTATACAGGAAATCACTCTGTGTGTTCAAGCGAGGGAAAGGGGGAGAAGAAAGAGACTGACTGACATGGAGATAGAAAATGTCCCCTGCTGATAATGCCTCTGATCTGTTCATCATTGCAGGGTCTGATTCTGGCTATGGATTTTCAAATAAATCTCAGTCGCTTCCTGGACCTGGAAAGGTAGGACATGACCTGATTTGTACAACATTGTAAACGCACAAATATTTTCCACAATATTACAGAGTTAGTATCTGGCAGTCATGCAATGCCACTTGTCAACCAACAAATGCATTATGTATGTATGACCACCAAAAATGATTCAGCTGTGTTTTCCACAAAAACTAACTAGTTGTATGGAGAGCCACAAATAGTTTACTTCCCATTTCTTATCATTAATGACCAAATTAATCAAATTACTGACCTAGTCCCCACAGTCTCAGCATTAGACATTGTCCACATGTGTCATACAGATAAATAGATAAATAGATGGATTATCAGTCACAGGGACTCCTAACATGATCTGTCAGTGTTCGTCACCTTTTCTCCTCTTTTTTCCCCTCTAGGTCAGAAGAGGCAGAGTTGTGGTGATAAAATATGACAGGAAGCCACTGTCGTCAAACAGCCTTTTTGCTCTAGCAAAACCTTTTGGGACTATTCGTGAGCATTTAGTGCTCAAGAAGAAGGTACCTGGCAAAATGTTAATTTCATATTGTGCCACATAGCCTTAACATTCTCTGTTTGTCATTGTTCATATTGGATCGGTTTGAACAGGACCTGTTTGTAATCATTGTACATGCGCGTACTCTCTCAACAGGCCTTCCTTGAAATGGCGACTCATGAAGAGGCTCTGGCTGTAGCTGAGTTCTATCAGAGGAAACCTGCAATTGTGCATGGAAAGGAAGTCCAGGTGTATTTGTCCAGAGAGATCGCTGTTATTGATGTAAGACTTCTCTTGTTACGCTTTAGATAACTGTTATTTTCCAGTCTGTAATTTATAAGGGCTCTTAATGCAACACTATGAAGCAATGTCCCACTTAGTTTTCTTATAAGGAATAAATGTTGATGTAATCTTCAGATGAATTCAGATGCCAGATTAGCACACCTAACCGTCATTCCCATCAGCTAGTCCACTAGGTGTGGAAATTATCACAATTTGATACAGTACTGATTCTTTAAGTTAGCATTTGTATTCTTTCCGAAACTTCAGAATTTACAGCAATTGAATTCAATACTAGGGTCTTTTGAAATGGTAAATTCTAGCCTGACGTCGTCATGCTCAATTCTAGTCAGAATTTGAGTCTGGTCCCGCTCCATTGGGCCGTGATTATGGGGCGTGTTTCAACCGATACTGTGGGGAAAATGCCTCTGCACTCAATTGGATAGACCTAACCAATCAGAGGAACGAAATGGCTTACCGTGAGCTGTAGGAAGAACACTCCAACCATCCTTCTTCTCCACAAATGCTGTGTTGTTTTTCTGATCGTTTTTTAAAGTTATTGCGCTGTGAATATCTTGTACAACACCCGATAGCGAAATCTAAGACAACGAAATACGTAGCAGGCTAGGCTATTCGCTTTTAAAAATAATTCTGTTCACACCTATGCTAAAAACAGCTGGGGACCGGTGTTGCAAACCCCTCAAGCAAACAGGTGGTCTATCAGACATTTCAAACAAACAAGAGAACATCATGTCACTATGCAAAAATGCTGTTTTCCCTTGATGAAAGAAAAACCGGAGTTTTCCCACATATACACTTTGGCCGGAGTTTTCAGAAATAATCGTTTTCAGTGATAAAACCTCTGTTTTCGTGTAAAAGAAAAGCCAAACCGTATGGAAATAATATGCATTTTTCCTATGTGTAAATGGGGTCTTAGAAGCCATCTGTCTAACTTAGCCACAGCGTGATTGTTGCAAACAAAATCGACCCAAGCATGCTCAGATGATGTGATGGACAGATGATCAAGAGTGCCTTGTCTATCATTGTACAAAGCCTAATTTGAATCGTCCAAACAGCTCTGGTTTGGGCATAGTTGCTCCACAACAGAACAAGGCGAGATCAAACTTCCCAACCTCAATTGTGGTGGGCTGGGCTAAGTTCGGCCGGCGTCCAGGCTAGTTAGATTCAATTTCGCACAATATTGTTAATTTCCATGAATTCATAGATGCAAAAAATAAAGCCTATAATTTGAACACTTTAATAGCAAGTGTCAAATACTGAAGTTATTGTACCTGGGTCTATATAAGTATGCTCACTGAGAGAATTGCCCCAAAAATCATTCTGCACCAGTGATATACTCAACTCCCTCAATGGTAGGTCTATGTTTTCTTAGCTGCTATCAGTTGTAGGCAAACTCTACCAATCTGGCTGCTGCCAAAGTCCTGCTAGTATTCTGACCGCAACAACATGTAAATTGATGCTGCAAGTAGGGGCAGATGTGTTAACACATGCACGCAAGATGGACTGCAACAACCCTGCGTACCGCATCTATAGCTTAGGAGAAATGGTTTTAACTGATACGAAAATAAACACGCGAGTAGGTATCTTGATAGTTTTAGACTCAAACCCAATAGTTCTTATTTAATAATCTCTGTTTGAAATATGTGTTTGTGTGTGCTTTTCACAGAAAAGTCAAAATGAGAAGGAACCTACAGACCCTAAAGGCAGACAAAGTCAAGTTGTTTTTTTCTCAAATCTACCAAGAGATCATGAGAAGAAGTCAGAGTTGCTCACAGTCGCCCGTCGATTTGGCACGGTTGAGAAGCACCTGTTCTTGAACGGCGAGGTAGACTGCTCTGTCTGGATTCCACAATGAACTTTCCTTGTGTTCTCTGCACGTGATCACGCAGTCAAATTCTCTGCATTCATTTCCTCACAGGCATTTATTCAAATGGAAACTCCGGATGATGCAGAAATGTTAGTGAAATACTACACCTTGAACCCTCTGACCATCAGAGGGAAAAGCATCCGCTTGAACATCTGCACTAAATACAAGACCCTAACGTAAGAAAAACACACTTGACTTCATTTGAAACAAAACTTTTCCATATATTTTTGTACAGGTTAGTCCAGGTTAGTACTACAATGGATGTTGTTGTTGCAGGGTGAATCCTGGCAGGGGTGGCCAAGGCAGGGACAGGAAGGGCAACAGCTCCATTTCCAAAACGTCATCTAAGAGCCAGAGGTCCTCCACTGCCTCCAAAGGCAAGGAGAGCACGTCCGAGAAGGCTGACACATCCCAGGCCGCCGAAGAGGAGGATGATGCCCAGGCAGAAGGATCGGGCGACGAAGTGGCCGGGGTCATGGAAGGGGACGACCAAGAGGAAGGAGACCAGGACCCTGACCAGGACGTGCAGATGGAGGAGCCTGCCGAAGCAGAAAAGGCAGGCCAGCCCGAATCGGAGGAGAACGCCGAGGAGGAGGGTGATGTGAAGCCCTCTGGCGAAGTGGAGGGTGACGAAGAAGCTGACGCTGACGCAGCTTCACAAGAGAAAGCCCAGGAGGAGGAGAAAGAGGGCACCGCAAAGGACGACGCTGCACAGGAGGAGGAGGAGGAGGAAGCCGAGCCGTCTCACTCAACGGAGACGGGCAAAGACACGGAAGCAAATGAGGGGGCTCAGGATGACAGTGTTGCCGAGGAGCCATCAGAGGACCAGGCAAGTTGCTACCACATCTGTGTTGTTCACATAGGGCATGTACTGCTGTCTCAGAGTAGTAACACCTAGTTTTGTTTATTTTAGACTGGTGAGCCAGATTTCCCTGAGAACATGGATGAGTTTGTTACTCTGGACGAGTTAGCTGATGAAGACGATGGAGACAGACTCGATTCAAAGTCTAGAGGAAGGGACTCATCAGGTGTGTGATTTTGTTTCTTTTTTGTGTTAATATGTGCATAGTTTACATTATGTCTTGTGTTAATGTTATTTTTTATGTTTCAACAGGAAGCTCAAGGAAGAGTGGGGTAAGTGACATGTTATTAGTGTGTAATTATAAGATTTTGTAAGATATTAATCTCTTAAATGCACTAAATCACTAATATAAAAAAATGTCCTTGTAGGGACTGAGAGTTGTCAATGTCGTTGGATTCAGAAGAGGCATTGATTATCTTGACGAAATCCTGTCACTCGCCAAGCCATTTGGGAAAGTTGTCCGTCACCTGGTTCTGAATGTTCGGCCAGAGGTGAGTCAGATTAAACATTACAAATGAGTGTTCAAAAAAAATAATTGAGATCTGATGGGATTATATTAACGGCTTGCCAATTTCTTCTCACATATCAGGCTTTCCTGGAGCTCTCAAATGAGCAAGAAGCAAGGGCTATGGTCAGTTTCTACAACAGTAATGTGCTCCCGTCTGTGTGTGGCAAAGCAGTGAAAATTTACCATTCTCAGACTTATGCAACCATTCAGGTAAGGATTTCCTCCAGTGCATTTTTTTGTATTTTCAAGAAGTAGACGCTCTACAGACAATATTTCTCTCCACAGAGCGGCAAAGTCATATATGTAGGACAAATCCCATACTTCAAAACATCAGACGCGACCCTCCTGAAAATTGCAGAGCCATTTGGAAAGATCAGACGCTACTATATGAATCGATCTCGCAATGAGGTAATGCAGTCTGTGTTTCACAGGTTGATGGTTTCGAAAAGATTATTCAAGGAATTGAGCTGTGTGATAAAATTAAGTTTTTCCACAGTGTTTCATTGAAATGGAGAGGGGGGAAGATGCTGAGGCGATGGCAGAGGCCTACAAGAACAATCCACCCAAATTCCAAGGAAAACGTCTGACTGTCTACATGAGCAGGAAATACAAACAACTCAAACATGGGTGAGTTTCCTGTCCGACCACAGCAAATGTGCGTGTCTGCCGCACTTTTCCATGGCATATGCGTGTGAAAAAAAAAAAAATTTGAATTGCTCTCTTCCACTCAGACACAGACCGCCGAGCCCAGAGCCTGAGGAGAAACGGCCGCCGAAGAGGGAGCGCACGGCCGCAGACGGGCAGAACACGGGCGACTCGCCCGTCAAGGCTGCTGCCAAGAAAGACGAGCAGCCTCCCGCCAAGAAGCTGAAGGAGGACAAGGAGGCCGAGCAGCCGGACACGGCGCAGACGTCAACGGCAGAAGTGCCCAGTGAACAGCCTGAGGAGAGTGAGAAGGAGAAGGAGGAGGAAGAGGGGGAGGACGAAGGGGAAGCGGAGAAGAAGGAAGAGAAGCAGGACAACACAGATGACCAAAAAATAAATGCTGAAGAGGTACATATCTGGACCCTTACTAGTATACATACACCCAATGAATCTGGGGCTTTTGTTATTTTGTTTGGGGGTTTTTCCCGCTAACGTCCTACATTTTTGTTATCAAAAGGACTCCAAAAATGGAGCCGTTGAACCACCACCGGCCTCTTCCAGTGAGGATGCCCCAAAGACCGAAGAGGCGGCCCCCACTGAGCCTGCTGAGAAAAAACCTGAGCTTACCCCACTTACTCTTGGTGCATATGAGCCTAACACCCCTGTTGGTAAGATAGATTTAAAATATGCATGAACATTTCTTTGAAAAGGAAATGCATGCTCCAGACCTAAAATGATTATTTGTGTGTACAACTTAAGGTGTGGAGTTTGTGAAGATGGGTTACTACTGCCGAGTGTGCTTCCTCTTCTACTCTAATGAGGAGACTGCTAAGAAGACTCACTGCAGCAGCAAGGCCCACTATGAGAAACTAAAGGTATGGTGAAACATACATTTTTTAAATGACTGTTGTTAGTAGTCACCTATAGCATCTTTTTGCCTTGAAACAAAGTTACATAATTATGTTGCTAGGCTGTATATTAAACAAACTTTGTTTTCCCCTCTTATCTCCAGAAACACCTTGAAAAGGATAAAGCAAAAGCACTGAGCTCTGGCGCGAAGAACTGAATTTCTTTTTTTTTTTTAGTTTTTTTTTTTTTAGAATTGTGTTCTTGTAAGTTTCAGGGGAAGTGTTCTTTTCCATTTTGTACCTGTCTACTTACTGTGATAAGGTAAAAAGGCTTGCATAATTATTCTGAGCATGCAGATTCCTTTGAATGTAATTATAATTGTTTAGGTTATTGCATTACAACCTTTTACCACATTTCTGTGTTTTGTGGCTTTTATTTTCACATTTTATGAAATGCTCCTCTATGAAATGTGGGGATGTACACGCAGTATGAAAAATGGTAATTCATGAAATAGTCACTGAAGTCTTTGTACACTGGGTAACATGCCCAGGTTTGCCATTTTTA
The DNA here is from genome assembly GCF_046254945.1 of Alosa pseudoharengus. Lineage (NCBI taxonomy): Eukaryota > Metazoa > Chordata > Actinopteri > Clupeiformes > Clupeidae > Alosa > Alosa pseudoharengus. The sequence goes on from NW_027468657.1 coordinate 32,240,231, forward strand.
CATAAATGTATCAGTTCTCTGCCTGATGGGAGCCCTTAACCCAACTAAAGATCAAGACTGGGCTGAGTTTACCAGTCCCTATGTACATGTACCTGTTTTGTATGGAAGGGGTGTTAAATAAATGTTTAATTTTCATTGGTATGTATTTATTCCTAGTTGCTCTTGGTATCCATTTATAAATGCTGTGATGTCCACATAATAGAATTTAGGGGGACACGTGTGCAAGATGAAGCTGCAGAAATGGATTTCAAAATGTACCAGGACTAGCCGCAATTTGGAACTTTCGGTCAGTCATGTAGGTTTCTCTAGTCATCTTGTGCTTGTTAGATGAGACCAGGCACAATTTACTTTACAGGCCTTTTATGAAGAGTGTGAACATCTGAGGTTTGAGTGCCACGGCACACACGAGTTAAGATACTGTTGTGTCTAGTTTAAAAAAAAAAGGCAAGAATTAACCATTGGGCTTGATGTGTGAATAATATTTTTATCTTTTAGCAATGTAAATCCCTGCTGAAAAAACAGCTAGAAACCAGCTTATGCTGGTAGCTGGTTTTAGATGGTCTTTGCTGGTTTTCTTCCAGCTCTTGCTGGTCTTTTGCTGGTGTAGCTGGTTGGGCCAGCAGGTGGACATGCTGGTGTGACCATCTGAGGAAGCTGGTCATGCTCGTGTGACCAGCATGTCATGTAGATACAGCTTGTGTAAGATGGTCACACTGGTTTGCTAGAACGACCAGCATAAGCTAGCATGGCCAGTTAAACCAGCAATGTAGAACAGCAACACCAGCTAAAATGACTAGCTTGAGGTGCTACGTCAAGCAAAACCAGCTGAATTACCATCATAAGATGGGTAAACCAGGTATGTTTTCGCAAGAGTTTTGCTGGTTTAGCAGGTCAACCATGAACCATCATAGGGTGGTCAAACAAGCTGGCCAACCAGTAAACCACCTTAAGCTGGTCAGGCTGCATTCTATGCATTTTTCCATTGATAGTTACAGGAAGCCACGTTGTTTAAACTATTGTTGCTTCTAGCCCACGTTACCTCCAGTTTCACTTGCTGCAGGGACGCACACATTGCATGAGCGATCATAAGCGTTCTATCTCCGATGTAGAACTCAAATGTGTCTTGACGCCGCCGTTTGTAAGATCAGATCAAATAAGACGTTCTAAATGGAACGCGATGTAATAGCTGTTCCTTTCCAAGCGTCTTGGAGACGTACTGTATGTGTGCTGACTGGGCTATGTCTATATAGTTGATGACACCAAATGAATAAGTATGCTGCAAATGAGCAGACGTGTGAAGCACCGGGCATAACTTAATTTCGCGGCTACGTGGAGCAGTAGTAGGTTAATTGTTGAGGAGGCCCATAGTTTGAGAAAAGCTGCAATCATAGGCAGAGAAAGCATAATGCTCTGAGAACAGTAGCCAAAGGTTTTCCTGCAGAAACAGGTGCCTTGGTGCACGCACCCCGCTTTCACTTTGACTCCCTGCATTGTGACAAAAACTGTCAGTCAGACAGTGAATTTTGGTTTACTAAATTAGCATAATGCGGTAACAATTATAATTTCAATTCTATCTGAAATCTGCTCACTGCAGACGTTACAATGCAGACCCAAGCAGCAGCATAGCCTTGAAAGACGTACACTTTGAATTTGATCAGAGCGGCTCTGGTTCTTCACCTAACTTGATGTGATTGGCTGGATGACCGTTCAATCAAATCAACAGACCTATTTGTGTCTCTGTGTGTGCGTTATAGATACGGTTCCAACTCTTTACGGGAGCGTTTATTTCCATATTTTACTTTCAATTTAATCTGACAAAAAGTGTGGGGGATAGAATCGTGTTCCAGCAAAACTGTGTACGAACACCCACATCCCCCACGCTTGCTACGCGCCTGGTGTGTGTGCGTGTCTGCACGCAGGTGTCTCCCTCTCCCTCCCGTGTCATAGGCCTATGTAATGTGTCCAGAAAACCCACAACACGCAACAGTGATAGAGCAATTATAGTACCATGCAGTGTTGTGCCTGAACGCGTTCATTGAACGAAAGTTCATGAACTCGTTCATATTTTCAGCGAACGTGAACTGAACGTACTGTATTACTGCCTGATGAACGTTACTGTGAACTCGTTCATTCTGGTGTCTGTGAACGGCACACTCTTTCAGTTTAACTTCGTTGAATAGGGTGCCAGATTTCTACAGAGCCTTCCATGCGAAAACCCGGCTAAAACACACCGTAAAAAGGCCTTAATTATGGCAGCATGCAGGTCACCATTTCTCAAACTATGGGCCGCGGTCCGCAACGTGGACAATGCTGGTCTGCCGAGTGAAATTATTCCTGGGGCTTCGTCTGATAATTTGCTGCGCAATTGATCAAGGAACCGCGGACAGAAAAAGAAAACAGTTTCTGCAATTAGTAGGAAATACATGTTAATTTGGTGTCATCAAACATAGAGGCATAGAATTAAGTCGTGGTATGAGCGTTTATTCAATGCATGCGCGTGCACGTTAGCAAAGCTAAGCTTCAACCTATTGGAAGGCTATTTAATTATGAAACGACATTTAATAGAACGACGTGGATTTATGCAACTTCCATAAAAAACAGCACAGACTATATAAAACACTGTCTAGCATTAAGTATAAAGTCAGCCAAAAGCTATTAATTAGTCTTAGTTAAAGATAGTTAAAGATCTCCAGTGATTTACGCATGATCTGATCCGCCATTTACCATTCACAAAAGCTGGTATTGTGTTTCCTGAATCCTTAAATTCAGGCATTCAAATGAAATGTAATTAAATAGCATATAAATATTCTATCAGTGTATGATGCTTGCATGAGGGTAACATCCCAAAACAACGGCACCCATATAATTGCTGTTGTTTTGAGAATTTCTCATGCAAGCATCATGCAACAATGCAAAAACAATGAAACTGCCTAATTACATTTTACATTAGTAAAGCAGTACTCTGATGTGCATGTTTTCACAAACTTTTCTGAACAATCTTAGCACTTTAAACATTGACTGTTTTGAAGTGCATGTATAGCAATATAGTATAAAAATAATAATAATTGTGATATCATTATGATAATTTGATGGGGGGTGGGAGGAGGGGTGGGTTCATGTAGGTGGGCCCCATGACCCCAAAGTATGCCTTGACTGGGCCTCAGGTCAAAGAAGTTTGAGAAAGGCTGATGTAGACGACAAAGCAGCAAGGAGGCGTCGTATGATCATTTAAACAAGTTTTATGACAAGGTCGGTGAGGATGGGAAAAATCTTACATTTCTGTGCAAACTTTGCCCGCACTTCAGTCACATCCACAGCAAACCTGAAACGGCACATTGAACTGAAACACCTGGCTAGCCTTTCAAGGTATGTGCAAGCCAATAAAAAATCAAAAGACTGTCAAGACAGATCCTCAACCCAAATTAACTGCATTCTATGGGCTGTGGCAATAATTTTGAAAAATAATAGCTCGCAGCAACATATGAAAAAAAAGAACTGTGTGAACTTAGTTCAAAATTTTGAAATATGAACTATGAACTGAACTAGTTCATTTTAAAATTTGTGAACTGAACTTTGAACTAGTTCACAAAGAAAGTGAACTTTCCCAACACTGGTACCATGATACGATTGCCATCTGGCGGTAGTGGTTTGTGGGCCTATTGGGGTCAAGTAGGAAGCCCAGCAAGATCCAAAAGTAGAAAAAAAGTTGCGAGATCCCACAATGAGATCCCGCAAAAGTGCATCGGTTTTTTTTCTTCTTCATGTTTTTTTTCCCCATTACTTTTTTTTTTTTTTTTTTAACCCATGTTTTTTCCCCCATGTCACCCGGAGGGCTCCGTAGAATGACGCTTGTGTAATCCAACAATTTTATTATTGGGGAGAGTGCAATACCGTATGTGTGCTCGCGCCGTCGCGCGCTTGCAATATTCAGAGCTTTCATGAAGATGTAGTAGGATTGAGCGAGAGGTTTAAATGGCTTTTTGAGATCACACTTGTATGCGTTCCGGAGTAGCTGATTAACTTTGCTCGTCGATTACTCCGGGCCAGTTGGTGGCGTGGTGTTCTAATGCAAGGGTGGGAACACTACAGCAGACCGCTCTGTTTGTTGTCGTTTGAAGCAACAGTAATGTGTTTTTACTGATGACCTCGTGATTTACCAACGAAAGGTAAGAATATCAAAGTATATATGTATTGTAAATCACATTTTATGTTATGGGTAAGTCTGCGCTTTGCGCCTTTGAGACAGCAAGCAGGCTGTATCTTCAGAGAACGTTACTGGTGCTGCCCACTGATCTGTAACGTTAGCTAGCACTACTAGCTAGCTAACAGTTCAATTTGCAATAATTTGATTTAGTTAGTCGCTTGGCCACAACAAGAAACGTTCTTAAACTAGGCCTACAGTACACAATAAAGACCTAATCGTTTACAATATTTTGCGCAGCCGTGTAATGTTGCACAAACTTAAATTGCGTTTTCACTTTAACGTTACTGTTTGGCAACTGTTAGCTGCCAATCTTGGTACTGCTAAGACATGCCCAGCATATGTTACCAGTAACGCTAAGTTATTTAGCACAGTTAACACTATCGAACAAGAGTGCATTCAAGTACCGGTTGGTTTATTGATTTACCTTTTCCTGATTTACCTGTTGGGAGGGCTTGCAAAGTTATCGTGAATAGCGACATACACATACAATTAACGTTAGCAAAGTTACTCACTTCTAGACTTCTACCCACCTGCGGATAATCAGCGAACCTACAGTGAGCCTAGAATCTACTTGGAACTTTTGTAACGTTTTTGCTCCGGCGCTTAAAAGGTGATATGTAAGACCAGAGAGGGTTAAACCAAGGATCTTTGGTAAGGCATTGTAATAAATCATAAAATGATCATAACATGCCATCAAAGATTAAAGAAACATGTTGTTCTCAAATACTGGCTTCACTGACATTAACAACAATGGTACAACTAGGATATTCACATTCAGACTTTGATTTGCAGCCTGCTATACTGTTTTGAGTTTGTGGGGTGGCACCATCTGCCAATTTACCCAATCACACAGCTAGCATTTCGACCTTTGGATTGCCAGATTAGCCTACTTTTGATTTTTAGCACCTTTAAAGCAACACCAAAGAGTTTTTTGTACCTTAAAATAATGTTTCCAAAATCGTTTCAATGGTTCATCAACTCGTAATTGAGTGAACAGCACTTTCTGCATTCGCTTCGCGGCCCTCTATCGGCTATAACCGCACTATGTAAGTTTGCCGGATCGGGTAGCGGATCTGTAGTTCGATGGAATGAGACATGAGAAACTACAAATTTGACTTGCATCTGATGTCGCAATACATCCTACTTTCATAAAATCATGCAACATATTCTACATTGTCTGTGGACATTGTTATTTGCAAAGCTGGTGCTGGATAAACAAATAGTGCGTGCGACAGAGGAAAAGTTCTTTGGTGTTGCTTTAATAAAACAGTACAAACTTAGGATTCAATTAAAGGCCAAATTGGTTTAGGAACTTTTTCTGGATGTCTGGGATTTTCGAGAACTCTCTCTTCAAATATGCTCCACAGGCACTCAAAAGAATACAATTTACACAGACCTCTTCTTCTCTCTTATTTTACAACGTCAGGTTTCAAGTGAAGTGGAATTTTCAACTGATTTAAAATTAAGGCTTAGGGACTGAAGTAAAAGGTACATTAATTGCGGCAATACTACGGCATAGATCCCTAAAGAAAGGTAAGACATTGCATCATGTCTCAGAACCATCCATATAGAAGTTCGCGGACGGAATACAGATCTCAAGACGACTTCTATGAAGACCCCGGTTCACAGTACACTGGGCAGAGAGATGTTTACCAAAGACCTGAAGACCTCCCTCACCCCCAGAGTTACCAACCTTCCAGCCGTGACCAACCTTCCAGTTGTGCTATGGAAACCCACACATCTTTGAGACCTGATGTCCTCAATATTCTTGATAGCTGTGGGCTAGAGCCCAGTGACCTCTCTCTCCTCGCTGAAATGCCAGAGGACCTCATCACCGTTGAGACCCTACCCCATTTGCTGAAGAAGCTGAGGGACAGTAAAAAGCCTGGTCCTGTGCCTCCTGCTTCTGCCTCCCATTTCACCACCAGTGCTCCAGCTCCAGCACCAGCACCTCTGCCAGCCTATGAGAGGAAGCGGCTTTCTACTTCCACAGAGTACCGGCCAGTTCACTCGCCTCATCCCGCTCCTGCCAGCTCACGCAATCTCAGAGAGACGTGGCAAGATCACAACCTTGACCAAAGGCATACCAGCGTTTCGGCTCACCATTCTCGACAAGGGGTCACCTCTAGCTATGCGGTAGAGTATGGTCATTCTAGACGTGAAAATTTGCATCATGACCATTCTGCAAGCTACAGCGTAGAACCAAGACAGGGCCGCATTTCAGCTTCTTCCCGGCGTGACATTGACTACCGACAAAAGCCTGTGAATGATGATGGTGAACCACCGTATTTCCCGAAGAAGGACGTGCACCACACATTGCCATCGAAGAAAGAGGCATCAGATTTTCATGGCAGAACTCCATCTGTTTTCCCATACGCCTGCCAACTCTGCAACATGGTTGTACTTTCTAACAAGGTAAGTAATGTCACTTTCATTCGTGCTTTCCCTCTCTCAGTGATCTTCCTTGTGTTATCCGTTTTGAGTGGGCTGGGCTCCACCGGAGAAGCAGGTAGGTAGCCTAGAAGAGCTGTCATGTTCAAAACTGGTCATTTTATTATGTAGATATGTTATAATGGGAGGTGTTTACATTTCATATAAGTAAAAGTATATTGTATTTTTTAAAGGACTGGAATCAACACGTAAATACTGCTCAACATGCTGACAGTCAGCTCAAGCTGCTGCAGAGGTTGGTAATTTTAATGTGTTGAATTTTATTAGATAGATAGAACACTACAATTGTTGAATTTTACCTTTTTCCGTAACAAGAAAAATGGCAACCTTCAGGTTCAATTACTTGTTTTTATGCACATAAAGGTATCCAGCATGGGACTGCCACATCAGTTCAGTCAGAAGGTATGCACCAAGATGTACTTTAAGTTGTTTATCATGCAAATGTTTTTATTTTTTTTATTCTGTGTAATTTTGTAATTCTGAGCTTTTTGACTTGCAAAGGGGGGATGATGATCATCCTCCTACAAGACCAACTGTCCATGATCGTGCAAAAACAACTGTCCATGATCGTGCAAAAACAACTGTCCATGATCGTGCAAAAACTGCAAGACCACAGAAGAGATCTAGCCAGTCCATGGGTAAGAAACAACTTCTGCTGTATCAGGCTAGCTAACAGGAGACTGTCTGTCTTGGCTGCAGCACCTGAATTGTGTAACTACCAGATGCACTAGTATACATTGACTGTTTTCTCTCAGTATAGGAACAGCTTTATCTGTACAGTCACATGCCAATTTGGCCATTTAATCTAATAATCTTTCATCATTAGTGTTGCGGGACCAGACCTGCTTCCAGAGTTCAATCTGGAAATGAAAACACAAGTAAACACTACAGGGCTTTCACTCTCTTTCACCTCCACATTGGCCAGTACTTTTATCACAAGACTTTAAATCCTCCCTAAGAAAACATTTAAGCTGGTTTAAATATGTTAAATGCCATTAATGCTATAATTATTCCTACCTACATTCAGTCCACATTTCATCATCGCTGTCTACAGGCATATGTTGGTTGTGTAAGATTAAGTGTTGATAAATATGGGAAAAAGAATGTTTTGTAATTTAATGTAGCATGATGATTCTCTGATCAATTTCCTTTTCCTTTAGAAGGACCCCCCAAAAATGAAAAAAGACCCAACCTGAAAAAAGTGAAAGAAAAACCCAAGGAAAGTATCAGCAATCCAGCTCACATTGTACTTACAGTTAGTTAATGGAAATGCATTTGGTAACACTATTTTTTCATGTCCTTGCTTCTTTACTTAGATTGTAGGCAAAGTTATTTCTGTCAAATATACTGCCAAAAGTATTGATGAGGAGTATATAAGGAGGCTCCTGGGACAGTTTGGGGCTATCATCAAAATTATAATGTTCCCGTCATTGGTAAGTAGTTCTTGCTCTTCACTGACACCCATCACTGCTGATCAAGGTGAAGGCCCCTGGTCACTTGCTTGTCTAGCTAGATCAGTAGTCCTCAAAGTGTGGGACTTGCCCCACTAGTGGGTAATAGAGAGTGACAGGTGGGGCGCGAGGAACAGCAGGAAATATTTTACAGGAATCTATCTTTAATAATGCCTTTCTTTTTTGACGAGGAGGATCATGGATTCAAAACAAAATAGCCACATACTAACAAAAGAGTCATAAACCGACCGGCATATGAATTAAAATAACATCTGATCCAGCAGACCAAGACGGAAAATGTAACATGGGAACCAAAATGCAAAATTATTATTATAATTTTTTTTTTTAACACTTGTCATTTTGCCAGGTTGATATGGTCAGGTGGGGTTTGAAAATTCCCCACCTCCAAAGTGGGGAATGACAGAAACAGTCTGAGAACCACTGAGCTAGACACATATTAAACCATCAATAAGACTGGAACTTTGTGACAAAATAAATGTATCATCAAAGTATTCTATGGCGTCATCATGAAATCAGCAGTCATCTGAAAGAACTAGGGATGCACGGACACCAGCTTCAGATATTGGGCCGATAGTGTGCCCGTACTCATACTCACAAAAGTTCTCCAATACCGCACACCGATATCACTTCATTGCAATGTTTCCGCTAAAGCATAGTAGCATAATCATCTGCTACCCTTAAGAAACTGCTACTATGCTTTCATGTGCCGCCGCTAGGTTTATTTCTGGGGGAAACATTGTAATATTGCATTACATTACATGAGACTGAAGGCTGTGATCATAGGGTATCTTGTCATTCTTTATTATGACCGCCGCTAGCGAAGCTAGCGAAGCGGTCATATAGGGATTGTCAAAGTTTTTTTTTTTTTTTTTTTTTTTTTTTCCCCCCGTCATCTACTTCCTGAAATTTTGGTCAACGATACCTGGGGCACCGAAACACCGGGGCACATGAAATTTGGTGGGTATGTAGCCCCACTAGACTTTTACGGAAAAATTTCGTTTGGTCCCCGGGGGCCACTCCCCCTCCGCGCTGGGCCCCCCGAAACCCAAAAAATTCAGTTTTTCCTAAATAACTACCTGAACCGTGGCACCGAGGATGAAGAAATTTTTATGGTATGTTGGTCTCAAGGGCCCACATCAACTTAGCCCATAATCACTCATTTGTGATTTGCACCCCCCCGGTAAAAAATGAAAATGCAATATCATTCTGCTTTAATCACCCCTCTCTTCAGTAAAGACGTTCAGAACTGCACCACATTTTATGTGTATGATTAACCTGACATTCTCTGGGGGTATGCCAAGTTTCGTAGAATTTCATCCATGGGGGGGTCTAAAAAATTAAGTTATGTGTACATTTAGTGACTCTACACTCATTGGCCTGTAGATGGTGGTGCACACATATACACATGCACACACACACACAGGCACCCACATACTATCGGTATTAGAACGGCTGATACATAATTACAAATTCAGTAGGATTAAAAGAAAGCCAAAATAAATATTCATCATCATCATCATGGCTGCATTTCCAGTATTGGCGATAAGTAGTCGTTTGTCCACTAGATGGCGCATCGTTGCAGTGAGACGTAATTTTGTTGGAAGTTAATCTAAAGTGGGTTAGAAAGACACTATGCTTCCTATAAGGACAAGACTGTAGGCTACAGTAGTTTACCGCAGAGAACGTCTAAGGGTAGGATGATTTCTGCATGAAATGTAATTCCCATTTCCTCTTGAAGCCGAAATAAATCTGAGAACGTTTATCGGACATGCTTGTTTTTTACTGCAGGTAGGCTACGTTAATCCTATCAATAGCAGAACGTAGGTAAAATAATGTTACCGTTAGCATGGTTGAGTGATGGAGGCCAATTTGATTATTGATGTATTTGTAGAAAACCATAAATGCGTTTATAGGCTACCAAGCAAATCGATAACAGCACTAATTGTATCTTTCGACTGTCATCTCATTTGCTTATGACCATAACCTAGGCTACTAACAGGAGCTAAGTGAGTTAGCCACAACACGTTCGCTACGTGATGGTTTTTTAATGGAAAATATATAGGCCTAGGCTACCTGAAAGATAACCTGTCTATGATCGATCCCGTGATGATCTACATCTCCATTTAAACCAGATGTTTTAGAGCGCACGTTGAGATGTATTCAGGGCAGGGCTGTACCTACACATATTTGTTGCACGTGCTACAAAAATCATTCTTTGCGATGGATGATTTAATACCAACGTTACACCGGTCAGATACAGTTTTGCCTATGGCTATTCCGTGAGACTGAGGCGCTTTTTGTTTGTTCGAAGTGCGTGTTTAGGGTGTGAGAGGGGAGTCGATGTGCTTTGATTCCAGCTTGGTAGTTGTAGTCTATGCGATTAAAAAACACGTGTGTGTGAAGTATCCAAACAATGATAACGCTTTCATTATGGCTGCTTTAGCCACAGACCTTGAGTTACTGTACAGTGGGTTGGGTTCCATTTAGAAGTGTCCACTTCATTCGCCCTTTCCGTGATTCACAGCTACGTGAAATGTATTACTACTGATATGCAAAACTATTAACTTTTCGCCAAGAGGTGTCAGCTTGATACTGTAAGGTGTAAGCCATTGGTTCCAACGGATATTTTATTTGGGTCGCCAGCATAGCCTGGTGACAATTTGTGTTGTGTAATAGGCCTAGCATAGGGCCTACCTTATATAGCTTATAGTTTGTTAACAGTCACGGTTTTGTCATGCAATGTCTATGCATTTTTGCATTTAGAATAGCTCTAAAACCGGGGGGCGAACACGTCGCAGGGGGGGCGCCAGTGCGTGGATATCTCAATCGCAAAATTAAACAATATTTCGTCCCCTTAGAATTATAGGGTTCTATCTACGTTCTGAGTAGTTCTGAGATATTGAGCTTCAAAGTTTTAGAATTCCATAGAGTTATACTGCTAAGTGGAACAAACCTCTTCAAATATAATGTCCAAAAATGCATACAACTACAAGAAACACCTCACCTCATCTTCTTAAGGTGTCACAGAATAAGAATATGTCAATAACTCAATTTTGACAAAAATGTCAGATAGAACCTTATAATTCTAAGGGGACGATTTCTATCGGGCGCCTACCATGGACTAGGCTGGGTGAAAATCAAAAGATTGCGTCAAAAGATTGAGCTTAACCATGGACCTCATGGTTGCAAAATGCAAGGGAACATGAATCAGCATATTATTTGCACAAACAATAACGGAGAGTAGCTCTTCAACTTTGCCCGTTAAAATGTGTATGAACAGTCTCGCAACGCATTTCATGAAGGCCCTTTTGGACATGTCAGTTATTTGCACCACTGGGTAAAACGGCATTTTGTTTTAGACTACTGGTATTTAATTTGTGCATTGACAATAAAGCTGAATATAATTTGAACTAGATGACTAAACCTATGCATATGTAGAAGAAGAAACATTCACAAAAATCCATGACATGACCTCTCTTCTTGATAGCTGTTGAAAACTGCATGGAACTGACAGGGATTGTTTTAGTTTAATAATAAATAAATAAATACATTATGCTGCTACCTTCTGCTTTTCCCAAATACAATGTAGCCTACAGGTGTACCTTTCATCAGTCCAGTTGCAATGGATGGACTATGATGAACTGCCCTACTTGTGATTGTTTAGAGATTTTAAAGGTTTTATAACAATGTTACAGATTTTTTGGCCCAGAAACAAATCTATTCACCTTTGCAGCGCCAGTAGGCTACTTTGTGTGCGGAATGTGTGCAAACACACATTCCAAACAAGCATACACAAAAGTTTCAAGAGTGGGGGATGGAGTAGAAGATGGAGACAAATTCATTAATATGATTTATTTTCGCGGAATGGATGTGCAGGACTGAGCGGCGGTCATATTTTGTACCGCTACGCGGTACATCTAGTTTTTAGGATTATTGTAACAACCAGAGCCAGAAAGGAGAATAAAACTTATCCTCAAATTCACTGCATTTTCATGCTAGCCTAATAGTTACTTTTCTGGTAGAAATAATCAGATTGGTATTCGATAAAAAAAATGATATTGGTGCGTTCCTAATCAGAACTTCTGGACTTGCATGAAAAGTTTGACTGAACCATCTGCCTTAACTATTATTTCACATGTGAAGGCATTGGTGAGGTCTGTATGCTCTCTGGCCTTGTGGATTTGAAAGAACAGTAAACAGTGGCAGGGCTATGCTAAGCCAAGATTGTATATGGTATCCAGCTTGTAGACAAAACACTTGTCCTGTTGTTTATCATGATTGTTGCTACCCTGCAACTGTGTGTAAAAGACCCTGACTATTCAATGTGGATCTCAACAACACAGGCATTTGTGGAAATGGGCTCTAATGATCAAGCTGGAGATATTGAAAAATACTTCACTTCAAATCCATTGGAAGTGGAGGGAAGTCAGGTTGTCTTCACTATATCAGAAGCATTTAAATTTCTTAAGGTAAGTTTTTGTGTTTTGTTTTTTGTTTTGTTTTGTCATTAAATCAATATTTTGAAGTAACTGCACGAAATTGATGAATGTGTCACGTGTTCATTCTAGAGTTCCAAGGTGGTGTGTTTCTCACCCTTACCTGCTGGAGAAGGACTGACCAGTGAGCTTACAGCCATTGCAAAACGATTTGGTCCTGTGAAGAACACCCTGTTTTTACCTTCTCGGGTAACAGACACATCCCAAGCAGTGTATTTTGATGAACAATAGAAAACACAGTGTGATGTCTTTAGACTTGATTATCGCTAGTTGTAATTGGAACTGTTGTATTACAGTTTTCTCAGTCTATTTGGTGCATTTCTCAAATCATCGCAAGGCAGCTCTATTTTCTATTTCAAAACTACAAAGTTACACATTATTGTGTGTGGAGGGGGTTGATTGCAAGACAGTGGATATGTTTCAAAGTTCTTTTTTTTGTTTCTGTTGACAGACATTGTGACCGTATAAAGAAAACGAAAGCTTTTACAGTATTGTACTGTACATCTTTCTATACTGCCTGATATTTCTGTCTGTCAGGTCACATATATTTATATATGCTAGACAGACTATGACAACTAGTTATGACTGCTAGTTCAACACATTTGCATGTAATGGCACAAGCGAATAAAGTAGGCCAATTTGTTTTATGGGGTAGGACTATTCAGCAGGGAATCAGTATAGTGCATTTTGACTAAAATAATATTTGCAATTGAAAATAAAAAATAAAAAAACGCAGTCAGTGGCATGGATCTACAAGAGCATTGCTATTTGTTCAAGATGATACGGAATTTGAACAAACAGTTTTGAGAATTTCAATACTACTGAGAAAAACTAAAGCAATATAGTACTCGTGATGGTGGCATTGGTAAGATATACCTACGACTGCGGTTACCTGCAGCATTTGGCGTACTGAGTGCTAAACCACAGCCCTGGGTATATCCTTTACCAACACCACTCTCTCACTAGTGCAATATTGCCTACTTAGAAAACAATCAGTGATGTACCCATTCCTCTCTAGGCCTATGTAGAAATGACCAATGCTGCAGATGCAGAAGCCATGGTAAATCATCATGCCTCCCAACCATTGAAACTGAAAGGGACTGTTATTCAAGTGGACTACTCCTCAGAGTATGAAACACTGAAGTAAGTATATGTGCCATATTAGCTTTGATTCTTTTCTATCAATTGCCTGTCTTTACTGTACTTAGAACTGTCATTAATGTAAGCAATGCTGAGATGACCTTGCAGAATCATTAGGAAATGTTTGCCTGATGTTGTATTCTGAGTTGCCTGTTTCTGACAGTTTTTGCACCTTAAAACATGACGTATGTACAAAACTGAACGCATGTGGATCAAAGCCCATTTTGCGTGCCACTGAAGCAAAGAATCGCGATCTGCACTTTTCTTACTGATGCATATGCATTTATGGGAGGGTGAGGGAAATGTGGTAGTATTGTGCAAGCACATGGGATGAGAAGTTCTAATAGTCATTGATTAGATTCCGCCATATGTATGAAAACGGCACACGTCTGTTTTGTGGTGGAAAACTTTCACCTTTTAAAAACAGGTATAATCAACATTGCAGTTATATGCGTCAATTAGAGAAACTTTCAGAGACAGCCGAATCCGTATCTGGAGCATCAGTTTTCTTCATTGTTCTATGTCAAAAGCAACACTAGCTTTTGTTTGCTTTTCTAATGTCGTATTGTCACTTTCATGACATCCACTTCCCAATCTGCTACTAGGGTATTAACTTATAAGTCTGTCATAGCCCTAGTCTACATGCAGTAAATATTAAACAATATTTTTTTTAGGTGGAGTAGGACTACTACTCTGTATGTCAATGCTTGTTGACATCTTTATTATGATGTATGATCGCTGAACTTTTGATTCTTTTTAATGTCGCCATCAGTTAACTCCAATTGCAAATTGCATTGTAGTGGAGGCGGGGGCAGACTGAAGTGACAGTTTAGTATATTCCATGCAATATGGCAAGGCACAGCGCTCAGTTTCTGTGCATAGACTGAAATTGGGTCATACTTTTTTCTTTTCCATCCACTGGTGAATAACTGAGATCTTGTCTTAACAGAGCCACCTTCACATTGTTAATTTGCAATTTGTTAATAATGGCTGTATTCTTTAGGGATGCACCTGAGAAAAGTACAAAATGTAAATCCCCTGAAAAGCACACTAGGAAAAGTCACAGCCCTAAGAGAAGTCACAGATCCAGAAGCCAATCTCGAAGTCCCAGGAGGAAGTCCAGAGACCGAAAAGACTCGAAAGAGACAACGCATTCTTCCCAAAGCCGGAAAGATTCAAAGGAGAGAACACATTCATCATCACACCATCGAAGCAGCTCCGCTCCAAAAGAGGAGAAGCCCAAAGGGAAATCTCAAGATTCTCCCCCAAAGCCAGTTCCTCGGAAGGTTTCTGAAGGGAAGGTGAGCACTGACAAGGAGGGCAAAACAAGTGAGGAAGTAAAGCCGCCTGGAGCCTTGGAAGCACACAACCCTGACAGCGACTCAGACCTGGAGGGAGTGGCAGTGATCGCAGAGGACGATGAAATGGAGGGCGTGGAAATTCTCGATGCAGTGGACTCCGATGGGATTGAGGTGGAGGAGGAGGATGACGAGCAGGTGGCCTCCAGAGACGGAGATCAAGATGGAGAACAAGAAACGGAGGAGGCCGAAGTCCAGGAGAAGACAGCAGGCGAGGTTGAGTCTGAACCTGCAGAAGAGAAACTCCCATCTGAGGGCTCAAACAGAGTCAGTCGTTCAGAGAAATCAGAAGCGTGTGAAGAGGCGACGGAGAGTGGGGCGTTGGTGTCCTCTAGCAGTAAGGAGGAACACAAGGCACAACACACTGCAGAGGGATCCGAACAAGGAGAGACTCATTCTCAGTCTGAAAAAGGAGAGACTCATTCTCAGTCTGAAAAAGGAGAGACTCATTCTCATTCTGAAAAAGGAGAGACTCATTCTCAGTCTGAAAAAGAAGTCATAGAAGTGACCTCTGGAGGAGATCAGGAGAATGAGGAACTAAATGACAGCACAGCTCAGGACGTGGAAGACACAGCCGGAGACAAGGAGGAGGCACCACAAGACATGGAGGATGGGTCAGCAGAGATGGAGCAGGTCGCAGATGAGGAGGTAGCCTTTTTTGTTTGTTTTAAGTGCAATTGTCTCCTGTTAATTTAGATGGGCTAATCAACTATTTACTCCTACTCTACAGGAAGAATTTGATTTTCCAGAGAGCCTTGAGAACTTGATTACTTTAGATGAGATTGATGATGAGGATTCATCAGAAGAACAAGGTATTGTATGAAATCTTGTAAACCACATGTGATAATAGCCAGCATATACACAAATTCACATGATGTTTTCATGAGACTAGAAGGGTATACTACGAAGCAAATTTTACATAACAAGGTATGTTTTGTGTTGTCATTGATTTGTGCTGGACGAACCCTGAAGTACACTGAGCTCCACTGGCTTCCCTTAGCCACCCGCATCAAATAAACATACATACATTGCATACAAAGTGATTGCTGGGTCTGCACCCATTTACTTAAGTGCTCTCATAAAAATGTATGTTACCCATCGACCGCTGCATTCCTCCAAGGAACATCATCTGGCACTTTTTCCATCTGTGGTCCCCCTATGGTGGAACAATCTGCCATCAGAGCAGGGGCGTCCCTCTCTATCTTCAAAAAACTCAGCTAGAGGTGCCAGGCTGCTACAGTGTTAGATTCTGTTCATGAGCCCCCATGTTCATGCCCCCAGAGTGTAGCACTGTAGCTGCAGCAACCTGAGCTAGGTAATACCGATTGTTTTCAGGGTTTTTTCTTTTTCCGTACCGACCGTACTCGTGATCTCAAGAAACAGAGATGTATGTGAAAAATGGCCGGAATTGTCCTTCAAGGCATGAGAACACCATCGAGGGTGATTTGTCTGACTGGGTAATTCATTAAATAAATTGGTTGCTTTGATGTATTCTTATGGTGTTGTATGGTTTCACTTGGAATGGTATTAAATTTATCCATTGGATCAGCAATTTTAAATAGGCAGTATTCTGCCTGTAACATATTTGACAGAAGCTTCCAGGTATGGCTTCCATTTATAAGATAAGATAGTTAATTAAGATAATTAATTGGTCAGTAGGCGGTACTTTTATACGTTTGGAGCTCTTATCTGGAGCATAACCTGTTCCAGAGTATGTTTATAAGTTTACAGCATGAAATACCATAGTGATCTAGTCAGGTGAAATGATTCACCTGACTTGTGAAATTGTGTTATTGTAAAGCCTGGCTTTTGGCACAACATAAAGCACTAATCTTGCTTCGTGGTATACCCCTTAGGTTTAACTAAGTTTGTTGATTCATGAAGATGAATTAATGATGAATTTGAACCAGACACTATGCTAACAACAATGGCAGTGAATGAATATACTCTGTTTTTCTTTAGATTATTCAATATTAGTGTAAATTACAGATTTAGTATAGATTTGACCATTAAAGCAATATTTAAAATGTGCATGGTGCAAGATATGCTATCTTTTTGTTTCTTTTTGTCTTGTCTTGCAGATGCAAAGAAATCACAAAGTTCGGTATGTCTGTCAGTCTCTCTTAATGTATAGGCGCAGAGCAGGGTTAATTTTAGAAATCAGATCTGAAGTTTCAAAAATTCCATAGAGATGTGTTGATTACATTTCCCTTCAATTTCAAGAAACTATGACAAATGGTAATGAAATAACCATTGAATTCAGGTTTTAGATCAGAGAGTCATCTGCCTCAGGAATTTGCCACAGGCATATTACACAGACGAAGAGTTTTGGAAGATTGGGAAGAGGTATGGAAAGGTGGCGCGCTACTTCCTGATTCGAAATCGATGCGAGGTGAGTAGAGTTGATGCATGTTAAATGAAGGGCCCCGAGTTAGCTTTCACTATGAGACTAACATTCCAAAAGCATTTTCCACCAGGAGATTCTATTTATAATCGTGGGTCATACGTGTTCTTTTTCCCTCTTTCCCTCTCTGTATCACATTCTTTCACAAAAGTTGCCACTGCTTTCTCTCATTCAGAGCAAATGTCTGTTTTTTGTTTGATGCCTTAGACATCATTGCTTACACAATTTCTTGTGCAGGGCTTCATTGAAATGGAGAATGGTGATGATGCGAAGAAAGCAGTGAGCGACTTGACACGAAGGAAATTTATATTTCACGGTTATGCCTTGGAGGTTGCACTCTCTTGGAAATACAAGAAACTGGTCAATGCGTGAGTCTTGCCATCGAATACCCCCCCCCCCCATGTGCGCTATGATCTGTTGAAGAAAATCTGTCTGGCTATTTCTTATCTGTTTTTTGTTTTACCTATTTTTACCTCTAGATGGGTTCCCGAACCTGAGAAAAAAGACAAACACCAGAGCAGCAAAAGCAGTGAGAGCAGAGAAAGGAGCCGGTCACGCTCAAGTTCCAAATCCAAGTCCCAGTCGAAGCAGTCTCCAACAGAATCCAAGGACAAGAAATCTGATCAAAACAAGAAGCATCGAGAGGATTCAGAAGCTTCGGCAGAAAAGCCCAGTGAGACTTCCAAGAACCAAGAAAAAAGTAGTCCAAACAAGGATTCCTCGCAAAAGGCCGGGGAGGAGAGCCAATCGCCTGTCAGAGAGGTACAAGTGAACAGAGTGTACTGTTCAACAGACACTTTTGTCTGTGTGAAATGAGGAACAGCACAACATTTATCTATTGTAACCATAAAGCTAATTTTTTATTTTTTTTAGGAATCTGTGAGCACTGACAAGGCAGCCACCGACAAAGAGAACACAGTGGCACAACCCATCAAGGCAAAGCAAGACGAAGATGATGGTCTTAGCCAATACCAGCCAAACAATCCCGTCGGTACGCCACCCAACCCCCCCCCCCACCCCCCTCCCCCATGTGCTTCCTGAATGAGCTTATGAATTAACAGACTAATCTTAAGTCTCTTTTCCACTGCATGGTATTAGCTTAATTCACCTCGACTCTACTCGCTTTTTTTGGTTTTCCATTAGCAAAAACTGGTGCCTGGTACCTGGTACTATTTTGGTATCTCCTCCGTTGAGGTACCAAGTGAGCTGAGGCGATACCAAAAGGTGATGTGAAAGTATTGCAGGCTACTGATTGGTGGCTATTTACATTGCTGTGTTCTGGACAAGACCGTCATTTCAAATGGATTGTAATTTGTTTTTATTTGGAGGTGACTCAGCTATTCTAGTCTCTCATAAAGTGAAATCAGAGGTGGAAAGGCTGCTTAGTTTAGAACTCCTTAAACTCAGTGCTTGGTTAACAGATAACAAGCTGTCTCTCCACCTTGGCAAAATTATTTTTTGGGGTCCAGAGATAAACTGAAGAAGTCTTTAGGGTTTAAGGTAGTCGTAGGTGATGTTGAAATTACGGCCAAGGAAGCGGTCACACAACAAACTATCAGGGGAGTTTATGGCCCAAAGAGTTATTCCTAGCAAGAATATCCAGCCTCTTAGATAGTAACACCTTAAATACCCTGGCCGATGCTCTTGTTCAATGCCATCTTGCCTATGCCTGTACATCTTGGTACACTGGCACTACTAAAGGCCTCAAAGACAAGCTACAGATCTGTCAAAATAAACTGATCAGAGATATCCTTAAACTACATCCTAGAACTCATCTTCTTCCTGACCATTTCTCTAGTCTTACGTGGCTCAGAGTGGAGGAGAGAGTTTTCCAACTTAAACTGTGTTTGGTTTATAAGATAAGAAATAACCTGGCACCCAAGTATGTATGTAATTACTTTTCTAAAATTAGTGACATGCACAACTATTTCACCAGAGGGAGTTCCACAGATTACAGGCTCTGCCGTTTTAAGAACAGTATGGGAAAGTACTCTTTCCTATACTCAGCAGCTGTCTTGTGGTTTACCTTCCAACTTTAAACTGTGGAGCTCATCCTACTTTCATTTTAAATCTTCAATAAAAATGGTTATCAAATTCATAAACAAAATCAAAAAATCCTTGAAGTACTGTTGTATTGTACCGTCTGTTTTTGTGTCTGCTTGTCTGTCTGGCAACTTAGCTCTTGTTTTTTCCTTTGTGTTTTTGATGTGTTTTTACTTGTTTGTCTTGACTATTAGTTGATAATTACTTTCCCCTTTGTCCTCAATGTTTTAGTTCATGTGTTGTTACTCCCCTTCCATCTTAAGGACCACAATAGAAACAAGCCTCTGGGCTTTATTGTGTTTTTTTTATCCTTTTGAACACTTCTTGTTGATTGTTGTTCAATAAAGTTTTCATTAATTCATTCATAACTGAGTAGAGTAGAGGTGAGTTGAGGTGATACCATTCAATGGAAAAGGGACTGTAACTTAGTGATATGAATGGTGAAGTATGTAAAGAAGTGTGATGTAACTCCACCACAGGGCAGGAGTTTGTGCGACCTGTCGTGGGATACTTCTGTAACTTGTGCAACATCATCTATGCCACCGAAGAAGAGGCCAAAAATGAACACTGCAGTAGCCTGCCTCATTTCCAGAAGTTTAAGGTGAAGACCTCACTTTATCATCAAGTTTTACATTTTAGCTATTGATTGCATAAGAACATGTAATGAACATGTTTGCTAATTGAATTGAATGGCAGGGATTTTCATTTTTAGTAATTTTGCATGGCTGTAACGACCTTACATTATGTTGATTTTGCCATTGAAAGAATTACATTAAAGTCTGTATATATTTCTGTATATTTTGAGCTGTACATTAGTAACAAAGAAAGGTATGTAAATGTTAAAAGCCTGATACAAACTACTCACAAATACCGGGGAGGTTTTTTGTCATCTCTGACAATCATTCTTCAAAGGAAATTGTGCTGAACATTTTTACTTATTTCCTTAACATTAAAACATTTTCCTAACTTTTTTCTCCCCCATCATTTCATAGGAGCATTTGGAAAAGACGAAGACCTGAACAGGAATTGTTTTTTTTTTTTTTTTTTTTTAAACTGATGCATGCCATTTTTCAACTTCCAACAGCTTTATAATTGTTGTTCACATACCATGATGTTTTTGCTATTTTGTTAAACTGAGCAAAAAATGGCACATAATTCTATGTTGAAATAAGTCCCCTGTATTTGTTAAGATTACCATGACTCATAATAACTGTCATTTGTGATTAAAGTTTAGAAAGCAGGAATGTTAATGAGTTTACTGAATTTACTGTACATCTGTATTACAGTGTATACAGTACATGGTCATAGACGGTACCTTTAATATATAACCACCGGACTTTAACCGGAAGTTTTAGTATCCATATTTAGCAGAACTATTCTCACAGAGTGTTAAAGCAGCCCTTGATTTTTGGGTTGAAATGTTTCCACATATTGTTCAACACCAGTATCTCCAACAACTGAACCGCTTTAGGTCACACAGGTATCCAAATATTTGTTACTGTAAATTATTTTTAATATTAAAAGAAGGAAAAAAAAAGGAAAATATTTTTCATTTTTTTTATATTTGCTTGAAATCAGAAAGTCAAACTCCAAGACAGTATATTCAATTATACAAATACAAATATGTATGTATGTATTTAAACTTCAAAATTGTGATTAATGTGATAGGTACACAAATCTTTCCAACTATTTACAATGTTATTTATTCATAGGGTGAAATATATATGGAAAAAATATCTCTAACATTATGATAAATATATTACTTTTTCAAAAATATAAACCCTTGAAGAAATGTATGTAGGTATTAGGACACAGTACAGTTGGCAGATTTCAATGTTGGCCATGTTTATTTATTTGTATTTTCAACAAAGCCTGGGTATTTTTTAAATGACTTTACTGAATACATCAAACATTTCCTAGAAAAGCACAAAACCTGACAGAGGACACAAACAAAGTTTTCATTTTCTAGTCTTCGTAATTAAGCAATGTTAAACAGACCACTTTCAAACACCAACTTAGGAATCCTTCAATTAAAACCTAAAGATCAACATACAGGACTTAGACAGTTAAATTGATGTGCGCATCACCAACAGCATCAAGTCAAATGGCAATGTTTCAAGCATGAAACTGCATTTTCTGATGAAATAGTGCTATCATTAGTAGTGTGGTTTATTTCTGTTGGAAAAAGTGGAGGAAATTAATTTCCTTTTTCAAATGAGGCTTTCAGTCAGAAACCCATCTTACCGATAGATATCTACTCCGGGACATCATTTTGACGTATTTTATGTATGTATGTATATTTTGATGTATTTATTCAAACATAAAAACAGCGGTCAATGTTCAATTGTATTGAATCCACATGAATGTACACCTTTTTACAAAGCTTATTACATTCTTGCAGGGGGTGAAATATGAAAAAAAGATGTGTTTACCATTATGATAAATATATTTCTTTTTCAAAAATATAAACCCTTGATGAAATGTATGTACGTGTTAGGACACAGTACAGTTTGCAAATTTCACTATGGCCGTGCTTGTTTTTAGCCAGAGTATTTTTAAAATCACCTTCCTGAATACATCACCTGTTTAATGATAAGTGTTCATAAACATGACATCAATTTCATTTAAATGTATCCTGTGAGTTGGTGAACCAATATGCAAAGAATCCATATTGCTCACCAAATCCAAATTTAGAATCTCTGTGAAGTCATCCCCATGCTCCAGGGTGACACACAGTGGTACATTTTGGCACTGACTGGAATATTCAGGAACTGCCTGGAACTTCAAGAGGCAGTATAAAGCAGTGAGAGCTCACCGTGCTGAAACCAAACAGACAAATCCAAGGCTACGCTACGAGTAGTAGACACAGCAAGAACTCCCGACTCTCACTGAAGATGTTGAGCCTTCACGGATTCCAGCCCTCCCTCAGCCCCTTTGTGGACTTCTACTGGCCCGTCCGCAGTATCTGGCCTCAGGTCCGACCTCTGGACATTCACACAGATCTTATGCTGAGAAACATGGAAGGTATGCCAAGCAGTCTGGAGCTCCTGAAGAAACTTCAGCACCACATCTTCCAGGAGATTGACCAAATCCCAGCTTCAGAGGAGCTTCATCCACTTCCTTGCAACCTTGAGAAGAAGGGAGAAGGTTTTGCTCTGACGCTGGACACTAAAGACTTTTCTCCTGAAGAGCTGTCAGTCAAACAGGTGGGCAACAAGCTACAAGTGAGCGGCAAATCTGAGAAGAGACACGAAGATGGAAAAGGCTCCTACTCCTACAGGGTCCAGGCCTTCAGGAGGGAGTTTGATCTCCCAGAAGGGGTGACTCCTGAGGCTGTGACCTGCAGTTTAGCAGAGGGAAAGCTTCACATTGAAGCACCAGGAAAACAGACGCCTTCCATCTCTGAGAGGGTAGTGCCCATCAACTGCAAAACAGCGGATTCCACAGAACAGTTAGAGAAGATGACAAAAGAGGACAACGCCACCGATGCAGACGGGATGAAGCAGTAAAAAAACTGCTGAAAATGGACTTATTTACATCCTTGATTAAAAAAGCTGGACTTTTGAAATGTTATTAAATTTCTTATTCTGACTGCATGAAGCTAAATGCACTGAATCTTTTTTTATAATATAAACAATCAATTTGTATGACCCCCCCCCCCCCCTTTTTTTTCAACAAATAAATGAAGTTTTGATGATGTTAATTCATGCAATATAATAAACCTGTTTATACTGAACAACAATCATAACGCTTACATTGTACGTCTTCTTTTAATGAGTGTGAACACCAACTCTCAAAATACAAACATTTCCTAGAAAAGCACAAGACCTGACAGAGGACACAAACAAAGTTTTCATTTTCTAGTCTACGTAATTAAGCAATGTTAAACAGACCACTTTCAAACACCAACTTAGGAATCCTTCAAATAAAACCTAAAGATCAACATACAGGACTTAGACAGTTAAATTGATGTGTGCATCACCAACAGCATCAAGTCAAATGGCAATGTTTCAAGCATGAAACTGCATTTTCTGATGAAATAGTGCTATCATTAGTAGTGTGGTTTATTTCTGTTGGAAAAAGAGGAGGAAATTAATTTCCTTTTTCAAATGAGGCTTTCAGTCAGAAACCCATCTTACCGATAGATATCTACTCCGGGACATCATTTTGACGTATTTTATGTATGTATGTATATTTCGATGTATTTATTCAAACATAAAAACAGCGGTCAATGTTCAATTGTATTGAATCCACATGAATGTACACCTTTTTACAAAGCTTATTACATTCTTGCAGGGGGTGAAATATGAAAAAAAGATGTGTTTACCATTATGATAAATATATTTCTTTTTCAAAAATATAAACCCTTGATGAAATGTATGTACGTGTTAGGACACAGTACAGTTTGCAAATTTCACTATGGCCGTGCTTGTTTTTAGCCAGAGTATTTTTAAAATCACCTTCCTGAATACATCACCTGTTTAATGATAAGTGTTCATAAACATGACATCAATTTCATTTAAATGTATCCTGTGAGTTGGTGAACCAATATGCAAAGAATCCATATTGCTCACCAAATCCAAATTTAGAATCTCTGTGACGTCATCCCCATGCTCCAGGGTGACACACAGTGGTACATTTTGGCACTGACTGGAATATTCAGGAACTGCCTGGAACTTCAAGAGGCAGTATAAAGCAGTGAGAGCTCACCGTGCTGAAACCAAACAGACAAATCCAAGGCTACGCTACGAGTAGTAGACACAGCAAGAACTCCCGACTCTCACTGAAGATGTTGAGCCTTCACGGATTCCAGCCCTCCCTCAGCCCCTTTGTGGACTTCTACTGGCCCGTCCGCAGTATCTGGCCTCAGGTCCGACCTCTGGACATTCACACAGATCTTATGCTGAGAAACATGGAAGGTATGCCAAGCAGTCTGGAGCTCCTGAAGAAACTTCAGCACCACATCTTCCAGGAGATTGACCAAATCCCAGCTTCAGAGGAGCTTCATCCACTTCCTTGCAACCTTGAGAAGAAGGGAGAAGGTTTTGCTCTGACGCTGGACACTAAAGACTTTTCTCCTGAAGAGCTGTCAGTCAAACAGGTGGGCAACAAGCTACAAGTGAGCGGCAAATCTGAGAAGAGACACGAAGATGGAAAAGGCTCCTACTCCTACAGGGTCCAGGCCTTCAGGAGGGAGTTTGATCTCCCAGAAGGGGTGACTCCTGAGGCTGTGACCTGCAGTTTAGCAGAGGGAAAGCTTCACATTGAAGCACCAGGAAAACAGACGCCTTCCATCTCTGAGAGGGTAGTGCCCATCAACTGCAAAACAGCGGATTCCACAGAACAGTTAGAGAAGATGACAAAAGAGGACAACGCCACCGATGCAGACGGGATGAAGCAGTAAAAAAACTGCTGAAAATGGACTTATTTACATCCTTGATTAAAAAAGCTGGACTTTTGAAATGTTATTAAATTTCTTATTCTGACTGCATGAAGCTAAATGCACTGAATCTTTTTTTATAATATAAACAATCAATTTGTATGACCCCCCCCCCCCTTTTTTTTCAACAAATAAATGAAGTTTTGATGATGTTAATTCATGCAATATAATAAACCTGTTTATACTGAACAACAATCATAACGCTTACATTGTACGTCTTCTTTTAATGAGTGTGAACACCAACTCTCAAAATACAAACATTTCCTAGAAAAGCACAAGACCTGACAGAGGACACAAACAAAGTTTTCATTTTCTAGTCTACGTAATTAAGCAATGTTAAACAGACCACTTTCAAACACCAACTTAGGAATCCTTCAAATAAAACCTAAAGATCAACATACAGGACTTAGACAGTTAAATTGATGTGTGCATCACCAACAGCATCAAGTCAAATGGCAATGTTTCAAGCATGAAACTGCATTTTCTGATGAAATAGTGCTATCATTAGTAGTGTGGTTTATTTCTGTTGGAAAAAGAGGAGGAAATTAATTTCCTTTTTCAAATGAGGCTTTCAGTCAGAAACCCATCTTACCGATAGATATCTACTCCGGGACATCATTTTGACGTATTTTATGTATGTATGTATATTTCGATGTATTTATTCAAACATAAAAACAGCGGTCAATGTTCAATTGTATTGAATCCACATGAATGTACACCTTTTTACAAAGCTTATTACATTCTTGCAGGGGGTGAAATATGAAAAAAAGATGTGTTTACCATTATGATAAATATATTTCTTTTTCAAAAATATAAACCCTTGATGAAATGTATGTACGTGTTAGGACACAGTACAGTTTGCAAATTTCACTATGGCCGTGCTTGTTTTTAGCCAGAGTATTTTTAAAATCACCTTCCTGAATACATCACCTGTTTAATGATAAGTGTTCATAAACATGACATCAATTTCATTTAAATGTATCCTGTGAGTTGGTGAACCAATATGCAAAGAATCCATATTGCTCACCAAATCCAAATTTAGAATCTCTGTGACGTCATCCCCATGCTCCAGGGTGACACACAGTGGTACATTTTGGCACTGACTGGAATATTCAGGAACTGCCTGGAACTTCAAGAGGCAGTATAAAGCAGTGAGAGCTCACCGTGCTGAAACCAAACAGACAAATCCAAGGCTACGCTACGAGTAGTAGACACAGCAAGAACTCCCGACTCTCACTGAAGATGTTGAGCCTTCACGGATTCCAGCCCTCCCTCAGCCCCTTTGTGGACTTCTACTGGCCCGTCCGCAGTATCTGGCCTCAGGTCCGACCTCTGGACATTCACACAGATCTTATGCTGAGAAACATGGAAGGTATGCCAAGCAGTCTGGAGCTCCTGAAGAAACTACAGCACCACATCTTCCAGGAGATTGACCAAATCCCAGCTTCAGAGGAGCTTCATCCACTTCCTTGCAACCTTGAGAAGAAGGGAGAAGGTTTTGCTCTGACGCTGGACACTAAAGACTTTTCTCCTGAAGAGCTGTCAGTCAAACAGGTGGGCAACAAGCTACAAGTGAGCGGCAAATCTGAGAAGAGACACGAAGATGGAAAAGGCTCCTACTCCTACAGGGTCCAGGCCTTCAGGAGGAAGTTTGATCTCCCAGAAGGGGTGACTCCTGAGGCTGTGACCTGCAGTTTAGCAGAGGGAAAGCTTCACATTGAAGCACCAGGAAAACAGACGCCTTCCATCTCTGAGAGGGTAGTGCCCATCAACTGCAAAACAGCGGATTCCACAGAACAGTTAGAGAAGATGACAAAAGAGGACAACGCCACCGATGCAGACGGGATGAAGCAGTAAAAAAACTGCTGAAAATGGACTTATTTACATCCTTGATTAAAAAAGCTGGACTTTTGAAATGTTATTCAATTTCTTATTCTGACTGCATGAAGCTAAATGCACTGAATCTTTTTTTATAATATAAACAATCAATTTGTATGACCCCCCCCCCCTTTTTTTTTTCAACAAATAAATGAAGTTTTGATGATGTTAATTCATGCAATATAATAAACCTGTTTATACTGAACAACAATCATAACGCTTACATTGTACGTCTTCTTTTAATGAGTGTGAACACCAACTCTCAAAATACAAACATTTCCTAGAAAAGCACAAGCCCTGACAGAGGACACAAACAAAGTTTTCATTTTCTAGTCTACGTAATTAAGCAATGTTAAACAGACCACTTTCAAACACCAACTTAGGAATCCTTCAAATAAAACCTAAAGATCAACATACAGGACTTAGACAGTTAAATTGATGTGCGCATCACCAACAGCATCAAGTCAAATGGCAATGTTTCAAGCATGAAACTGCATTTTCTGATGAAATAGTGCTATCATTAGTAGTGTGGTTTATCTCTGTTGGAAAAAGAGGAGGAAATTAATTTCCTTTTTCAAATGAGGCTTTCAGTCAGAAACCCATCTTACCGATAGATATCTACTCCGGGACATCATTTTGACGTATTTTATGTATGTATGTATATTTCGATGTATTTATTCAAACATAAAAACAGCGGTCAATGTTCAATTGTATTGAATCCACATGAATGTACACCTTTTTACAAAGCTTATTACATTCTTGCAGGGGGTGAAATATGAAAAAAAGATGTGTTTACCATTATGATAAATATATTTCTTTTTCAAAAATATAAACCCTTGATGAAATGTATGTACGTGTTAGGACACAGTACAGTTTGCAAATTTCACTATGGCCGTGCTTGTTTTTAGCCAGAGTATTTTTAAAATCACCTTCCTGAATACATCACCTGTTTAATGATAAGTGTTCATAAACATGACATCAATTTCATTTAAATGTATCCTGTGAGTTGGTGAACCAATATGCAAAGAATACATATTGCTCACCAAATCCAAATTTAGAATCTCTGTGACGTCATCCCCATGCTCCAGGGTGACACACAGTGGTACATTTTGGCACTGACTGGAATATTCAGGAACTGCCTGGAACTTCAAGAGGCAGTATAAAGCAGTGAGAGCTCACCGTGCTGAAACCAAACAGACAAATCCAAGGCTACGCTACGAGTAGTAGACACAGCAAGAACTCCCGACTCTCACTGAAGATGTTGAGCCTTCACGGATTCCAGCCCTCCCTCAGCCCCTTTGTGGACTTCTACTGGCCCGTCCGCAGTATCTGGCCTCAGGTCCGACCTCTGGACATTCACACAGATCTTATGCTGAGAAACATGGAAGGTATGCCAAGCAGTCTGGAGCTCCTGAAGAAACTTCAGCACCACATCTTCCAGGAGATTGACCAAATCCCAGCTTCAGAGGAGCTTCATCCACTTCCTTGCAACCTTGAGAAGAAGGGAGAAGGTTTTGCTCTGACGCTGGACACTAAAGACTTTTCTCCTGAAGAGCTGTCAGTCAAACAGGTGGGCAACAAGCTACAAGTGAGCGGCAAATCTGAGAAGAGACACGAAGATGGAAAAGGCTCCTACTCCTACAGGGTCCAGGCCTTCAGGAGGGAGTTTGATCTCCCAGAAGGGGTGACTCCTGAGGCTGTGACCTGCAGTTTAGCAGAGGGAAAGCTTCACATTGAAGCACCAGGAAAACAGACGCCTTCCATCTCTGAGAGGGTAGTGCCCATCAACTGCAAAACAGCGGATTCCACAGAACAGTTAGAGAAGATGACAAAAGAGGACAACGCCACCGATGCAGACGGGATGAAGCAGTAAAAAAACTGCTGAAAATGGACTTATTTACATCCTTGATTAAAAAAGCTGGACTTTTGAAATGTTATTCAATTTCTTATTCTGACTGCATGAAGCTAAATGCACTGAATCTTTTTTTATAATATAAACAATCAATTTGTATGACCCCCCCCCCCCTTTTTTTTCAACAAATAAATGAAGTTTTGATGATGTTAATTCATGCAATATAATAAACCTGTTTATACTGAACAACAATCATAACGCTTACATTGTACGTCTTCTTTTAATGAGTGTGAACACCAACTCTCAAAATACAAACATTTCCTAGAAAAGCACAAGCCCTGACAGAGGACACAAACAAAGTTTTCATTTTCTAGTCTACGTAATTAAGCAATGTTAAACAGACCACTTTCAAACACCAACTTAGGAGTCCTTCAAATAAAACCTAAAGATCAACATACAGGACTTAGACAGTTAAATTGATGTGTGCATCACCAACAGCATCAAGTCAAATGGCAATGTTTCAAGCATGAAACTGCATTTTCTGATGAAATAGTGCTATCATTAGTAGTGTGGTTTATTTCTGTTGGAAAAAGAGGAGGAAATTAAATTCCTTTTTCAAATGAGGCTTTCAGTCAGAAACCCATCTTACCGATACATATCTACTCCGGGACATCATTTTGACGTATTTTATGTATGTATGTATATTTTGATGTATTTATTCAAACATAAAAACAGCGGTCAATGTTCAATTGTATCGAATCCACATGAATGTACACCTTTTTACAAAGCTTACATTCTTGCAGGGGGTGAAATATGAAAAAAAAAGATGTGTTTATATTATGATAAATATATTTCTTTTTCAAAAATATAAACCCTTGATGAAATGTATGTACGTGTTAGGACACAGTACAGTTTGCAAATTTCACTATGGCCGTGCTTGTTTTTAGCCTGAGTATTTTTAAAATCACCTTCCTGAATACATCACCTGTTTAATGATAAGTGTTCATAAACATGACATCAATTTCATTTAAATGTATCCTGTGAGTTGGTGAACCAATATGCAAAGAATCCATATTGCTCACCAAATCCAAATTTAGAATCTCTGTGACGTCATCCCCATGCTCCAGGGTGACACACAGTGGTACATTTTGGCACTGACTGGAATATTCAGGAACTGCCTGGAACTTCAAGAGGCAGTATAAAGCAGTGAGAGCTCACCGTGCTGAAACCAAACAGACAAATCCAAGGCTACGCTACGAGCCTTGTACAGTCCATTGCAGTAATCAACCCTGCTGGAGATAAATGCATGAATGAGTTTTTCTAAATCATGTTTTGACATCAGCCCTCTAAGTTTGGCAATATTTTTGAGGTGGTAAAAATCTGATTTAGTTATTGCCTTTATGTGGCAGTTGAAATTTAGATCACTGTCAATTAATACACCACGATTTTTAATAGTATCCTTTGCCTTCAACCCTTTTGTGTCAAGGAAAGTGGCAACCCTAAGTCTTTCTTCCTTTTTACCAAATATAATTACTTCAGTTTTTTCTTTGCTCAGCTGAAGAACATTTTGAGACATCCAGGTGTTGATTTGTTCTATACACTAACACATAGATTGGTTGGTGGCAACCGCAAATGCACCACATTGTCCCTCTGACCTCTAAAAGCACACTTCACATTTCCCATTGTTGCAAACTAAGTGAGATCTAAGACACTTTACTACCATCTCACTGTCATGCACAACTGACAGACTGAGGAAGTCATTTGTCCCCAGGGCCATTGAACGCTTCACTCAAGGGTAGAAGAGAGATGGACTTCTCTGCATAGTCTGTCTGCCTCTTCACCTTCTCCATGTTTGTGTACGTTCTGTCCACTAGTCGCCCTCACACTGAACAAGTCAATCAACACTGTTCTGCTCATCTACCTCATGTACTTCAACCTTACAGTTACAATAGTATTATTAATACATGATCATTGCACTGCACTATATTTATTGTTAATCTTAAACCTCAGCCTATACTGATATTGCACTATCCCCACCCTTTCAACTGTATATTGCATCTTGCCCCCCCCCCCCCCCCCCGCACTGTTGGACTTATTTGCACCATCACCGTGACACTCACTCACTCTCATAGAGCACCTTACAATGCACACTGAATTACAGGCTCAGTCCCTGCCCTGTCATGCTTGATCATCCTTAAGCACACTATGTTGATATTTGATTTAGTTGAATTTCCCCTTGGGGATCAATAAAGTATCTGTTGATCAAGCTGGATGGGTGATTATGGTAACTCACTGTTCTGATACTGTAACTAAAACACAATAATGTTTTTACCTGGACTCAGTTTTTTTTTTACATTTCTTAGTGAAACATTTAGATTTTGCTTACATATGCCAGTTGTGTACCATTTGCAATCTGCTTACAAATCAAGTTTGGAGACAGTTCTCATAGCTTTTTTGGAAAATCCCCAGCTTGTAAGTTTCAAGACCTAACTTCTCTGTCAAACTTCCACTTCCAGATCACATTGTTTTCCTCCAAATGATCAATAGAATGTCTGCATTCTTTCTATTTTTTGACAACTTACTGTTACGGTGGCTTAATATGGCTATACCTCAATACAAGCTATATCTTTTCCAATGATACAGGACCTTATGGTCATTTTAAAAACCCACAGGACAAGATAAATGCTCATTTTGACTGCTGAAACATACTAATTTTGAAACTATATGAAAGTTTGCATCATTCAGTTGTCAACAGGTTAGTAAATAATCCTATACTGTAAATCGCAAGACTACGATCATATACATCCATATTTGTCATATGTTGTCATTATTATTATTTTGAGTGTGATGAATGGTGTTTGGCACTTTGGTAAACATTTTAAACACAGGGCATTGCCATTTCCCCTTTCCAAAAAATGTGTTTGTCAAGCAGAATAGAAACTGTTTCACTTGCTGACCTCCTTGACCTTTACCATTATTGATGATGTTGGCTGATTTAGAGAGTCACTTGATAAAAAAGGAAGAGTTTACACCATCAGCTGGGCACTCAGAGAGGATTCCACCATGATGAACCATCAGCTCTGCACCTCCTTCACTTGGCTGCTTCTCTGTCAGCTCATTGGTAAGATATCTCATATGAACATTCTAAAGTACACCCCAGATGCAGTGTAATATAAATAAATGCTAACTGCTTTGCAATGGCAAGTACTGTTACTGTATGACTACATTGTTATCATGAAGCATGGGCCTTTCATTAGTGTGTTTTGTTGTTAGTCAGGCCATTGTCATTGAAGCCTCTGGTGGTTATTAGAATAACACATATCTAACAGTCTATTTTGTGTTTAAATGAAGCATGCACAGTAAAAAAAGTAATCTAATCAAGTGTTATTAATTTGATATTAAGATAAAATATACCGGTACCTAGCGCTCTCTCATTAATAAGAATGAGAATTTTACTTATTTTAAGGAGTCTTATCAAGTTAAATTTGCTTGTTTTTAAGACAAACTTGCTTATTGCACTGGCACCCAAATGTACTTGTTTTCATGATAAGACGTCTTAAAATAAGTCACTCTTGTTTAATTAAGTCAAATGATTTTATGAGAAAGCGTAAAGGTAAGTTTCTTTATTCTGAAAACAATACCAACTAGATATTTTCATATTGATATAAGATTAATAACACTTGGTTAGATTTTATTAGATAGCCCGTTTTTGCAGTGTGTCAGGCAATGTTTCATATTAACAAATTCTATTTTGCTGTATTTTTATTTAATTGACTGTATGGTCTTTTGATGTTTTTCAGCTGATGGATCAGCAGTTACTGTCTATGGATATGCAGGAAAGAGTGTTACTCTTCCTTGCAAATATGATGGCAAATACTACGGCTCTTTGTCCATCTGTTGGGGCAAAGGCCTCTTGCCATCAAGAGGCTGTGGTGATCAGATCATTCAGACAGAGGGCTCAACAGTGACCTCACGATCGTCACTACGGTATCAGCTGATCAACAGACACAGAAATGTGGGGGATGTTTCTTTAACGATCATGAATGCAAGAGAGCAGGATAGCGGTACCTATGGCTGCAGGGTGGATATACCAGGATGGTTCAATGACGAGAAAACCCATGTGGACCTCCGCATACAAGCTGGTCAGTATAACATGAGGTGCCATTGTACTAAAAAAACAGAATTTTTTTTTTTAATGTTAATGGGGTATGTACTTTCAGCTCCAACAACAACCACAACAACAACAACCACAACCACAACAACAACCACAACAACAGAAGCCCCCAAAACAACAACTACAACAGAAGCCCCAACAACACTTGTGCAGACCACTACCTTAGAAACCATTGTGGCAACAAGTAAGGCTATGCTAAACCCTCAGGACAGATGTTGGAGACAAAAGTTGAGGTGTAGTGTAGTTTGACTTATAATGTTTGTTCTATTTTCAGCTCCTACAGAAGTATCTACTATAGGAATCACAACATTCACAGAACCTGAATGGATCATATTTGGTATGTATTAAAACTGGCATTAAAAATATACATTATTGTGACATACACTACCAGTCAAAAGTTTGGACACACACATACTTATTCATAGTTTTTTATTTGATTATTTTTTCCTACATTTTATAATACCTATACAAATCTCTCTAGAAATATATTATTTTCAATGCGTCACTTTGCCGATAATATATATTATTAAAGCCAACTTCATTCTTTTATCTAAAATCATTATAAGACAAGCAGCTAACAAATGCTCACAATCACAACGTGAGAAAACCATCAAGGCTGTTGGAAATCCATTCCAGCTGACTATAAAGTTGGTAGAGAGACTGAGGTCTGTACCTTGGAGAATTTAAAATATTGAAAATGTAGCTTTATTTACACTTTTTATTTGCTTACAAAATGAATCCATGTGGGCTATTTCATAATCATAACCACCTACTCAGATAAATAAAGATAAAGAAAAAAAACATCAATTTGAGCGTTGGTGTGTCCAAACTTTTGACTGGTAGTGTATACGAATCTGGCCTTAGAACCATGTAGCCCCTGAAATGAGACACGCTCAATATGTAGTGTATATTGGCTTATACTACAGTGCCCCGCTATTTGTACATAGTCAGTTTTTACAACAAAGAGCACAATGAAACAATTACAATACTGTGGTTTCTACCAAGGTAGAATAGAGACGTTAAAAAGAAATGTAATCATAGGTTGAGAGAGCACTGCCTGGACCAACTACTTAATGCATTCTTGTACATTCTTGTATCTCAACATTTTTAAATTGCCTTGGTTTCATATTCTATCTTGTGTATTCTGAATGGATTAGTAAAAAACGCTGTGGGCAAGAATACTATACTGCTTTGTGGATTTTGTTTCCGTTCAAGAATCTACTGCAGAACTTCCTACCACTACTACTGCACAGTCTGTCACAACAGTAGAAGCTACACCAAGACCAACCAGTAAGTCAATACAAGCATAGAAAAAGATAGAAAAGAAGAAAAAAGATCAACTATTATATTGAGATAACATTAGAAATGATGCAATTAGGCTACATATCATAGCATATATCATATATTTTTAATGACTCATTTCATCACAATTTCAAATGAATTGCCATTGTTTTGCATTAAGTTGGACAACCTTCACATGCTGAACATTCATCACCTTGGTTGGCAGAGCTGACTGAGACGTCTACTGCAGAACCCTCAAATATACTATCAGGTACTTAAGTGCATGTTTGTTTTCAATGTTTGTCAGACAAATTTTTAGAATTTATTTGAGACGGGAACCATGGCATTGCATAAACATTATAACATAATATGCATTTTTTTTTCCCTTTACAACAGAGCAACCAGATTCAATAGCAAAGGAAACCGCAGGGAGCGACATAACCATTTTTCTGACAAGTACAGTCTGCTTTTATGTGTCAGATTAATGTTGTGTGAGGCCATGCTACACACATTATATGCAATACTGAATGAACTTGTGTTATAGCACTACATTGCTGCAGCTGCAGCGCCCCAATATGGAAAAAAAATGTTTTTAATTAATGACTTATCTCACTTGTTTAGTGCAGTCAACAGAAATTGTGTGACATCCAATAACTGCAAACCATTGGCTCTCTCTCTCCACTTCACCCTGTAGCTCCTGGAGTCAAGGTGTCAGCAGCAAGCATTCCATATGTAAGACAGGTGAAAACAAAATTCTCATCTCACATAGCACACTCAAAATAAGCTAATACAATTCTAATTGAAAAATGTTAATGTCATAAACAGGTGCTTGAAAGAAACCATGTTTTATGGTGGATCGTGCCTATTTTGGGAGTTGTTATTATAGTTTCTGCTATAACCATACTGGTGATCAAAAGTGAGTACCAAACTGTTTATGTTATTGCTGCAGTTGAAGTGATTGTGCATCTAATCAGCGATAATGCATAATTATATTTCATAAGATGCCATATCATAAATTGCAGATTTCATTCTGTCATTCTAAGATGGACAACCCAGGGTCCGGTTCAGACTATATACATATATGTACCACTATATACTATATACTATATACTATATACTATATGTAAATCCTGCGATATATTCCCTCTACCTGTTCACTATCAATAATAATAAGCTGGTCTACCTGCCAATTTAGGACTGGCTATTGAATGTTTGAAACAAATATGTATTTGTTTTCTTTCTGAAGCTGGGTTATCTACCTCAGCACCTTGTATTACTCGGTTTGTAAAAATGATCCGTGTAAACTAACATAACATTATAAATTAACCAGTTGTGTTCACATTGCTCTTGGTCTAAATTATGTGTATTATGTCTTGTTAATATCTTATTAACTTTCTTTACTAGAGAGACAGCTGAAAGTGGGCAACTTTACCATGTAAGAAAATTCTAAACCATCACCAAAACAATAATTGACCATATGACCATTTCTGAAAAAATAATCAGATATTCGTTACTGGTTACCATATTCAATAAGCAATGCATTGATTTTTCTCACGATGCATCTGTCTCCTGTTTTTCTCAGATTAGAAAAAAGTGTGAATGGAACCCTGTCAATAAACTCTGACTCCAGCCAAGGCCAACCAAGCAGTGAGCTATCGATGGAGATCATAGATTCCTTGCAGCATCCCTTGTAATGAACTATTGTGAACAGAAGTAACAGTGAACAACACCATCGACACAATCATTATGTAGCACCCTTAGCTCTAATTTCACTCAAGGAACTATAGTTTTTTCAGCCTGATACACTTTTAAAGGTGGATCCCTCACTATTCCCTTCTATACTGTCTCTTTTTACTTTAGATATAGTTAGATAAATACATTACACTAAAGTTACTGAATATATTGGTATTGGTATAATGTATATGACTCTATAACATTTTAATGCATCTTTAAATCAAAAGGATTTGTGCATTGCACTGGTAATGTGTTAATTAGATGTCTTCATCAAAGACAGTGGCTTTTCTAGGAATACAAATGGCAGTTAATGTGTTCACGTGTTAATGTGTTCACGTGTTAATGTGTTCACGTGTTAATGTGTTGAAAAGGGAAAGGGAAGTTGGAAGTTGAGTAATAAAATGTATGAATTTATTACATGTGAATATTTTATATTTCATAGTAATATTAACACTCAACTTTTCATCGTCAACGTTAACAGTTATTCAGCTAAGCATAAGAGTATTATCATGCTATTGTGTATTAGATTGTGTAAAGATATATGAATTCCACAACATGCCTATGATTGCTCCACAGATATATAGTGTGTGCTGTGTAAACTGGAAATAAAAAAAATAAACAATTGTGAGTTTTTCATTTTGAATTTAATTAGGCTATGTAAAACCCCTTGCATAGGTTTAAAACTATTCATTTTTCTAGGCAGTCCCTAAAATGTGCATGCACTTAGTTCATTAAGCATTTCTTATGAGTTATGGTTTGTATATTGTAGTAGTGATGGGGATGAGACCGCCTATGCCGAGTCCGAGTCAAGACCGAGTCTTTGAAGGGTCGAGACCAATTCTTTTGGTTTTCAAATACAGTCGAGTCCGAGTCAAGACCGAGTCTTTGAGGAAGCAAGTCCAAGTCGAGACTGAGTCCTTTAGGAGTCAAGATCGAGTCGAGACCAAGACCAAAAAAACACAGACTAAGCTAGATTGGGAATTGTTTAGAGGAGCAGTCTTAGACTCGTTGCTCATCTTGCCGTCGCTCTGTGATCACACCAGGCAGTGAAGTCACTGACACTGACCTACTGACACTCACCGGCAGCAGAGCCATTGAGATAAATAAACAGCTCTGACGGCAGTATCTTTGCATTGCACAATAGGATGTAATTTTCAAATAATGCCCATCAACATTGCATTTTATTATTATTGTTGTTATGTGTTGTGTGTTTTTTTTATATGAACATAAAAAATGCATTGGTCTCGAGGACTCGGTCTGAAATTATAGTAGTCAAGACCGACTCTTTGAAGGAACAAGTCCGAGACGAGTCCGAGAAAGCAGAAATCAATCTCGAGACCGGTCTTGAATTGACACTTGATACATGTTACAGAAAAATAATCAGTTTAATAACGTTTTAAATTTAAAACTATATGTTGATGGGAAGAGGTGAAAGCTTAGCAGTCTTTGCAGCTCCGCACCCCTCTCCTTTTTCTCCTGGCGGTGGCTGTGTGAGGACCATCTCCGTTCTGGATCACAGTGATGGGGCAGGTGCCAGGCAGATTCGACCCTTTCTGTCCCTCAGACTTGCACTCCTCTGGCGCATTTGTGTCCTGTGAAAGAATGGAGGAACACATCAGCAACAATTTATCTCCCACATTTGGTTTTCCAAACTATAACAAAGGTAAAAACCCTGGACTACATCTTAAACCTCATCACCCTTGTTTTCCCATTTCTCCTTCTCCTCTGCCTTGAGTTTTTACCTGCAAAAGTATCCGGATGGTGATCCTGGCCAAGAGGCCCATGGTGACCAGCAGACAGACGCGGTGAAAGGAGATCACCCATACAATGGCACCAGGTCTCCTAGTCTCTGTCTCCACTCTGTGGACAGCTTCTCTCACTGCTGTCCCTCGGAGAGACACCTCCCCTGCTCTCTTTACCTCAGGACTCTGGCTGTTAGCTTTGGTATGGCTGACTCTGCTTCTCTTAAACACTTCATCCCTTTTGCCTGTGAAGTGCAGGATGTTTTCTCTGTGTCCTCTCTCTAACAGCAGGTCCTCCACCACCATGAATGGTCCTCTCTTGAGGAGTGTGTGCTCCTTGGAGCAGGGCCCAGCGTCCATGGGTCTAACTGAGGTTTCCTTGACTCTCTTATGAGCATCCTGTTCCTGTTTGACCGTCAGCTGCAGGGCGAATTGAGTCAGCGCACTGAAGGTAGCACAGGGCCAACACAATGATGGTGAGGCGTTTCGAAACCATTTGGAGCAATAAAACACAACAAATGAATGAGCAAACTCAAAAAGCAACCGCACTCTACAAAGCAAAGTGAAATATGAAACTTCACTGTGTTTTCTGTTCTAATTAGAACTCGTTTCCATGGTGTTGCTGCAACATAGAATTTGATGACAGGTAGATTCTCTATGAGATCACAATACATGATTCTTAGAATGTTCACAAGAAAGTAGTTTTATTTCAGTCCCGCTGCTTTCCTTTAGCACTTGCATGTATTCAGAACATTCAAATCAATGTGGTGTGTGTGTGTGCCATGGGGCATTTTTCTAAAGTGTGAAACTACAAAACTGATCAGTTCATGTAACAAGTAGGCCTAGAGTTGTCTTTTTTTAGACAGAGGAGCCGAATATACTGCATTTCATATATTCAACTTACAGTTACAGTAATGTAACAGTAATTCAGCTGAGCATATGAGTATACTTTATTACATGCTACTGTGTATTGTAAAGATATATAAATTCCAAACCATGCCTATATAGATTGCAGTGCCGGTTCAGACCTCCATGGCGCCCTAAGCTAAATCCTGCTAAGGGGCCCTCCAACCTGAACTCTGAGGGCCAAATTGTAACCATTTTTTTAACAGTCGCATCTGACACCTCAGTGCTCCCAATACAATCATCCCGCCCCATTTTGGATTTCTACGGAAATTACCAAATATAGTGTTTTTCCCCTTAAAGGACTAGGAGAAAGCAAAATAATTGCGTATGAATCACCTTCACAGCTAAATGCCCAGTTTTAGGGTGTGGGCTGCTTGCTTTTGATGCTTGCTGTACATATCCCATTACAAAAAATAACTGCAGTTCAGTTATACTACAGTAGGCTATAGTGCAGTAGCCTAGTATTTTCATGTCCAAAATACTGCATTTCTGCAGTAAAGTACAGTACTATGCTGTACAATTTGTTGTTATGCTGCCGATTTGTTGTGTCCAAAATACTGCATTTTCTGCATAAGAACTGCAAATATTTCCTCCAAAACAGCGCTTTTGATATTCAGAAATCTGCAGTTTGACACTTGAAGTAATGCAGTTATTTTTTTGTAAGGGTTTGTGCTTGTAGCCTACTGGCTGAGGCAGACTGTTCTTCACCTGTGTCTAGTAGGCTATTTTTTTTTTTTTTAAGTATATTTTTTGGGCTTTTTATGCCTTTACTCAGATAGGATAGTGGAGACTGACAGGAAGTGAGTGGGAGAGAGAGTCGGGGTTGGATCCGGAAAGGACCACGGGGCGGGAATCGAACCCGGGTCGCCGGCGTACGGTGCAGGTGCCCCAGCCAGTCACGCCACTGCTGGGGCCGTCTATTAGGCTATTTGCCAAAGACGACTGAACTGGCTCCCCCTGATTCCCTTCAATATTTTTTCAAACATAGAGTATTTTAAACAATCATTTTAAAAACCCAGGACATCTTAAACCTAATCACCCTTGTTTTCCCATTCCTCCTTCTCCTCTGCCTTGAGTTTTTACCTGCAGAAGTAGCCGGATGGTGATCCTGGCCAAGAGGCCCATGGTGACCAGCAGACAGACGCGGTGAAAGGAGATCACCCATACAATGGCACCAGGTCTCCTAGTCTCTGTCAGCTTCTCTCACCGCTGTCCCTCGGAGAGACACCTCCCCTGTGCTCACCTCAGGACTCTGGCTGTTAGCTATGGTCTCTGGTCTGGCTAACTCTTCTTCGCTTAAACACTTCATCCCTTTTGCCTGTGAAATGCAGGATGTTTTCTCTGTGTCCTCTTTCTAACAGCAGGTCCTCCACCACCATGAATGGTCCCTCTGGAGTCCCTGTCAGCACAGAAAGTCTGTAAGGGCTAGTAGTCTGCGTCTACACTGGGAAGAGAATGCAGGGAAAAAGAAGCAGGTAATTCATTATTTAAGTAGAAGAATTTGGGGGGGGGGGGGTGTTGGTTTTGTTATTGTTTTATGATTTAATGTGTCACTTGCCAACGTCCTTTTTACACACTCCTGTGTAGTAGGCTAGTCCGGTTGGTGGCAGTATATATCGTGAAGATATGATCCGCCATTAGTCAGAAGAAGAAGAAGAAGAGTAACATCATCATACCAGAGAATGTCTAATAAGGGGAGAACTGCCACTCTTGGAAAACTTCCAGTTTCTGAACTGGTTGCAGTTCATCCTGTGGTTCCACATGAGGGCGCTCGTCCACGAGTGCAGAATGCATGGAGGTCTATGGAGCTGTACCCCTCAAAATCCACTTTTCTCGGGATATAATTTTTTTTCAAGTAATTTGAATATTGTATTCGAAAGGGGAGGCAAAGAACATACACTTGGTTGAGTATTATATTTTTTAAAGTCACTTAATTGTTCTAAAAAGCCTTTCAAACGTGTCAATGACGTCATTCATTAGCACAATGCTAGCGTGTTATGGGCAACAACGACCAGGGTTGGGTCAGATTACTTTGAAATGTAATCCATTACTGACTACAAATTACATGGCAATTTTTGTAATCAGTAACGTAATCAGGATTACCAAAAACATGTAACGTAATCTGATTACTTTAGGATTACTTTTAGATTACTTCAATAAATATGTCCCTTAAGTAAAAGACACCACCACTGAATTGATGAAAGAATTCTCATTCAGTTTTTCTGTTTATTATTTCATTACATCTAAAATAATCTTTGCTCTGAGTAAAGCATTCCTGTGTGAATTAACTGATATTTTCCTCCAAAAATCTTAATGTAGCCCCTTGTTTTAGTGTTCCCATTTACTTTGAGGTCACCAGGTCCCATTGTCTGAAAAACACCCAAAACTAATACATTTCTATAGCTATTCTCTACTTTGGGGGTGGTATTTTGGTGGTTGAAAATTTCCCCATCCCAAAATTGATCACTTAGTCATCATGGATGTGATCATGGATCACTATTCTCCAAACATGCACAACTCAGCTTAACCTTTATAAGGGCACACCTGGACAATGAATTTAGCTTTCGCTGGATTTTTTTGACCCAGGGACATGGCCTGAGATTGAATGACACGGACACCATGTCTATTTCAATTGTGGGGGTGAGAAAATTATTCCTTTGGGATGTTTTTCAACCAGGGGGACCTGGTGACTTTCTCAAAGTAAACGGTGACACTAAAACAAGAGGCTACATTAAGATTAGGAGGAAAAGATCAGGCAGTGTGCCGAGAGACCTGCCCCAATAGTAAATACGTTAGTAATACTCTTTTGATCCCGTGAGGGAAATTTGGTCTTCCAGTCCGCGAATTAGTGAAGCACACAGTGAACACACAGTGAGGTGAAG
Organism: Alosa pseudoharengus; assembly: GCF_046254945.1. NCBI lineage: Eukaryota > Metazoa > Chordata > Actinopteri > Clupeiformes > Clupeidae > Alosa > Alosa pseudoharengus. The sequence goes on from NW_027468657.1 coordinate 32,281,688, forward strand.
CACACACCAACCCGGAGCAGTCAGCTGTCTGCTACAACGGCGCTCGGGGATCAATGAGGGGTTAGGTGCCTTACTCAAGGGCACTTCAGCCGTAGATGTGGGCATGGGAGAGCAGTGCTCAACCACTTCCCCCGCCCACATTTTTTCTACTGGTCGGGGATCGAACCAGCAAGCCCGAAGCTTGTCGAATTAAAAGATAACTAGGCTATCATTAAAAAGTTGCATTGCTTGCATGATAAAATGTAATCAGGTAATCCCCAACAATGTAACTGTAATCTGATTACACAATTTTTTATTGTAATCTGGGCTGATTATAGTTACTTGATTTTTGTAATCTGATTACGTAATCCAGATTACATGTAATCCGTTACTACCCAACCCTGACAACGACCCAACCTGTAAGAAATCAAAAGGACATAAGGACTCGTTCATTTAACTTTTGACCTATAACCCATGTTGAAGTTATACAAACTACAATTAAAATCTGAGATTTGTCAACGACAATCAGGTGAAAGAGACAAATTTAGTCGTCTAGCTCCATTGACTCCCATTCATTCTGCACTCATGGCGATCGCCCCCAGTGGAACTCTGGTGGAACTGCAGCCAAAATTCGGTACAATGGGACTTAATACAGAGTCTCCAGGCTCTCCGTAGACGGGCTCTGATCATACCAAAGATGGTTGATTACGAAGATACTTCCTGAGAGGCCATTTCCTGTCCCTGGAAATGTATGCAAATAGGGTAGCAGTACACGCCCCTGTGCAGGCGGGGACTGAACCAGAGCCCGTCTCTGACTGAACTCCACTTTGACACAAGATTAAGAATGGGACACACAGGACTAAATGCAACACTAAAACTGATTGGAAAAGGTGATGGATTATGCATAGAGTGTCAAACACTGGAAGATGTGGGGCATGTTTTGTTTAGATGTGGAAGATACAGAGAACAGAGACAAACATGGCAAGAATTGGATGAGAACATAGAGGATATTCTTGGGGAACAAAGAATGCAAGTAGATAGAATTAGAGCCTTATTTGTTTTCCTGAAAAACACTGAGTTAATGAAAATAATTAAATTTTTGGTTTTGTTTTGATTGGTTGTTTATTTGTTGGTTTCTGTTTTGTTATTATCTATTATCTCTAGATTTATTTTTACACCTTTCTGATTGAATAGCCAAAACCTCCAATAGCATCACTCCTGTACAGTAGGTGGCGGTATACATCAATTAAACGATGTAATCTGCCATTAAAGGAAAGAAGTAGAAGAAGATAGAAAATGTCTAAATAGACGGGCTCTGCTCATAGACATGAACTAGGACGACCCATCTTGCTACGCATTAATTATCTTTGATCATACTATGGCGTCTCAACAACAGCCTGGTGTTCCTCCTCAGGCTGCAGGTCTTCAGCAACAGCTTAGTCAACAACAAGACTTTGATCCTGTTCACCGTTTTAAGATGTTAATACCACAGCTAAAGGAGAGTCTTCAGGTTAGTCCATTGTTTGAGTGCAACCATGTAACTTACCAGCTAGAGCTAGCTAACTTATAGATGGTAGTCTTTTTTTTTGTTCAGCTGACGAACGGTACGCCATAGAACTTAACATTAGACATTGAAACTTGCCTATATTGAGATGTGATTTAATTAGCTAAGTAAGTGAAACATCGTGCAAAACACGTGCATATTTATTAGCCTACGCCTGAAGTAGAATAATGTTATCTGGCTAAGTAACGAAGCTGCTAGCTGGAGTTAACCAGAGTTAACTCTTCCTTGTTACTGTCATGTGTTTCTGCCGTAAATATTGGGGAGGGATGACTTGGACAGTGGCTCCAGAAACCGCCGTCCTGTCTCGCTATCCGGAGAAATAATCGTTGGTCACATTTTGTTTAGATTAGTCTCTTGTCTCCTTTTAAACCTCTGGTTCACCTTCATTGTTATGGTTTTTGTGTTCCGCTGTATTAACTAAGCAACCTGCGTTTTTATTCATTCTAACCAGAATGTCATGACCATTGCCTCTTTGAACTTCCAACACAACACAGCAATTGACAATGGAATGTGAGTATCCTCATTGTTTTGATAACGTAAAGAAAATGCAACGTGCTAACATCACTACTTATTTGTGTCAAAGTGGTTGTTTTCAGCTGTTTGTTTAAATTGTGTATTTTACTGTAATGTTGCTCCCCCTACAGCAAAAGCAATGATGCAGCAGTACAGCGTTTTGATAAGAGTCTTGAGGAGTTCTATGCTTTATGTGACCAGGTGGAACTCTGCTTGGTAAGTATGCAAAGATGGCTTATATTCCAAAACATATGTAATCGTGCATGTCCATTTTTTTTTTGTGCCCCACCTTTAACTTATTGAATAAACAGTCTAGTGCTGATGTTTCTCGGCCATTTGCAAATGCTTAGTGCTTTATCTTTATCATACAAGGTGACCACATAACCATCATAAGTACTTGGGGAAAGTATATAGTATATAAGTATATATACTCTTTTGATCCCGTGAGGGAAATTTGGTCTCTGCATTTATCCCAATCCGTGAATTAGTGAAACACACTCAGCTCACAGTGAACACACAGTGAGGTGAAGCACACGCTAATGCCGGTGTTCCAGTTTAGATGGTGAGCAGGTTAACTTGTGATATTTGCATAAAATCCGTGAATATTCAACAAGACCCTGCCTACTTGTTAACAACGCTTTGCTCTGCCTCCGCCCTTCCAGTGCTGGATATTCACATTTTCACAAGCCTACAGTGCGTGACAGAATATGAAGCAAGATCTTGCCGAAAACATGCGGGAATCGCTATGTATAATGCATGTCTGCTTAAGCATCCACACAAAATGTTGTGCAAACAGGAAATGTGTCAAAGTAAATCAGCGAAGGTTTTGTTGGGTTTCGAACATGAGTCTCACTGAGGCAAAATGTTCTAAGCAGTAAGCACTATCACCACTACGCCACAGAGAGTAACACTTGTCATTAGTCTATTAGACTAGTCTACTAGCTTACTAGCTATCCTGATGTCCATGTTAACTGGTGATAGCCTATAACATGAGCAAACACAGCGAATGCATGCCTTGAATAATGCAGATTAATTTTGCCTCAGTAATTTTGCATCACAAACAGTAACAAATGACCCCATCAGACGTTGCTCGTTTTTTGTGCAGAAAGCAAAAATTATGAAGATCACTTAGGCCTCGAACTGCTCACTAAAATAGCAAACTAGCAGCAATAGTCCACCCTGCTAACCAATTGCACCACTGGTTATTTTGTATCTATACAATAGCATGGTGTTCCTATTAAATGAATGTAGGTCTATGTTGTCTTGTGACAGCTTATTTGTCAATCGATCAAGATATTCATTATAGCAAACATCTAGGCTAAGTGAATGTTTTGCAACAGGCTGCTGAACGAGCAGTAAGTAGGCTAAACTATTTTCTAATTTAGGCTACGTGGGAATCTGAAACAGCAACATCTGTCATCAAACTCTCTCATCAAAGTTTTGTAATATATGCTACCATGATAACCATTTTGTGTCGTCAAATTAGGACCAACAAATTAAATAATATTTAACTCGGAGAAAATAAGTTTCATGTGTTCACTTCAAATCATTAGACAGCTCACTGCATAACTTCACCGAGACATGACACTAAGTTATGATAATTTTTGCACATGACTGACGTATTTCATATTATTAACCCCCAAAACGGAATAAAGTGTTAGTGGGACATGCCAGTTTGTTGTACATCAGTTAGGTTTTGGTATGTGAGGCAAAGATGAACCTATTTTGTTGTTTTGAGGCTTGCATATGCCCATGTTAAATTGTGATGGCACCAGTTAACATGGGCGTATATTTCTCACTTATGTTAACCTGTGTTAACTTTGACTAACAGTTCAATATATACATAGAAATCTGGCATCAATTTCAGCGGCTAGTAGTGTAGTGGTATAGATGATGTAACAGCTAATCCAATCAACTTTCTTGTCCATGCGTGGTTCGAATCCCAGCTAGATCGCTAGTTTTATTTTTTCCATTCATTCAGTATGTGTCATATTTGTGGATAATGCTTAAACGGACATGTATTAGACATACACTGGTGATGTTTTCAGCGATATCTGTTATATTGTCTCACTTGCAAACACTTCGTGAAAATGTAGCCTAATATAAACCTGCACTATCGGAGGCAGAGCAGATTAAGAAGTAGGCAGGGTCTTGTTGAATATTCACTGATTTTATGCAAATATCACCAGTTAAACTGCTCACCATCTAAACTGGAACACCGGCGCAGTGAGCTGCCTGCAACAACAGCGGCGCTCGGGGAGCAGTGAGGGGTTAGGTGCCTTGCTCAAGGGTACTTCAACCGTGCCTACAGGTCAGGGTTCGAAGGTTACAAGTCCGAAGCACTAACCAGTAGGCCACAGCTGCGCCAAAAGTAATCCCAGCAATGTTTTTTCATGTTCCCGAAACATCATGTGTCACACAGTGGGATGGCAGTTTATTGCTTCAATCTTTCAATAAATGTATCCTACATGTTGCATTCCAAATTCGTATGTTTTTGTTATGAGGACATGATTTTTACTTCTTTATAATTTTGAGTTATTGTTTGGTGAAACTATGTTGAAAGTGTATCTGCTGTATATTCTATACAAATTAAGAATTTAATTTATATTAAACTACATGGCATTTAAATGATCATACTGTACATGACACTCCTGGTAAGTTTCCAGTGTGTGACCTCTCTCTCACTCTCATTCTCTAGCGGCTGGCCCATGAGTGCCTCTCTCAGAGCATTGACAGCGCCAAACACTCGCCCAACTTGGTCCCCACAGCCACCAAACCAGACACAGTGCAGACAGAATCTTTGTCATACACCCAGTACCTCAGTATGATCAAATCACAGATATCCTGTGCAAAGGACATCCATAATGCTTTGCTGGAGTGCTCAAAGAAGATTTTGTCTAAGAACCAGCAACAGGGGATCATGTGATTATGGACATGTATAAAATGTGTTTGTTTTGTCATAAATGTTTATTTACATTGATCTTTTTTTAGTAATAAAACACAGATACAGTTGTGCCTACTGTACTCTACAGCTTGTTTGTCTCATTCTTCACCAACACTGAACAGTACAGTTCCTTACAAAGTAGCAAGACTGATTTGCCTTCAACACATCAATATTTTTTTTCTGTTATTACTCTCCTATGTTGATTGAACCTCTGCAGCAGCCCAGTTTTAACGGTGTGTAATGCGATGAAAATAACCTGATTTCTTGTGATTGTCTAGCAAGCACAGATATCTGCTTACATTTCCTCACGAAAAAGTGCTGTAGTAATACTATAAGATTTCTATAGTAATATGTATATATTTCTACTACTATTATTGATGACTATGGTATTCTAATACCTCATATCATTCCCTCTAGGGTTCCCATACTATAAGATTCATATCTATAGTATTCCTGTAATATTAGAATTTGGCCCAAAATACTATAATATTCCTAGTCTCTTTGGTTAGGGTTTCAATAAATTGCAGGCATCCCAACCTGCAGAGAGTATTTTTTAAAAGAGGTAGCATCTAACCTAACCTCTCACCCCACGTGTATCACACACACTTCTCACTTCCAAATTCCTATATTTTTAATTTTCAGAAGTCCGGGAGCGGCGACTTTGATGACACACAGCATGCAACACAGTCACATGATGGCACAAGAGAAAGTATCTTCCTTGTTTATCAAAATAGACTGTCACATGTGCTGTGTTCCACCACCGGGGTTACATGAATTATTTGTCATTGTAATGAGGGAAAAAATAAATTAATTGGCACGTTACTAAATGATCATATCATTTTGCCATGGTAAAGTTCCTCTATATTCTGTGATCTACGACTTTTGGTGTTGTGTTGTTGTGTTGAACAGCGGTTTTCTGTCCGCCTGCACCCTAGAGCTAGTGAATGGTACATTCCAATGCTGTTTTAACAGAACATAGCCTCCTCCCTGTTAGCGCCAAACAACTTTGATTCTAGAAGGAATGAATTCATCGAGACTTTGTTGCGCTATTTGGACGCTTTTTACCGTTTTGCTAACAGGATGTCTATATGGGGTTGGTGATTTGTTTTTACGTTCTTGAATGTTTTAACATTCATTGCCACAAACATATCAATATTGTGTACTCCACTGTTTGCAACCTACTTCCTGCATTTGTTTTAGATAAACGTAGCTTTTTCGCAGTCCATAATGAAAAAAATAACATTTGTATTTTTGTTGTTTATTTCTTGTAGCAAACAGAAGAATGCAAGACTTCCATGTACCCACCTAAAGGGCCGACGTAAGTGTCCATGCAGTCTGTTGGTTAAACACGTTGTAGGATTCCGTAGGCTAGGCTACATCTTTATCAACTTCTGTCTAGGTTCAAAGGATCTGTCCAATGGTATACAGTAAATCTAGACGAGCCTCCTGTTACAAGATGGGACGGAGTGATCAAGGAGAAGAAAAACGAAGTAGGTTGAGATTTTGAAAAAGACTGCAGAAGCTGGTCATTGCAGTTGTTAACCCGCTTTATTTAATTTGTTCACATTTAGGTGTCAATGAAATCTATGGATATTATGGTGTCAGTGAAAAATACATTGTATCACACTTTCAAACTAATGTGATTGTGGTGTACGCTTTTCAGCTTGTAGCAATGATTCAGGCCATAAAGGTGCTGGCTAACAGTCTTGTTCCCAGTGGAAAACTCATTGACTTGGTGGACAACGGGTTGGTCAGTGACAGAATTATGAATCATGAAATATTAGGCCTACTGTTTGCATGTGGTAATTAAAGACCACATGCAAATTGATTTTTATTTATTTTTTTACTTTTCTTTCTTTTTGTCAGCCACTGATGTTGGGCTCAATGCCCTACCCTTTTAATGAGGAGATTCAAGGGATATCAACTGCTTCGGGAGTTCCATTAGGAGAAGTTATACTCTTCAACATCTTCTATGAGGTTTTCACTGTATGTACATCAGTGGTAGCAGAGGACACACATGGTAAACAAACTGTAAAACTGTAGTGTAATTTGTCCTTTTTAGCATATTGGCTTAACAAAAAAAATGACATCTAGCACTGACTGTGTCACACATGGTTTTGTCTCCAGGAAATCTATATCATGGACGAAATTTGGACTTTGGTTTGTTAATGGGGTATGGCTTTTTTACATTCATTCTTGGTAGAGTTCGTAACTGAAATGCTGGTGGATCACCTGTCTGAAATACGTTCTTGCTTATTTATCAGATGGAATCACAAAAACCATTCCTGGGCATTAACAGACAAGCTGAAACCTCTCGCTGTAAATATTGACTTCAAACGAAACAATGTTACTGTTTTCAAGTCCACCAACTTTGCTGGATATGTTGGCATTTTGACCGGTGTCAGACCTGTAAGTATACAATGATAAGAGTGGGTATCTTCAAGTTCCAACCTCTTTCAGGCAGTGAAATGTCAACAATATGTTGTTTTCATCTGCAGAAACTGTTCACCCTGACAATGAATGAGCGTTTTAACTTTGATGGGGGATATGTAGGTCAGTGTCTGAAAGTACATTCATATATTTGTATGTTGATGCAGTGCGTTTCAGTATACCAAATCATGCAAATGTCCTGGTTTTGGTATTCTTTTCTAATTTCAACAGGGATCTTGGAATGGATTTTGGGGAACCGAGACGGCATGTGGATGGGTTTCCTAACACGCTCCGTCCTAGAGAATGCTACCAGGTGCAGTGACGTTTTGAACACGTCTGTACTTTTGTAATTTCATTTCTCCCTGGGCCCTGCAAACCAGATCTGAGAATAGCACTACCTTTCCTGTCTTGCTTTCTGTGTTTAGTTACGAGGACGCCAAAAAACAGCTCACCCTTACCAAGTTACTGGCTCCTGCTTACTTCATTCTTGGGGGGAACCAGACTGGACAAGGCTGCGTGATCACCAGAACCAGAGTTAATGCCCTGGATGTTTGGGAGTGAGTGTACCTCGGAGAGCGCGTGAATTTTTGCTGAAGGGTTGAATTTTTTTTGCTTTATTTATTAAGTCATTATCTGCGGAATAATCCTTCTCTCAGGATTGAGCTGAAGCTTGGAAGGTGGTACGTGCTGGAGACCAACTATGATCACTGGGAGAAGCCTTTCATCTTGGATGACCGCAGGACACCAGCTATGAGGTGCATGAATAAGACGACACAGAATGTGAGTATCAATCTTTTTATTACAGGCCAGTTGAAGCGTGTTTAGACACAATTCAGTCAGATCTTGAATTCTTTCACCTAACATCTTGCACATCTCATTTCTAATTTTACATTTGGTGCAATTCTGATTTTAAAATTAACATTCCTTTTTCCTTAGAATATTTCATTTAAAACATTGTATGATGTTCTTTCAACCAAACCAGTCCTTAACAAGGTAAGAAAAACATCAATTTAAACTTTTTTTCCAGTATCTTGTATCGTCCCTTTTCTCCAGAATGTTGCTTCAAACTATACTGATGTAGGCCTTCCCCTTTGTCCTTATATTACATTTTGTCTTTTCAGCTAACTACCTACACCACCCTGATGGAGGTATCCACAGGAAAACTGGAGTCTTTCCTCAGAGAGTGCCCAGATCCCTGCAGTCCATGGTGATCAGGGCTCAAATACCCCATTCACCTTGTCTGTCGGTACACGTGGCACTATTGAAGGTTGTCTAACGTTAAACCTCCTCACCACACAAGCTTCTGTCCAGGTCCCCAGCCATATCATTCCCTGTCACTACTAAGTGATGGCCAATGCAGTGTTTGTCTCATGCATTCTGTACTACCTCAATATGTCACAGTACACACTTGGCTTTTGACTACTTGTGTATTAATCTAATCATTTCCCTTATATGCCTTTGTCAAATTTGTAAATATACTTTGATATGTCTAATAGCTTTGGAATAAAAAATATTTGTGACCTTGAGTTTGTTCTGTTTCTGTTCTGCACAATAACTGGTATTCCTTGAGACTTGTTAGCAAAATGCAAAACTACCCAATGCTGCAAAGAAATGATTCAGTCCTACCCAGTGCTCAAAATGTGAGACTCATGTCTTGACCGTTTTATTAGTTTCTGCATTGTCTGCAAGATCAAAATGCCACACACTTGGCAAGAGCAACTTTTTGATCAAAACAATTGTCCACCAGCTATTTGTTGGTAGGTAAAGTTTGGGTCCTGAGTTTGAGTCTAAGTTATTTACTCTTCATAAACTCATTTGAGAATGGTAGTCATGAACTAAATATGTCCTGAGAAAGATATTTAGAGAATAATAATAATAAAACTTTCTTGTGGTACATATACAATACCTTCCTTGTGGTACATACGGTTTTCATTTGTCTCAGCTACTTTTTTCCCATTCCCCTTTTATCTCCATATCTGTTGCTAATCAGGTATCCCATCTCTGTCTCAATTCACACCAGATTGTTGAAAGGTTTGCCTTTCAGGCTTTTTCGAGTACTTCTATGTACAATTTATGAATTAAAATGTCACAAACTATTTATATCTTAATGCAAGAATGAAGATTTTAGTCAATTTCTGTTAAAAAATAGTTTTTGAACACAAGGAGAGCATGAGATGGTGTTTGGTCTCTGACTCTCCTTCAGTAATGACTCAGCACTCAGAACTTCTCTTCTCTGCCAGGATTCTATTGGATGTTGAGACATAGTTTTGTTTTTGTGGAGAGTGTGGACAAGATTGCGTCTTCACTAGTTCAAGGTTTTGTGCTCTCCACCATTTCACGAAGAGCCACTTGAGAGCAATATACCTGTGGATTTCATCATGGTTAAGATTAAACCATCAGTGAACTTTCTGATTTTTATTTTTTTTATTTTGAACGAATCCCACTCTGTAAGTATGGACTATGAAATAAGAGTAGATGTTGTCTTTTCCATTGCAATTCCTGGTATCTACTATTACATGAATCTGCTGGATATACATGATCAATCTATGCCTTGTTCAATAACCACAAACTGAATGTCACTGTAAAAAATAATTTCTTTAAAATGGGAAAGGCCCGTTCTACCAGCATTAGACACCAATGACCAGGTGATGTATTGCCTCTGTCCTGTCCTGCCCTGTGCGTGTGGTTGCTGTGTTTGAGGACAGGTGATGTATTGCCCCTGTCCTGCCCTGTGCGTGTGGTTGCTGTGTTTGAGGACAGGTGATGTATTGCCCCTGTCCTGCCCTGTGCGTGTGGTTGCTGTGTTTGAGGACAGGTCCCAGACGAGTGCCAGCAGGAGACAGAGAGGCTCCGCATTCAGCTGAAGCACTTAGAGACTCGTTTTCAGAAGCAGCAACAGCAGATCCAGCGCTTACGCATCCTGAACGATAAGACATCTGCAGATGCGGATGAGGTTATTGAGCTGCCTGGTCAAACTGAAAACACTGGTAAATTATGCTTTTCTGTATGTGTAGGTACTGAGGGCTTGATTTGTTGAGCTATCTGTGATCATTATATATGAAGTTCACACTTTATTTCAACCCTAGCTTGTAATTTATTCATCAGACTGTGCACAGATCTTTAACAATGGCAGTAAAGCAAGTGGATTTTACATGATCAAACCCATGAGGAGCCCATCCCGGATAAAGGTGTACTGTGACATGTCAGAAGGCGGTGGCTGGACAGTCCTCCAAAGACGCAAAGATGGCAAAGAGTCTTTTGAGAGGTAAGAAGAGGCTGTGATTGGAAATGTTAAAGATTAGGGCAAAAAACAAAATGTCAATGTCCTTGATCATGTAACAAGACAAGATGTTTTCAAAGGGGATGGGATGACTACAAGCAGGGCTTCGGAGACATGGAGTCAGCAAATGGGGAGTTCTGGTTAGGGAATGACAATCTGTATTATCTGACTTCACAAGGTAAACTCATTTGAAAAAACATTGAAGTGCAATAGCACAAAATGAAGACATATATATATATATATATGCTATAGACAATTTAATTTACTGATTCAAATGTTTACTGTGTAGCTGATTATGACCTAAGGATCAACCTGGAGGATTTTGATGGGGCCTACCGCTATGCAGTCTACGAGAAATTCAAAGTTTCAAGCGAGCAGGTATTGTTTTGTTGACCTGCAGATTTGTATGATCCATTACAACCATATAATGTTAAGATACTCTGATTATAACTGTAAGGAAGGACATGGGTAATTATCTTCTCCTATTTTAGACCTGACAATCACAGTAATTTAATGAATAATATCTCACTAAAAATGTTCTTAAACTAAATGAATTTACATTACACATTTTAATCAATTAATAGTGTAGGCCTACCAGTTGACATGTAGATTCTTTCCAAAGGAAAAATATCAGTTGAACTTTGGGGAGTACAAAGGAAATGCTGGGAACTCTCTAGCAGGAAGCTACCATCCTGAGGTCCAGTGGTGGGCCAGCCATCAGGGCATGAAGTTCAGCACCTTTGACAATGACAACGATCGTTATGATCGCAACTGCGCCAAAGAGGACAAATCTGGTTGGTGGTTTAACAGGTATACTATTCCATCTTTAACACTGCTCGCTGTTTATAGATCTGTCACTTTCAAATATCAATTTCACTAAAATGGTTGTTTCATCTTTTGCCACCAGATGTCACTCTGCCAACCTGAATGGAGTATACTATCAAGGTCCATACAGTTCTGTGACTGACAATGGGATAGTCTGGTACACATGGCATGGATGGTGGTATTCCTTGAAGTCTGTGGTCATGAAGATCAGACCATCATACTTTGAGCCGAATGAAGTGTAGTGGCAGTTTACACAATATCATCAAGGGAGATCCCAGAATGTATCCTGTAATAGAAACAGCATCTATCATAACTGATTAGCCATATAGTTAATGTAAATATCATAACCAATCCCAATCCCTACTATGTACTTAATAAAGTTATCAAGATTTAATGTATCTTGGTTTTGCTATCCAGTAGGTAAATAAAGGTGTTTTATCAACAGTATATCAGACAATGATAGAATCTGTTTAACATCACTGGTAGCCACTCCTAACAAACAGATGCAAGTGAAAGCTGGCGATAATCAACCAGGTGGGCAAGATCATCAGCATCCCACAAAAACAGCAGACATTTCTGTACATTGAAGCAGTGGAAAGGAAATCAAATTCCATCCTCCAGGATCCCTCCTACCCCCTCAACCAATGTGTTTTGAACTGCTACCATCAGGCAGAAGATACAGTGCCTCTCATTGCCTTCAATCAAAGAAAAAAATCTAACATGGGAACATGTTGGACAATAAAGCTTTTTGAATCTTGAATCTTATCTTATTTCAGATAGGCTACAGGGTCAAGGTAACAATGCGACTAATTGGCCACGCCATCATCCATGCAGGTGAAGAGAGGAAGACTTTAAAAGTAGCCACCAGGAGGCTACATGCTATGAATTTGCTCTATAGCGAAACGTGTGAGGATTCACCGAATAACTGAAATTACATCCAATTGTTAAGCAGGTGCTTCTTAAATTCAATTAGTGTGTCTACATGGCGTAGACATAATGAATAAACTGGGATTCGAAAATTGAGATGCCGGCATTCAATTGAAACAGGTAAACTTGAACTATCCCAATCAGTATTTCTCTTCAAGGGCTAGCCTACATGCTCATAAGTTGTTGTGGCAGTGTTACCTGAGCTTTAAACGGGGCAATCCATCGCTTCCCTGAAAAGTGTTTTTGTTAACATTAGGCCTAGTCTACTTGGCAAATTGCTAGTAGGCCTAACTTAGATGTTGAATTTTCTCCCCTGGAACTCCACAGCCTAGGCTACTGAAATTGGTATGGAATCAATGTTTGTCCAGCTGAGCTCCGTTTACATCATGGGCCAGTTTTGGCAAAGGTTTGATGTGCCATTTTACTCATTGGCCTAATGAAAGGCCTACAGAACTTTTATTCTCTTCTTCTTATGTCCCATACTTGTCAGAGTAAATTAACCTGAGTGTTTAAGAAATGTACCATCTTTATGAATAACGCGTGTACATATTTGATTAACTGTCCTTAGTATCCGGTGATTGATGACTGATAGCTTTTGAAGACAGAAGATGGCATGTGTTTTCGATACATTGCCTTATTTGTGGTGGCCCACCACAATATCAACATTCACCACCACACAATGATTTTCTATGTTGTATTATTTAAATTGTACAATCACCTACCACCACAAATAGAACTCATTATGTGGGAAACACTGGATAGAGAATGTCAGGCAGTCCTAGTAGTGCAGATGATCCTGTCAAGGTTTAGGACCCACTGTTTACTCTCCTGACTTGACCTATGTTTAGACATGGTGGCAGGGCAGGCCATCAGAAACAGCTGTTTGATGTGTGGTGGTCAGGTGCAGAGGACAGCTTTGGGCGGTACTTCATAGGAAGTAGGCTTAGGCTCAGGGTGAGGAAGTAACCTATATGAGCTCATGAGAAACTGGAGCCTGACCAAGAGAAATGACTTACTTGAAATAAGCACTCACCATAGTATTGCCCTACAGTATACCATAAGCTGCTTGACAGGGATTTGAGGGAGCTTGTTCCCTCCTGGAAAGTTTCACACTGGCAACAGACTTTAGGTCCTTGGGTTGGGGTCTCCTTGAGACACTTTATCTGAAGTTAATCCAATAAGGATAGTGTGCTTATGTAAGAAATGGGGGTCTGGCTTATGTGTGAAATGTGTGGCAGTATTGTAATAGTATACCGTGTGCGAGTTATTTACTTGTGGGTCTGATTTATCTGTAAAAACTGACATTTTCAAATGCATTTGTCAGTTCTAACAAGCCAATCCAGAAAGATGTTTTTTTGTGTGTAGGGAATCTCTTTCACAGTGTGTTGTTGTCACTGGGTTGTCTTTAAGATTAACATGGGGCCCTGTGAGCTTGCCATTGCTCTCTCTCTGGGAGGTAGGTCAGAGAACTGTGTCAAGGACCTTTTAGAATCTTCCAAAATTCTCGAATGCCAGAGCAGGTGTTGGCATGTTGCTTTGGGGATTTGAACCCAGTATGTGGTGTGTGGTGGAGACAACCCAGTGGTGTGAATGTCCGCTGACAAAAGAGATATCATAGCTATTTTTAACACTCCAAGAACATAATTATACATCTGTATCTATATTATGATGTGCCAATGTAACTTAAGCACTTACCACTGGTTCCCTTACTATGTACTCTATCCCTTAGGCCTATCTGTATCAAGAGTCTCACTTGCATGCTGAAGGTCATTACATCTTAATAGTTTGGAGTTGCTGAGCTCTTCAAGTAACAACTTTACAAACAAATGATCTGATACATACTGAATGTTAGTTTGTAGTCACACTGAAATTCCAGAAAATCCAGAATAAATCTAGAAATTGCCTCATCTCTAAGAAACAGAGAAGGAAGCTTGGCAGAAAGGACAATAGCTTGCATTATTCATGTCTGCTCTGAAGTATCACATTTCCTCTTTGCAATACATTTTCAGACTACTTATCCTCAATGGTTAATGGGGTAGGACTGAGACCCCTACTAATGCAAAAGCGTACTTCTTGATCTTGACTATTGCTAACGCAGAACAGATTAAGAATGAGAGATATTTGTGCAATATTCTCTGAAGCTTTCATCAGGTTCACCAGGCTTGCATAGATATAGCTCCCCTGCAGAAGTCAGAGATTGTTGTCATGGATTGTACGATCCTGGAGACAATAGTTTTCTACTGGTGTTTGCCAAGTGTGCACTGAGATGGTGCTCCTCCACTTAGATCTAAAGACCTTATTTGGATTAGGCAGAAATAGAACTGGTCTTACTGCCACAGGGTTAATTCTTGGGCTGCTGGTTTACAAGTTCATGCCCCTGGCTCCCTATTATATAATTGCAGTTGCAGGAGGGTAGTTCCCCAGTGTTGGCAAAACACTGTACTCTGATGCAATTAATCTAATGGGCTTAATCATCTTAATGCATTGCAGTATCAAAGGAAAAGCCCTAGCACTTGCAATGTTTGTCTTTGGTGTTTCCTTCTGCTGATCATGAGGGATAGGTGGCACAGATGCCATTGCATAATTGTCTTAATATGTAAAGATTATGTAAAACTGCAAGCAGTTATCTGCAAAGTGTCTTGAAAAGGTCCTTTAAAGTCCTTTTGTTACAGTATCTCCACTCTCCAGTATCACAGCCTATACAGCTCACTACATTTTTAAAGGTTTCTCAGTAGTGTTTGTGCATAAATGCATGAGGATCAAATTGTTTTCTGTGGTTTCAGTTTCAAGTCCAGGCTATTAACCCACACACACACACACACACACACACACACATGCTGATTTTGGCTGGCCACTCCCTCCTCCACAATACACCCCCCCCCCCCCCCCCCCCCCCCACTGAATGGGCTTAGGCATGGATAAGGTGACCAGTTCCTCTCTCAGTAAACTTAACTCTAGGCTAGCAGCACGTGGAGCTGACCAAAATCCTTAAACAGCCATGAGCGCATGCAGGCTCATCAGTGTGAGTGCGGCCGGACAGCCTGGAGGTATGTCCCTGGACTGAGCAGCACTGCTGATGGGAAGAGACAGGCTGGATGGTCACTGGAGCCTGGAAAAGTTCCACTGCGTAGCAGAATATTACTGATGCTCCACTAGGTTTGAGTGAGCGGGAAGAGGGAGCGTGGGGTGGAGGAGGAGGCGGGAGAGCGTATAGCCAGAGAAATGGGAGTATGTTGAGTCTGCTGTAGAGCTTTGCGCAGCGATAATGGGATTGGAATGGCAAGAGCAAATCCTGATGGATGAAAGTGAGAGCCAAGTGATCCATGGCAGCTCTGGAATATGCTGTTGGACTGGTATGTATTTTAATGGCTGAACAAGTTATCATTTATGGGATAAAATAGGCGAGTAGATTTATAGTGGCTATCTGCCTGAGTTTGGTGTGTTGTTGTTGAACTGTTGTTATGGCATGTGTGATCTCTGTGATCTCTTTGAAGAAAGGATTTAGCTAGTTGGCTTTTCATTTTATTCTGAAGTTGGTGGATATGATTCATGGAACACATGAGATGGTCATCTGACTGTTTCATTTTCTATATTTTTAGAATATCTCAAGTCTATTATTCTGACAACAGACAGACAGTTTTGGCCAGCACTATAAATGTTTTCATGTAAACATATTTTCCAGTTCAGTCCAGTATCGGAAATAGCAGGTTTATTTCCTCAGAAAGCAGGATGTTTGGAATTTAATACGGACGTATACGTCCTGCCCTCACATAAATTCATAGCTGTATAGGTATTTTTGTAGTTTTTTGAATACTGTTGAACAGGCGAGCTCTTGTTTCTTTACTTCTCAGCACTGGCCTGAGCCTTCTGACTGACGTGACTAAGCACAGTCTGTTCCCAAGGAAACCTTTCATTCTGTCAGGACTGTGAAATGGATTGTTACTGAGCCTTTCTAGATAAGTCCACAGTACATGCCTTAGACAAATGTGTGAGGCATTTCTGAATCTTCCAGACTAGAGACAGACTAAGTGACTTGGAAAATGTAGTGAAAATAGAAAAGGATGGGATTTTAGTCATGAAATCTGAGCCATACTTGCAAATGACCATTTAAAAACAATTTTGTACAGGCTCACCATTAATCTCTTAATATCTCTTCGATGAAATCAATTTATTTAATCCCTAACAACCATACTGCTGTAAAAAGCCACAGCCTCATGTGAAACCTGTTGTGTTCAGCCCTTTGAGATGTTTACCTGTGTTCAGGTGTAGTTAGACATGCAAGGGGACAGAGCCATATCCACTCATACACAAACTGTCCTACCCAAGTCCCTGTTGATACATCTTTCAACCATCCCACAGAGCATGCTGAGACTCCACATTATAGATTTAGTATAAATAGATTCATGGGTTAGGGAAACAAAACATGACAACTTCCACTGGAAAAGATGTCTGCTGATAAGTTGTTGTATGTAAATGTTTGAATATTTCATATGTATTTGGCTTTACAATATTTATTCTTACAGTGACCCTGCCAGTAGTAAAGTATTAAGTGCAGGGGAGTTTCCCAAGATGTTCCCAAGCTGTATTTTGCTGATTCTTTCATACTATCCCTTGTAAGATGACTGACACTGCTGTCACAAAATTGCATTCCTGCAGTTATCTCTGTGAACACAGTTTGATTCAAAGGGACACTGGTATGGGCTTTACAGCCCTTAACAATGCAATATATCATTACACTTTTATTTTCAGTGACATTCTCCTCATATTCCTCCAGGCTGTATGTATAGTGTATACAGTAGGCCTACACCCAGTGGTAGTGCACAGTCTTGGCTCTGCTAATGGGAAATGCACAAAGTGGCCTGGACTGACCCATACACTACCAGTGTTTCCCATACATTGACTTATTTGTGGCGGCCCACCACAATATCAACATTGACCACCACACAATGATTTTCCAGGTTGTACTAAATTGTGCTTAAAGCTGGTTAACATCATAACCACGCTGCGCTAATGTGTTAAAAAATGTTTCAAGTTCAAGTTAATTCTGCAAACCTACCACCACAAATAGAATTTAATTCTGTGGGAAACACTGACTACACAAGCCAACTAACTTGTTACAAGAGCAAGGATTGGATTAATGTAATTTGACTGTCTAATAACTACTATCAACACTCTCTCTCTAGAATTGGGAAATGCACCTTATAATCTGTAAGTCCGCACTCCACAGTTGAATCACTATTGGTTTACTGAGCTGATAATGTTGCTACTGTCCATTCAGAACTTCAAGACCAGTACATTCACATGTTGAACTGAAACTGGAGCATACCCATATGCGAGACTTCCCGATATGGAGCAGGACATATTCATGGTGTGACAGATTTATTTGTCGACTGCCTGACACACCCAAGAGAATGTGTCCTGCTGTTCTGAACAAGCCCATGCATGTCCATTGGTTCTCATGATGCGTAGTCACTAGTCACATCCATGAGATTAGACAGTGGGGACCTTAAGTCAGCCCAACAACTCACGGTTCCAATTGCTAATATGTTTGTCCACTCCCTATCAGTGGGATGTAGACTTGGTGGCGCATGTCGTCATCAAGTCTGGCCAATCTAGTCGTAGTTTCAACGCAGTGTCAATGACTGACTATATGACTAGACTAGACTATGTTTTGTTGGACTTTGATACCTAATGATTACTGGAGGTTAGTAGTATTCAGTTGGACTACAGGCCTTTGATCTGAAAGGCAGTGTACACTGTCCCATCTTAGTCCTAGAGCAGTGCTTGTCTTGCCTAAAGTGAACCTGATGTCGTCATTTCCACTATATTTGATGTCCTCCATGTAACATTGATCTGGTGTTGGACACCACAATAGAGTGAATAAATGTTTTGTTTTGGGGATATTTTTTTCAGTTTCAATTAGTGATGCATCATAGATAATTGTCTTGTTATACATCAGGTATCAATCGCTATATTGTCATGGCATCATTTTTGTGGGCAATGCATCATGATGGTATCATGTCGTGGGTTAGCCTGTGATTGCCACTCCGGTTCCTACTGTGAGTAGACTAATGTATTATAATGAATTTTGGTGTAAAAGGTGAAGTAATTATAACTGTCAAATCAGTAAATGCTGCGATTTCTCTGTAATGTATGATGGATCGTCCATATATTTCACCTTTTCGCTAAGTTGGCTGAAATTGCTAAACTAATCAGTGTTTTTTTTGTTTTGTTTGTTTGTTTTTGTTTTTAGGTTAACTACACGTATATCTTTTGAGACTTTGTTTTAATAACACAGTTACCCTGACGCCTGGTTGACATTGCCAGACCTGAACTGGTCATATAACTAAGCCAGCAGGGTGAAATACAATGGGTTGTTTGGCTCAGCACATGGGAGCTTTGTACGAAGTGTTGGAGTGCGTTCATTGACTTTCCCAGCTTGGCCTCTGGTTATGACCCTGAGTGGTCATGTGTCCAGACCACACTACGTTCATCTCCGCCTTTAGTTCCCTCCTCTCAATGGACTTGGACAGTAGTAGAATTAGGAATGCACTCATTTTTCCAGCAGATTCAATGACTTTTGGATATACTCATTATGCCTGCTTTTTTTTTTTTTTTTAAAAGAGTGATCACATATTTTTTTTATCTTGTCTTGCCAAACCATGTCTAATCAGTGGTAGGAGTATGGAATGTAATTTCATTCAGTTGGACAACAAGACCGTATATTTGCTGTACTGCTTCTTTCCCATTGGCGTCTTTATTCTGTGTTACGCTGTTCCCTTCAACCTCTTCATGTTTAATGAAGCCTTACCTAAGGACATTAACAATTCAACAGGAGATCATGGTGAACCTATGACATCAATTGATAAAATGAGACCATTATCTGTTGCGTGTTTGATTTCATCCTACAAACTGTCTTTGTGTTTTAAAGTGTCGTTTTTAATCTTAAGTGCAAAGCTCCACATTACATTTCATTTATTGCATTTCAAGTTTTTCTGGATTAACTGGAATGTGCTTTTGTTTTATTTTTTCTTTAAAAAATCTTTAGATAACCACTAATTTTGTTATCTTTTTGTGTGTGTTTCTCTTTTAAAGGTGTGTAAACAACTTGTTTGAAAGAGGTGGTGATCCTTAATTAACTGGAGAAAGCTGTTCATATTCTGCAGAAAGAAAAATACACTGGGGTCTATTATAGAGCATATATAAACAGGAGAAACAGAAGCTGCAAGATGGATTCTGTGGTAGAAATCTGTTCAAACACCAAAATGGCGCATGTTCCATACAAGACCTTGTGTTTCTCACTGGCAGATGAACAGAATGGCAATGACTTGCCAAGTCCAGTCTCTGCCAGGAGCATCAGCAGCCTTAGCAACAGAAGTGTGGAAAGTCCACCTGACATTGAGATGTTCGAGTGTCTGAGTGATGGCAATTCAGTGGAGGGTTACCCCTCGTGCTCCTTCTTAAAGAGCTCTCCAAGCACCACAGGGTTGATTATCACAGAACTCCATAATGATACGCACGATGATCATGCAAGGTACTGTATAGATGGCAGTGTTGATGGAAGTAGCAGGGCCTCAAGCCCACTCCTGTCCTCTGCCGGGCAAAGCGTCTCGGAGAGTTCCTCTGAGCCACCCTGCCGTAGCTTCAGCGATGGCTCCATGGACAGGGTCCTGCGCAGCAACAGCTTCTGCCTGCAGGACTCAGACCAGGCCCTCAGCATCTCCTATCTTGCGGAGTCGGCAGGATCCCCAGCGACGCCCTCTGACCTGGGCGTACCCTCTCTCCGGGAGCTGGGGGTCACCCCAAAAGAGCAAATGAAGCACCTGCACCTGGGAGATGTCCCCTTTAGCCCGCATAATCAAACCTATTTCCTGGATGAATGTACAGGGCAACCTGCTCCCAGTGTGGCAGCAAGGGCTAGAGGAAGTCCACTAGCTGTGCCCACTTCAAAGTTGGATTTTGCCACCCCAGGGTCCTGTAGGACTGGTCACTCTGCTCTGAAGCTGTGGCACAGTAATACTCAGGGATCCGGTCGGCTCATGACTGCAGCAAACAGCACTTTTATGGTGCCTGCCTCTGAGGAGAGTGACCCCAGCAATGTGCAGACGTCCACTCCAGTGCAGTCCCTAAGCAACAAGACATTCTGCCTACCAACCCTCAACGAGTCACCCTTCACAAAAGAACCAGGAGACCAGGGAAGCTCAAAAGCTGACGGGATGAAAGAACAGCCAGGGTCTGGCCCCACACCAACAGGGGTGGCTACTAAGACGGCTACTGTGGCACCCAAGGTCAAAAAGTTCACCAAGCCTGATTTTAGTGCTGTGAAGTCAAAGATCTTCTCAAAGCAGGCAAGCACACAAAAATCATCAAATCTGCCAGTTGTGCAAGCTTCTCCATTTTGTTCCTCTAAGCGTAAGGAGGAGCAGGTTCAGAAACCAGCTCGCCCGACACGGAATAAACCCTCTGCTACGTCGGTCGCTGTGTCCAGTCCCTCTGCTACACCTAAAAAGATTGCTTTAAGTAGGGGAGAGGCGCCACCTTCAGACAAACAAGAGAAGCCCCCTGCAAGTCACAATAAGCTTATGTTCCCCAAGGCTCGGCCGCGTCTGTGGTCTGACAGTTCCTCTGTGCCCAAAACAAAGGCTGACACTCAGCACCAGAGGGGGAAAACGGCCCCTCCCAGTTTCATAGCTAAGGTCTACAAAGCTGTCACTCAGTCCAAGGCTGTTCCTCAGAGACAGCAGTTGAAGTCCATACAGGGACATCAGAATGGCTCCACATCTTCTCAAGAGGATGCACTCAGCAAAAGAGCCCCAGAGTCCCGGCTGGAGCGGACAAAGATAAGCCCAAAAGTAAGTTGATACAGTATGAATTTGTTCAGTCTCTGCATTTAGATATTGTAATTGGAGCAGAAGATGTTCTCTCCATACTGTCCCATTGTGCTCTGTAGTGGCACATACAGTAACTACTGCCCATTTGTCTGTAGTTTTGTTGTTTCCAATTATATTTATTATTATTTTGTTAATCAACCAGTTGTTCTGTCCTGTAATAAGTTTGCAATGCATTTCAAAATCTTTTCACATGTACAACAGAAGCATTGTTTTAACATACACATTGTTTAATGAAACCAAATGCATTTTTGTAAAAGCATTGGTTATCCAGTATTTCTTTGAGAACAGAGTTTCTTCAAGGGCTGACCTTGTGCCTGTATACGTCTCCCTGGCAAATGCACTCCATGGGCATCACATGTTAATAGACGGCAGAAAAGAGGAAAGGCAGGGCAAAAACACTCGGCCAGGCCTGCTGGAATCCCCTGGGAGTGTAGATACAATAGCAGCCTGGCTCTGCGCTCTGCGCTGCACGCTGCACAGCTCCTCGGAGTTGCTTCAGCCAGCACTATGGTGCAGCTCGGGACCAGGGAGTTTGGGGTTCACACTTGGGATTGTGTCAGTGATGGTCAGCTCCTCTTGCAGACGGTGAGCAGCAAGCCAGCGGGGTCAGTGACCGGGTCAGCAGTGAGACCCGGAGCAGGCTTGGAGGAGAAGAAGGGCCGGTTTGGAGTGCAGTTGTCTCCCTGCCGGGAGCGAGCTGCTCCAGGCTCTCCGGCCGCCGGAGGGAGCGGCTCTCGGCAGCCACCCATTATGGCCAGGCTGAGGCTGGGCAGCACCCGGGGGTTCAGTCCTAACAAAGACAGCCAGGCTCCAGGTAAGTCTGGCACACACAAGATCCATTTTCTCACTATTATAATTGCTTACGGGTGATTTTGGTTCGGTTCAATTCGGTTCTTCCATTTGAACATTTGTGTACGTATTTATCTTTTTGTGTACAATGTGCTTTTGACATGGTGATTTGTTCCAGTAAAGTTATCAAAATATAGCCAGCCATTAGGGTTATACAATTTGGACTCTTACAGATTATTCAGTCAAGATACCCCAAAAATGGAAATAAATAATTCATTGATGTTATAAATAAGAGAAGATATTTATCAATTTTGGTGAACTCTTCAGGCACATCCGAGTTTCAAGAAACTTAGAGCAGTCTTTTGAATTAAATGTTTGATTTATCATGTTATGTGTTTTTCATGGAATGCATTTTGAAACATTACATGCAGTACCTTTTTTTGCCATGGGGGGAATATCATAGATTAAGACATACATGTACATGGGGTTCCCAGACAAGATGATTTCTTATCAGTGTGGTGGTGGTGCTGAACCTGTAGTTAATTGCACATGCAACTGGTGCTCTACATCATCATGGGCCATTTATAGATGGAGGCTCTGTTGAGCGCCATAGAGGAAGCAGGTGCTGTAGGGAGGAGGCCAGCTCCTCTGAGGCCACATCAAAGGATGTGATTGAAAAAGCAGACTGAGGAAAGGGAGGGTCAAGAAGGTTCCAGCCGTGTACAACATGGAGGATGTTTACAGGACACGGTGATGAAGGGCTATTCAGAAGTGTAGGGTCACCTTCAGGAACCTAATCAACTCGCATTGAGACTGGCCTCTAGGCATCATTACAATAAAACGCTATACTACAGCTGTAAATATATTAAGTAGGTATTGGAAATGCAGCATTTCATCAGACATCAATAAATGATTGACTGCTGTAATAGTGCTGTATGTTACCCGTTCTTTTCATAGGTCATTCCAAAAGTGTTCTGAACAACGTGTCCACTGGTGTAGGATCGTCACGGCCTCAGGATGCAGTCAGTGGGGTAAAGAACAGCCCAAAGAGAGCCCTTCCCCCAGTGACCCCCTCCAGAATACCTACGCAGCCCCAAGGAGTAATCAAGAACATCAGTGGATCCTCTCACTCCAGTGGCCACAACTCACAAGGTCAGACACTCGCGCTGTTGCAGCTAAACTGCTTCAGATCCTTTATTTAAACATTCTGCTGAGTGGGTGTGTGTCTCTGTGTCTGTGTCTGTTTTTATACGCAGACACATATACACAAACACATCCAGCTGGATCCACTGGGGTATCCTCTTGCTATACCAAGGCATTGCTTATTATTGCATGGACATTATGGTTGTTGCTTTGAAAAAGTGTGTGTGTGTGTGTGTGTGTGCGCGCTCTACTGTATCGTTCCAGTTCTTTTGTATTCTTGTTTGAGAACGGGGTGGTGTGTTTCCTCTCCATGTGCACATAAACACTGACTCATAGCAACTCATAACCACTACTCCCTGGGGACCCCTGTGAGTGTGTGTGTGTGTGTGTGTGTGTGTTGGCAGTCTAGACTGTGACTTGGGATTGGGTTTCTGGATGCCAGAAAGTCATAGGTTCAATTCCAGGGGTTGCCACCATTTTCCTCTTGAGCAAAACACCTAAACCCTAGTTCATCTAGTGGGAAAGTGCCTGTAATTGGTACTCTGCAAGTGCCTCTGGATAAGAGCATCAGCTAAATAGTAAATTGCATAAATGGTAAATAATAATTGCATAAAAGGCTTACATTCTGTATTATTGTTTGTCAGTTTGGGTTGGAATATTGTGGAAATTTAAATGGAATGAAAATACTGTTGATGAAATTAGATTTTAAAAAATGCATTTGATCTCTCTATGCTGTTGTGGGCAGAAGAAAATGCTGTGTATTGAACCTACCTTTGGTTACTGATGCTACATACTGACCTACATTTTGAATACCATCCAGTTGTGTCTTTCTCTTCCCAATGTGACCCATTTAATCTGGGGAGTTAAAACCACTGCTGCTGACATTTACAAAATACTAGAAAACATGTTAGGGTTATTCTGTCAAGTGATATTTGGAAATGCCATTGTATTTTTTTTAGATATAATTAATGAGGAGTAGAAATGTAATGACTTTTGAATACACTTTTTTTTTACGGTGGATTTACTGAAGCTTGATGGCAAGGGATTTATCAGTCATAATGGCATTGAGGGTGATTTTGGCATGGTCTGAAGAGCACCAGGTCAGAGTAAATTATCATTTCTGCGAGTCTGGCATTCTACTGTAGAATGAGTGGGAACCCCCCCCCCCACCCCCCCATTGGACAAAGAATCCTTTTCTTTGAGCATCTCCCATCACCTCTGCCTTCCCATTGGCTGAGGAGCATGCTTGTCTCTGGACCAGGGATCCCCTATGCACAGATGTCTGGGAGGCAGGGTTTGTTCCACCCCACTTCACTCACGGGGAAGGAGCCGCTGAATGGCTGCAACATGTGAATGGACTCATAACAAAGAAAAAACAAGCTTGCCGTTCTCCTGTACCCCCCTCATGGTCATTTGGTGAGCCGCCACTCACTGAGACACCATGGCTGCACACAGGAGCCTCTGGAGCTGCACGTCGACCTCAACCTCGATCTGGACCGAGTTGGCCATACCTGCCATCTCCCCCAACACCACGCTGGACCTGCGCGGCGCCGGGACTCCACACTGTGATCTCACGCTCTTGACTTGCCTCCTCATTGGATCCTATCGCTTCTGTATCATCCCTTTGTTAGCCGCCTTCCATGCCAAGCCTAAGTCACAGCAATGGGGAAGTAAGTGAGGGAGTTATTTGTGTGCGTCTGCCCACAATCACCTTCCGTGTCAATCAGGTTTAATTAGAACCTTAGCCCTCTGTCTTGCATGTTTTGAATTGTAAGCCTATTTCATTCTTCAATGGCACAGCAGTCCAATGGTGTGTTTCAGTGTATTGCGTTATTGTCTTGGTAGCATGGCAACAGCATGAAAGGCGCCAGGGAAGAAAGGCCGTGTTTGTTCCCATAGAGAGAGCCTTTCAGTTTGAAATGATCTTCATTCATGTGGGTACAGATATGATGTTTGGTCACCCCTCCAGACAGGCCAGATCTGCACTGAAGCACATGGCATCAACAACAGTCTTCCAGAAAATCGCCTAGTGCAGATAAAAGGCATTTTAATAATGCAATGCTTTTGTCTCCCACTGTGCAGGCTATGGAGAATCCCAGTGTAACAGTGGTGGAAGGGCTGCCTCATCCAAAGCCTCAGGACTCCGACCCAGACTCCAGACACCAGCTAAGAGCGCCACAAGAACAGGCATGGCTACCCAATACCCAACACTCCCCCCCTCTCTCACACACACACACACACACACACACACACACACACACACACACACACACACACACACACGCACAAACACAAACAAACAAACGAATGATGGTCACACACACACACACACACACACACACACACACAAACAAACAAACGATGGTGTCATACACACACACACACACACACACACACACACACACACACACACACACACACAGACACAACGCAGCTTTTGTTTCTTGTATACATCTAGTCCCCTGCTTGCTACCACTTGCCCTAATCTCTATTTTAAACACCATGTACATGGTTTGTTACAGTGAACCCTCTAGTACTGTGTACTGTTGTGTCTTTATCTGACTCCTAACAAAGATGTGTCAGAGCAGGTCAGTGGGAGTCTGTGTTGAGATGAGATGAGTGTATCTGACAGCCTCTGTCCTCCCTGACAGCAGTTTACAGGAGCGCCGCCTCATCCAATCCAACCGCCATCAAGCCCGTCTCCAGCACCTCCAAAAAGCTCCCTCCGACACGGCTGGCCCGGGCAAACACCATTCAACCAGGTATGCTGGAAGTAAGGTTTTTGCAAGTGTGTTTTATTTATTTATTTATTTATTTATTTATTTATTTATTTATTTATTTATTTTTAGTTATTGTTCCAAATATTTACCGGGCGTAGTGGATGGTTATTCATTTCTGTAGTTCATTATGATCCAGACCCAGAAGTCTAAAATGTCTGTCTATGTTTCCTCACCTCGTCCTCTGTATCTGAATGATTGCTGGCTCTCCACAGTGACATGTGGCTGGCCGTTTGCACCATGTGCTCTTTTAGAGATGCCAATTCTGTAGTCTAGGAGCTGGCCACCACAGCCAGATCTATTTCCATTTCAAAGGTAATCAAAAGCACAGAACATGCTTCTAGAAAGGTTATAGTTTAAAAATGGAGATTTTATTTTGTTCTTTGCATCCTGTTTGTGTCTTTGTTCTACCACTTTTTTGTTGTAGCACTCACCCTCTTCAGTCAATCTAAATATAAAATGGGTGACAAATGCAGACAGTGACTCAGTTTTATTTTGTCAGCCTCTATCATTGTTGCAGAGCTGAAATCATTGCACTGTCTGAAAATTGTTTTGTCTGAAAATACAAACTCCTCTTTAACTGTAATTGGAAAGCTTGCTTTGGTAGGTGATGAATTTCTATTTGATCCTCCCGAGCGCTACTGAGAAGCCATCTGTTGGTTTGTTTGTCTTTTCCATCGAGCAATCCCCCACCCCCCCACCCCACCCTCGCCCTCATGATGCAGTTTGTTTTGTAATAATGATTAACTGTGCTGACATTTTAGGCCATTCGTTTTTCTTGAAGTGAGGTCAACCAGATTCTTCAGCCATTTGATATCAGAATTATTTTTTTGATGGTATAATTACAAACAAAATGTCCAAATTCAGAATACATGGAAGAGGAGAAACTCATTCCATAATGGTGAAATCAGAACTGAATGAGGCTTTTTTTATTGTCGGGGTAAAGAATGCACAGCTTGAGCATTTATCTTGCATTTACATCCTTGTTGGTTCTCCAGAATAGGACTTGGACATGTGCCCGCAGTGTTGGTTCTCCAGAATAGGACTTGGACATGTGCCCACAGTGTTGGTTCTCCAGAATAGGACTTGGACATGTGCCCACAGTGTGCAGGCACCGCTGTCCTCTCCTCTCCGTCAGCATTCTTTCCACATGTGCTCCCTGTAAACATAATTGGACCACAAACAGAATTATGAGCCCCAGGAGGGGGCACTTTGTCCGGCGGCCGGCCGTAGCTGGTGGTGGGAGTGTGAGACGCCTTGGAAGGTGGTGGTTGCCTGGCGCTGGACAATTTGGGTAGCGGCTTGGCTGACCGCAAAGGATCTCTCATGCAGCTGAGTGGACGGCTCATGCGCATGTTGTGGTCAGCGGTTTAAGCGTCTGAACGTATATCATTGCTAGTTGCCAGTTTCTTTAGCCGTCATTGTAGAGATCTGCTGTGGATTGATCATATGTTTGTCTCTAGTAGCTACATTATGTGGGTATCTAGAAATGCTCACAGTATTGAATTGAATTATTTATATTTTGCAATGCTCTGTGGGAGGCCTGGATATTTTGGTCCACTCATTCTATAATGTTTGTAATGCGTCCATTTAATATTATATTCCATTTTTGGACTCTGACTTGTTTATTCAAAATGCTTTGATATCAGTCATATTTCCCTTCACAGTCAAAATGGTCTAATGGTCTTGTAAACAATCAAAATGTAAAATTCCCTTCTAATGCAATCCAATGAGACAGGGGGACGTTTGTTCTTATGGTGAGGATCTGTGTGTGCCGCTACAGTGCACAGGCTGTTTCAGAGTAAATAATCATCAGCCTTGCCACCAGCCATGCTCCGCCTCACAACACCTTTCTTCTCCACTCTTTGTGTGAATGAGTGAGAGAGAACAAGTGTGTGAGAGCAGGAGAAGGAGGATACAAGAGGGAGGGTTTGTGAGGGAGGGAGGGAGAGAGAGAGAGGGTGTGAGTGAGGGGAGAGAGAGTGTGAGTGAGAGAGAGAAAGAGAGAGTGTATGTGTGAGTGAGGGAGGGAGAGAGAGTGAGTGAGAGGAGAGAAAGAGAGTGTGAGAGAGAGAGAGAGAAAGAGAGAGAGAGAGAGAAAGAGAGACAGTGTGTGTGAGTGAGATTGTCAAAACACAATCCACTCTCCCGCTCTTCACACTCCTCCCACTGCGCCCTCCCTCTTCCTCCATTTCCTCCAGCAGCATCCCTTCCTATGCTCCAGCAGCACAGCCCAGCCCACTGTACGAGGAGAGGGGCCGTGTTGGGATGCTGCTGCAGCGTTGTGTAGGGAGACCGAGGGATAAAAGCACCGCCTCAGCCACTGGATTAAGCTCTCATCCATTAGCACATCTGTCAGGGGGGGGAACGTTTCTGCCCAACTCTCTCTCTTCCTCCTCCTCCTCCTCCTGGAGCCCCTGGCCCCGGCCCCCCCTCCCCCTGACCTCTGCGCTGCTGAGCTGACTTGGGGGCAAGTGAGGTGGGGAGAGTGTTTCTGCGTCTCTCAGAGGGCAGACATTGCTACCGCCTCTGTGGAGAGAACACTACTATTCTTTCTGCTGAGGAGGACCATATATTATCTTCTTTCCCTGACTGTTTTTATTGCAGTGCAGCCACGGCGTTGTTGACTGAAGAGATTGCAGTAAGGTGATTGAATAAGGCGAGGGCACCTGCTGACTGGGGGATTATGATGCACTGAACTCCCACCTGTAGTTGGCCTTCTGCAGAGCTGCTTTCGATTTGTTTTTTTTTTGCTCCCGGTGTGCGGTTTTGTTTTGCATGCAAAGAACCTGCGCTTTTTTTGTTGTTGTTGTTGTTGTTGTTGTTGTTGTTTTGCCTTCACGCTCAAGATGTTTTTCACCACCAAGTTCTCGCTGTCCAACATCCACGTGAGGCTGACGGCCAATGGTTTGCTCCGGAACCTCCAGCTCCTCTCGGGATGCAAGAAGAACACCGTGGTGTTCCGTGCAGGTCTGTTCCTCCGCCGTGTGCCATTAAAAGCTCTCACGGTGGCCATTGGCTTGGCTTCAGGTTGGGTCTCTCTGTGCAGTGGCTGTTGCCTTCACTAAGGTGTAGCTCCTGGGCTGTGTTTGTGAGTTTATTAATAGACTGGCAGTGTCCTGGTTGGCAGAGGAAGCGGGTTCATCTAATATTTACTGCTTGGATACATGCTTAGGAGCCGCTGTCCAAATATAGAATTAAATAAATGGAACCGGGTCTAAGTTAAGATGGTAACTGACACTCCACAGACTTCAGCTTCCAGTAAATGGGTTTCTTGGTGTTTTGTTTTGTCATTTTATGATTGTGCGTATGGCGGAGTGTGTCTGCTTGCATATGGTTTACAGTTTCAGATTACTACTCCAGCTCTCAGATGAGATGTGGGTTATTTTGAGGATTAGGCACTAGATTGAGCGTGTTCTAGAGTTGAGTGAGAACATTCCTCTGATGGGGTAGATTCACATGGAAATGTTTAATTTAGACTTGTTTTAAGAGGCTTTCCATTTCTGTTTTTAGAAGATGGCCAAAAAAGGGCCGTAATATTACAAAGACAGACAAAAATATTTTCATGCAGCGTGTATTTGAGAGGAATGCTAGAGGATTTGTTTACCAGTTGTGCTTGTACGGCACATGCAACAAGGTTTGCTCAGTAGTCTGTGGGCTCCATGTGCTTTTCAAAGAATACTGTATCAATAATCCCAGGCTCGTGATCATGATCTCCCTTCAGGTGCTCCGCTCCACTTGAGAAGGTGCTGAACAGGTTTTTTTTTCTTTTTTTTTTTTCCCTTTTTTTTTTTTTTTTTTCTAATACTTGTACATGTAGGATGCTTAGGTCGGGGCTGCAGGACTGAACTTTACATTACATTACATTACATTACATGTTGGTAATGAACTGCTTGGTACACCACCACCATTTGTTCTGGTGGGTATCATATTCAGGTGCACAGATCATTTGTTGTCAGTATTTATCAACCAGACTAAAGGCTGTTGTCCTTTAAATCATTTGTGATTATGATATCAGTGACAAAGTAGGTATGTACACTTTTGGTACAAAGTAGCACCTTCCTGGAACAAAAAAACACAACTGACAGTAACCACCAGATGGAGCTGTAACAGCCTTTCAACTGCAAAACACATTATCTATGATGAGGACTAATGTGTTTTTTTGGATGAATTACCATGGGGAATTCATTTGTCTATTATCAAGAAACAGTGGTTGAGAATTGAGCTGAATTCTCAAGAGGAAAATGAAATGAAGTGAATGAAGTTGAACAGACAGAGCATTCAATTCAAAATGGATATTGGATTGACTTTTTACACTCAGTGTTGCCAAAGCTCAAAATGATAGATAAAGGAATAGATTTTTCTGTTTCTCACATTTTACAGTTTTGAGTTGCAGCTATGTGTTCTTTAAAAGTATCCTAGGTGTAATATTAGCAGAAGCCAGTAGCTATTTACCTCAGTAACCAGTAACACCAAGTGAAGGACCACTGCAGCCAAGAATGTTTCAGTACTATGCATCCCCAGATTGCATAAACAATTTGGTGTGCTACAATTCAAAGCGTTTGGACAGATGAGGGTGGATACCAGACGAGGAAGATGTAGTGAAGGATGCACTGCTGCTGGGAACCAGTCCCTGTTGCCATGGTAGTGTGCGTCATCAACGAGCCTGCCGTGGAGAGGTCCCGCTGAGGGAGCCGTGCGGCTGGCCACTCCTCCAGCCTCTTCTCTCTGAATTATTCAGCTGTGAGAGAGGAGGGGGAATAACACCCAGCACGCTCCACTGAGACAAATATAGCCTAAATTGTCATGAACCCAGATATGTGGGAATGAGCACAGCCAATGACCTCTATATTTATTTAGCACTAGTAGTAGCAGCCATGAATACACGGTTGCAATGGAGTAACTGAAATTGGGACTGGTGCTTTCTCTACATAGTATAGTGATGGGCAGTTCACTTTGTATCTATGTATTAAAGCTACATCCGTATGATGATGTTGGTTGTTTTATAGCATAAACTAAAGGGTACTTGGAGAGCACACTCCTCTGACCAGGCTTTATGTCCTGCCTTAGTGGTTTTCCATCTGAATCCACTCCCAAATGTAATGCAAGCTCCATTGAAAAAGAAATGGGTCTGGGAGTTTTCATAACATCTTGCTGACCAACAGACAAACGAACACAGCCAGGCAGACGTATAAACAAGCCGAACCAAAAACATTACCTCCTTGGCAGTATAAAATATGACTAAAACACGAGTGAATTACAGATGTAATCCCACAGTGTTTTCATCTTATTCTTCTGAGTCCATTTGGATTACAGTCCTATCACTTTGACATCTCGAGCCATGATGCATACTCAGGCTTTGACATCTCGAGCCATGATGCATACTGAGGCTTTGACATCTTGTGATTGCTGGTATTGCAAAGCGTAATGAATGCCAGTCTGGATGGTGGCTAAATTATTTCTATTTCATGTTTAATGTATTTCATGTTCCTGACTACTGTGTTGGGCTGTGATGTGGAGTGATATATTTCAAGAGTTAGAAAGTTTAGAACAAGGTGACCTACAGCTCCCAAGTTAGAGTAGTAAACTTAACTCCTGCACTTACTGTTGACTAAGTTATAAACAGTAGTAGTAGACCTGTATATCATTTTTACTGCTCAAGTGTCCGTAAGCTATATACAGACATTTTTCTAGCTATTGCATTTCTATTTAAAATGATTTATTTGGCATACAACTATTTTATATTTTTTTGTGCTACTTTGCTTCATGTGTTGATCTTTTGGAAGACTCCTTTGCTGTGTTGATAGGAATAGATAGAAATCTAGCATCTTGTATACTAAATTGAAGAAAGCCTCTTCTGTGTGTTACGCAACAGAGAGTAGCAGCGGGAGCAACTGGGTGGACTCCAGTCTAAGAAAAGACTGTTGACCTGAGAGATTATATCCACTAGAGGGCGATGTTGTGAACGGGGCTCCTCAGCTTTCACTCCCCTGTGATGTGTCAAAGGGCTTTGTTATTATGCTCATGCCAAGAGGACCACACTGTGTTTAAAAGATTGACACTGAAGTGAACAGCAGCCAAAACAAGAGCTGCATTTGAGAAGCCATTGTGTTCAGTAGTGTTTGAATGAGCACTTAATTTATTTTGACAGTCAATGTCTTTGTGGGCAAACGTGGGACAGGATTTTACTTTTACACTTTTAGAATAAGTGATGTGATCAACTGATACATGTATTTGTCCTGATGTTTAAATTCAGAGCGCACTGAACCTCATATAGGTGCAGCACTGTTTCCCACAGTATGCTTACCTAGACCTGTATTACTATTATGTCAGAATTGGGTGAAATTCATCAGATTTTTGGCATTGCTGCCTAAACATCCCATCATGCCGTTCTGCGTGTCTACTGTGTTCCCTGAGGACACGGTGTTTCTGAGCTCCTGTGGTTCACTGTCGGCCCTCAGGCCTGATGGCTGTGAAATAATGCTGGTTTTGTTGGGCTGGAATGTTGTTTGAGTGAGGCCTTTGTGCTCTTTGGCTGGGCCTGAAGCACAGGAGTGAAGCTGCAGTGCTATACATATTTAATGGCTGTGATGTTGATATTTAATGAACCTGAGATTAGGTCTGAAATGTCATATTTCTGCCTTTGTCCACGTGCTCCGCCAAGCAGTAGATGATCTGAATTTGGAGTAGCTCTTGAAACCTAATGCTCCCTGCTGTTGACACATGTATTGCAATGACTTCTGTCTGCAAATCTGTTGTAACACAAACTGCAAATTTGAATGCTTTTATTACTCATTTCTGCAGGGGCTAATAAAAACTAGATCATATAGCACACAAGTTGTTGCTGTGGCAACTTGTAGCCCTCAAGCAGCAGTGTAGAGGAAACGGTAGGTAACGAGAATAGATACTAGATCAGAATAATCAGTTAAAAATAGAGCTCACCACACATGGCCACCACGACTGGTTTGTTCTCAGTCAGGGTTGACTGTACTGAATTTTCTTTAAGAACAATATCTGGTGGCATAGCATATCATCCTATTGAGAAGGCCTCATACAACACTTTCATTCCAGACTATTTTTCTGTTGTAGTTGAGGGATGGTGTAGAAAAAAATGTGTGGGCTGCCAAAAAAATAATTTTGTCTGATCTTGTATGAGGAATGGAAATGTTAATTTGCCATTTGCTTACTAGATCTGGCGTTCACTATCTCAATGGTGCTGTTTCCATTTGTTATTGTTATGGTTCCCAGCATGAAGACGTACATCTGTTGAAATCTTGGAGCCATGTAAGAACACAAGCCCCAAGGGGCATTTGGTGCCATCCCCCCTCATTACGGCTGCTCTTTTGGCAATGCCCAAGCCTGCCCTCACCATCACATTACATAATACCCCTGATGGACAAGTTGCCCTTGGGGCAATCCCAAATATCAAGCCCTAAGCATATACATGTGTATGAGGAATGGAAATGTTAATTTGCCATTTGCTTACTAGATCTGGCGTTCACTATCTCAATGGTGCTGTTTCCATTTGTTATTGTTATGGTTCCCAGCATGAAGACGTACATCTGTTGAAATCTTGGAGCCATGTAAGAACACAAGCCCCAAGGGGCATTTGGTGCCATCCCCCCTCATTACGGCTGCTCTTTTGGCAATGCCCAAGCCTGCCCTCACCATCACATTACATAATACCCCTGATGGAACAAGTTGCCCTTGGGGCAATCCCAAATATCAAGCCCTAAGCATATACATGTGCATGGGATCCTCCTGAAATACACGTCTAGTTTCTTGTGTGCTGCATTTAGACAACAAATAGTTGTCAGGGGAGCCCAGAGTAAGGGGGCCTCATGGGCACTATTTTTGGCACAACCCCCCGGGTAGCCGCTCATTAGTGGGATTCACACCGATATTCTGCCCCTGGTGTTGCATTTATAAGGTTGATGTAAATCAACACCGCCTTGACACCGCTCTGCCAGAATAACACTGTCCTGTCACAGTGCAGGAGCACACACACACACAGAGAGCAAGATTCAATCTGCTGATGGACGTAATCTCATTCTCCGGTCCATTTCGTGCTGGCCCAGCGAGGCTGCTCCATGGCTCCTAGCAGCGCTGTGAATCATCCTAATTGCGCTGTGTGGGCAGTGGCTCGTGTCCTCTTTACTGAAAGCCCCGTCGTACTCTCTGTCCAGAGAGCCACTGTAACCTGGCACCACCAGGCTTGGTGTTATGGGCCGGTAGGGGGGAAGCTGGGCTTGTGCAAGCAGGAATAATGCTGAATGTGATCGGGACACTAAACGGATGCTCTCTTACAGTGGACAAGAACAAATCGAGGCCCAACGCCCGGAACCCACAACCACCACCACCAGCAGCGCAGCAGCAGCAGCAGGTGAATGGCCATCGGGACCCAGCGGCCGCTGACGGCAAGTGCAGTGTGGAGCACTACCAGGCACAGTGTGCGAGAAGCACCACCACCATCCAAGAGCTGAAGACGCTTCTTCTGGGAAGCAACTGCAGATTTGAAGCGGTCACTGTTGTTCTGCAGCGTTGTATAGCAGAGGTAAGCCCCCTCACCCCACCCCACATCAACATGTCAAACATGTCACACACATTCTGTGTCACAACAGTGAAATGTGAGGTTTCCTTGAATTGGGTCCTGCATATCCAGTTTTGTGTTGACGTGTATTGCTCATTACACATGCTGGTGTTCTAGGACTGATGGTAGTGCTGCGTTTGGGAGTGGAACATGAACTGTTTATCTACAGCAGGTTTGTCATTGACACTTTGTTCATTCCAGTGTTTGTTTTGGTGGGAGTCCACCTCGCCAGAATGATTAGATTGTAGGAGTTGGCTTCTTGGCTGTTTCAAATGATCTCTGCATTCAAGACATGGCTTTATTAGAGACCGTAAGGACAATGCAGAAAGTATATTACTCCACCCCACAGTTACTTTGAAAGCAAACTGTATGTGTAGAAGGGAGAGGACGATCACATGCAATAACAGTTGTCATTAGAGCCGCAGCCTGGTGCTGTATTAGAGGAGCTGCCAATCGCCGTCCCTGAACGAG
Organism: Alosa pseudoharengus; assembly: GCF_046254945.1. NCBI lineage: Eukaryota > Metazoa > Chordata > Actinopteri > Clupeiformes > Clupeidae > Alosa > Alosa pseudoharengus. The sequence continues at coordinate 32,316,811 of NW_027468657.1, forward strand.
AACACTTGATACCCCTACGGTTATTTTGGTCACCTTGCTGTGATCAACGCTGGCAATAGAATAGGGTTTGATTTTAGAACACACACGCCATGAAACAGAGAAAGGTATTCTTATTGACACTCAAAATGGTATACTTCAGAGATCCTTTTTTGTCACACATTTGGCATGGATTGGGTCTCCAAACCAGAAATTTATTGTACAATCATGTAGGTATAATTTATGACTTTTTCTTGTTTATACTATGAGAGGGCATGTATAGTAGGAGTGGATGTGCTTTTTCCCACACTTGAGTAGATCATGGGTACCCCACTGTGTCATTTAGGGACTGTGCCTCTGTCATTACTGGCTGCAGGTAAGTCCCTAAATACAGGGAGAGGTCCATAAACAAGCTGCTCATCATCCAATGATCTTTAATAGAAGAGGTTCAGCCGTGTGTGTGTGTGTGTGTGTGTGTGTGTGTGTGTGTGTGTGTGTGTGTGTGTGTGTGTGTGTGTGTGTGTGTGTGTGTGTGTGTGTGTGTGTGTGTGTGTGTGTGTGTGTGTGTGTGTGTGTGTGTGTGTGTGTGTGTGTGTGTGTGTGTGTGTGTGTGTGTGTGTGTGTGTGTGTGTGTGTGTGTGTGTGTGTGTGTGTGTGTGTGTGTGTGTGTGTGTGTGTGCACCAGTGCCAAATCCTGGAAAGGTGGTAAACACTAGAGATCCGGCTCGGTGCCTGGCCCCACCCATCCAGAGGAGTGGTGCAGTGGACGTCACGTCTGCTCTGCTCTCCCCGAGGGCCAGCAGGACCCTGTTATCTGCCCCTGGAAATGTGCTGGAGACAGGGGGTGGTGGGGGGGGGGCTTTTATCTGACATTTCTGAGAGCCACTGCCTGAGTTGGGTCAGTGATATACTCCAGGGGTCTGACATGCATGCATGGGTGTACAGTTAGCGGATTTCACTGAGTACTATCTTATCCTTGTGCATATAACGTTATCCAGTGCTTGTTATTTGCCCATTGCTCACTATGTAGTTATGCAGTGTGAGTTGGCACTGCTCGCTTTAAAGGATCTATTTGGTAAATGTTGCAGCCCAGCAGCTGTAGAGAAACTGTTCCACTTAGAGTCTTAACATAAAGCTCTAGGTCTTCAGGTCCAATCGAAAAGAGAAGCTTGGGGCAACATCATAAATTGATTTTCTCTAGCTTTTGGTGATGTTAAGATGCATTGTGTTTTCCCTGACATCCCATATGGTGGGGGATGGTGGTGGATATAGCCTTCCCCCTTCCCCCTACGTCTGCAGGCTGATCTCCGTTAGAATAAGTCATAACCATAAATCAGTTGGCATCCAAATCCGATTCAGTAGTAGTGCCTCTCCAAAGATGTCTAAATATTATACACTCTGTTTGCTTTGTTTGGGTTTTGATGTTAATATTTCCTGCTAAGATGTACACAGAGGAATAGACATTTACCCTAAACCACCACACCACAACACAAGCTATATCAAAAGAATAACTTACAACTATGTAGCAGTACCTTGGGATTGAGAAGTTGTCATTTCCCACAGTTAACTTAAAGTACATCTCTCCCTATGCTCACTATTCACCATGTTTTTACAAACATCTCTGGAACTGGTTGTTAGAAATAACATGGCACAACAAGTCCATATGTGAACTCCTCTGTAGAGGAATCCATTCAACATTCATTATCCCAAGAATAGGATGTGGGTCCTTGCCATGTTTGTGTGAGCATGCACCAGCTGTTGACTCGATATGGTTACAAGCAAAGCCTGGTGTTCAGATAGGTGCTGTGTGCTGTTTGCCATCACTTGTTTGTGAAACACTGTCAGCAGGTTAAGCACATGACCATGAGGCACCCTTCTGTCGGCCACTCTCGTTCTTGTGGGCACTCTTGCACCACTTGCAGTGGTTTGTTTAGACTTTTCTGTAATGAATTGAAAGCTAAAAAGACTTGAATAGGCGTTTTAGATTTAACTCCAGTGTGTGCGTCTCTTTTAACTTCTTTCACCACAGAGACATGAAAGAACAAAAATTCTAAAAGGGCTAATGGAAGCGCTAAATATATTGGATTAGGAGGCATGTGTTCATATTTTCCACTGGTGTAGGTGGCCAGGCACTCCTTTCTTTTCCTCGCGGCGACGCTGAAGGTCACAGCTCTCACACACCTCTCTCCATTAGCCTGTCCCATTTCACCAAGAGCCACTTGATCAGCTCCACTGTCACCTACTTGATATTTCTATATATTTATTTCCTTCACCTTTGGCCATCGCTGGTCTGTCCTCTGATGAGCCAGAGCTCTTACAGCTGACCCATTGCAGAGACGGGAGCCTCCCCCCACAGTGCAGAGCAGGCTCCTCCCCCCCCTCCTCCTCCCCTCCTCCTCTGCTCCCACTCTCTCTTAGGAGGAGTACGGTAGCAGCGTGCCACTAAACGGCAAGTGGTTGGAGGAGGCTGGGGACCAATCGGCACGTTCCCCAGCAGTGGTTTGGATGTAGAGCGTGCGCTCAGGCGGGGGGGCAGAGGCAGAGGTGCTGGTTGTTGCACCTGGGCTGTGCTGTCTTCCCCGACCAACCCCCTCCTCCCTCAGCAGCCCGGGGAGAAAGCCAACGAGGTGTCCACACCATGGGCTGCTCCAGCAGCAAAGAGTGCCTTAGTCTGTCCTGCGCCGGATCAAGGGTAAAAGACCTGCATTCTCTGCTTTATTCTCACTCTGTTTATCTAGAGAGCTGTGTTTATGATGATAGGAAGTTGTCAGGCACAGACTATATGTATCCTCTGTGAATTGTATGATCAAATATTTGTGCGTATGCCTCTGATACAAGTGTGGTCTCTTCATAATCCTGTGCTGCTGGTCGGGCTGGTGCTTTGCGAGTGTCTTTTGTTATTGACCAGTGAGGGCAGACTGAAGAAGTGAGGAGGGATGCCTGCTGTTTTTGACTCTGTGGTAGCACTGCAGTTGTGGAGACTGCTGTCCCTCTGCAGTTTTTTTTGTGTGGTGAGCCAGATTAGGGAAAGGCACAGGCAGAGGGAGAGGGACAAAACTGGGCAGAGCTTGCACCATTCTGGAGTGCTCACCTAGTTCAAGAGGACGCCAGTTTGTGGTTCCTGCTAAGACGCTCACTGCTCGTCTCTGCCAACTGTCTATGGTTTCTGGAAAAGGAAGATTTCTCATGCTGCTATTTCATTTACACTTGCTCTGTGTGGAGAGACTGAACGCGATGCGAGATCTGTTTCCTGACTTAAGCCCCTGGCTCGCGGGCACGTTCCTACTGAGGCTTCACTCTGCAATGGGAATATTAATTGTGAACGTCTTTGTTTTCTTCCTCCAGCATGAAGAGTCCTTGAGGAAATGTGGGGAGTTGTCTCAGGAGCTGGTGAACCTGCGCGAGGAGCTGGGTAAGAGCACAGCACAACATGACACGGCACACCACCACCACCACCACCACCACCACCACCACCACCACCACACATCCTCCGTGTCTGCACCACTGCAGCCAGGGCTAATCTGAGTGAGATAAGGGGCTCTCACAGCTCTCCGACAGGGAAAGGACTGGCCTCTCGGAATGCTTTCCTTAATTGGCCAAATGTGCATTCATCAGTATGACCGATGGGACACGAAGCACTTCATGTTTCTCCAGTCCCATGTTGCTACAGATTGTTTTTACAGTCCCCAGCCATATCACAGGCTCCTTGCTCGGCCTCTCTGTCTTGTAATTAGATTTTTGCCCCTCCGTTTAATTGGTCTTCCCATGCAGACAAGATGGACTAGTCAGCCCGTGCTGAGCCAGGGCCCAGGGCTGATGGGGTTGATGGGCTCTCCTGGGAGGCTGCTTTATTGCTGGGAGTGGCTCCCTAGGCAGCCATTTGGCATGCACCCCCCCTCACTCCTAAAAAAGACATGCACATACCTTGAGAAGGAGCAGAGTGAATGTCACCACAGCTGTTTGCTAAAAAAGATCACTCCTTTTCCAAGGCTTTGTCATGGCTGCATCCCTTATATTGATGCACTATGGTGCTGAACAGGGAGGTGCACTAACAGGTGCATTTGGTGCCTTCTCATGTAACCCCCAAATGGCTGTGATTCCAGTGTTCACCATTGCCATCACACCATGAATACTGATGGTGTAAAGACCTTTTTGAATATCTGATCGCGTATATTCTGAAAGTAATGGCCAACACATGATTTTGCTTTACCTTTGTAATCTCTAGGCTGCAGCTTATCTTTGCATTCCCAGAACATGTTTAAGACCCTAGTGTGACCTTACTAAGAAGCCAGTGAATGTTTAGACAAAGCCGGGTGGGAGAACTCCAAAATGAGCTCCAGAACTCCCATCATATTCCCCCTTCTGCTTCATCAGAGTTTTGTGGTCTGGAGCACGAAGCAGCCTATACTGGCTCTCATTCAAATTGGTAGAATTAAGTTACTCACAGCATTAAAGTGGTCCACATAAATCAAAGCACTGACTGAAGTTATCGCCAACGGTTATGGATGTGTCTGTCTGGATGCTTGTGGTGGCAGTCTTGATTATTCTCAAGGTAAAAGCTCTCCGGCTGAGGTTCTGCCCTTGCTATGCTTTGCACACCTCTGTTTGTTTACCGCTAACTGTTATTATGCAATTAGCTTATTCATACAAATGTTCCATGGCTGTTACAGTTGAACCCGTTTTAAATTCTCTGAAATGTAAGGCTTTGAGTTTCAGTGCATCTCAATCTGATTAACAGACTTCTGTTCAGATGAGAGCTCAGAGCTGCCATTGAAACCTTTTTTGCAGATGATGAGTCTTGAGGTTTGTGGTGGCTTACGTCTTAGCTCCAGCCATTTTTCTCACAATACTTCAGCAAATCAAATCATCAGCATCTCATGCCTCCCCAACAAGATTAACCAAAAGAAGTTGGTTCACACATCTCTCCAGGGCCACATATTTCTTCCCCGAGGGCCCCACTCTGGGACTGCTCTGTATCTGTGCCTGGGAATCATGCAGAGAGCAGACTCTCCTCTGTGTGGACATCCAGCATGTCCAGCTCTTTTCGTGTTCATCCAGAGCAAATCTGTAAGTGTCCTATCCTATCCCCAGCGCCCCTCACCGAGCAGACTCTTTATCTGAGCGCTGTCATCCTGAGTGCTGACTGCACCACCTCTCAGCGGCAGTGTTCCAGGCATCGCTCTGACAAGCCGCGACCTGGTTTCCCCTCTTCATTTAGAAAAAGGAATCTGGCCTCTCCCCAAGGCTAACATCATTTCATCCCCTTCGCATAGCTTTGTTATTTATGGTTATATAGGTAGACTTCTTAGCAGAATGAATTCACAAGCTAATAGAATTACCTCCACTGTGTGATGCAGTAACTCAAGGTAATTTGGAATCCTTTGCAGATATTGGTGCACATTTTTGATATATGTAGAATCCTCCCCTGCAGTGTTCGCCTTTAATATTTTAGAACTCAGGCTTTGTGCATTTTGCTGAATCCATTCATGTGTCCTTGAATGAAATGGCCAATAATTGAGTATTTTCAGCACTGCTTTGCCTCCTACTGTGGTATGGCCGTTTGTGTTCAAATGCTGAAATGTCCATGTAGCAGGCTCACATGGTGATTTGGCTTTAAGTGGTTCTGAAGGAGTCATTTGAAGGTCAGTTCCCCTTAGTGTTTCTCAACAAATCCTCTTGAGCCTAAAGGCCATTATGCAGCTCTGCATATTTGGCATTTTGAATAATTATTAATGAAGCTGCTTTGAAATATATGTTTACTCTTTTTCTGATAACTGTAAATGTTTAAATACAAGACACTTGAAGCAGTATGGTTTGTAAAGCCTCCTTTGGAAGTTAGCACCACTTTTCCTCTGTTCAAAGTTTTTATTAACACGTCCCACTTGGCTCTTGGTGGCATGTGGTGTTAGCAAGACACACCCAGCTGTGGCAGTCCATGTACAGCTGTTATTCCTAAGCCTCACATTACGTCACCCACCTAGCTGCTGTCGTCCTGTATGCCAACTGCAGTGTATGGCCAGGCGTCCTCTCCGAATGGGCACTCTGCCATGCGTGGGGCTGGTCCTGGTCCTGACCAGAGCGCTGGCCATTTATAAGTGTTGTTGACGTGTCAGCTGTGAAGGAGTTCTGGTTGAAACAAAGGGTGGGACAACTGTGCTTGTGCGTTTGGTTGTCTCTGCAAGCAACATGGCTCCAGTCTTGGCATGCTACGCCTCAACTGTTGCCAGTGATGACAAGATGTTTTAGGTTGGGAAATATTTGGAGTGCAATTGTGATGTCAAAACATTGACCCTTGGGAAGTGTATAGCCTGTTGATTCATATTGGTCTTGCCACAAGCAGCATGTAGTCTGATAATATTATACCGCTCTTAACTGGGAGGGCACCTAGTGAGTGAAGACTTCCACAATAGGACAAATGCGCCCTCACAGTGTTGATGAAAGTAAAAAAAATTGTGGTTCTGCTTCATAACAACTAACCAAAACATAAAATATAATTGGATTGGATTGTTCTAAACCTTGTTTGGCATTGGCGTCACTCTATTAGTGATCTTTACAGAACATTTTTCTCAGGCTCTGAGGGAATCCTTTACAGCATTTTCAAGTCAGAGTAACTTTGGTGATTTAAGAGTTAATCGGAGGCTGATTGACTTGGGTCTTCCTGACACTGTGTGTGTTTCTCTTGGCAGTGAACTCCTCCCAGTCATGCGATCGCCTGGAGCAAGAGAAGGAGGACCTGCGGGCGGCCTTCGATGGCGTCCTCCAGAAGCTACAGGAGCAGCACCGCAACGACCTGGCTGACCTGGAGGAGAGGCTCCGCACCTTCTACGCCGCCGAGTGGGAGAAGGTCCACCAGGTCTACCAGGAGGAGGCCGACAAGTGCAAGGCCCAGATGGAACAGCAGGTGAGCAGGGAGGGGGTGGGGGGGTGTGACTCGCTACCTTGGCCTCTTGGCTCTGTCCATATTCATGTGAAATATTTCCTTCATTTTGGTGTTTTATGTGTGCTGAAAATAAGCGGAGAGGTGGAGAAAGAGCCAGGAAAATGTCAGCATCCATCTGAACCTGTTTTTGTTCTTGAAGCTGGAAAGTTTGAAGTCCAAGCATGAGGTTTTGAAGAAGGACCTGGAAGCCAGCCATGCTGACAAGATGGAGAGCATCAAACAGCAGCATGAACAGTCTTTAGAGGGTGAGTTATCTGTGTTTTTATCAGACTCATCATTTCTGTCTTTTACTATCTATCTGTGATCAGAAAAAAATGACATTTTTAAGCTCCTCGATTTCATTTGTACTCTGAATTTGTGATTTCAGAAGTCAGGAAAGCTCATGAAACTGAAATGCAGACATTGGACAACGCTCTAAAGGAGACTGAAGTGAACCTAACGGTAGGTGATTCTGTGTCTGACTGGATATACCTGAACCATATCTCCTTAGACAGTTACACATGGCACAAAAGGTCACAATGTTGATGATTTATTTTCCTTTGAGGAATGCAAAAATGCTTTTGGTAATTTAGCTCACATCTTATCTTTTCCAGGGTCAGATTGAAGAGCTCCGGACAGAGAACAGTGCTTTAAATGAAAAGCTTAGAGAAGACGAGAAGAGGAGGGAAATGTTTGCAGATTCTCAGGTAACAGGAGCCTATACTGCTGCTATCGTGTAGACTAGAAAAACATTCTCCAGCAACTAACTGGAAGTACTTATCAGACCCATTGCAATACCACAAGGGAACAGCTCCTGTTCCATTTGCAATAGCACTCCTCCCTCTGCTCCTCTCCTCCCTCACATCTAAAACTTATTCCAATAGAACCCAGATGAACTGGATCACATTATCCTATATGTGAAAATTAGAGCTATACAGGTTCACTGTAGATAAATATGAATTCTTAATAATATTATATTAAAGGCATTATACAATGATGGTATATGAACAATGTAGTGAATCCTGAAAGTATGACGACTGCATTTTATGCAGAGGATGGATAGTCCTCATCATTTTATCGGATGGGATATAACTATTGAGGCCTCAAGATTGCCTACTGTATATCCTCTGCACATCAGCTGTTTTCTTCAGCCTTATGGTGTATCTCTCTTGGATACAGTGATGGCATTATTATTGCTACTGTATGTTATGTTGTGGTGGAAAACTCCAGTTGCTTTGTCCTGGGTAGCCAGAGGGCACTGAGAATTGGAGTGATGCCACCAGACTGTTGATCAGACTTCTATTGTGACGGAGATCTAATATTGATTGAGATCACATATCCATGTCACAGTATCCTCTAGAACTTATGAGGGGATAATCATATTAAATTCTCGATTTCCATTTCAGGAAATGTTTGACTAAAATGTGGAAACGGCATAAAGAAAACAGCCCCTTATCAGAATTCATTGTGCATATCATAATGCCTGTTTAACAAGGCAAAGGACAAACTTGTTTTTGTATGTGCTTTTAGAAGGACTCCCACACTCTCTATCTGGAGCAAGAGCTGGAAAGTCTTAAAGTGGTGCTGGAGATCAAGACCAAGCAGCTGCACCAGCAAGACAAGAAGCTCATGCAGATGGACAAAGTGGTATGAATCTTAATTCAGTCTTGGTTGCATTCTTGCTCATTGACTGAGTCACACGTTTGTTGTTAAGACCATTTTACTCTTTTGATCTCAGCTGGAGAAGAATGTGAAACTTGATGAATGTCTGCAAAAAGTCCAGCAGGAGAATGAGGATCTCAAAGCCAGGATGGACAGGCATATGGCTTTGTCTAGGTAAACACACACACACACACACACACACACACACACACACACACACACACACACACACACACTATTTACTGCATTGCTTCAATTAGACAAGTACAAGACAAGTCATTATAATTAAGTCTCACATCATTGTTAATTGTAGATGGAAAGTGCCCTGGGCTATTCAAATGGAACAGTTCATTCTCTTTTATGAAGTTGAATGATCTCATATCTAAAGTAGACTTGTATCTGGAGGCTGTGTATTGCTCACATCTAAGCTCTTTGAAGCTTGTGGGTGTGCTCAGAAATAGCAGGTTGTTTTTGATATTTTGACTTAACTGGGCTCCCCGGGCCACAACGTTTTTTTGTTCCGTTTCTTCAGATGTTTAGTCTAGTCTATTAGCCTGTAATCAGAACTGTTTTTGTTCCCTCTCTCAGGCAACTGTCCACAGAGCAGGCAGTGTTACAGGAGTCTCTTCAGAAGGAGTCCAACGTGAACAAGCGTCTCTCCATGGAAAATGAAGAGCTCCTCTGGAAATTACACAATGGAGACTTGAGTAGCCCGCGCAAGCTGTCGCCCACGACACCCTCCATGTCCCTGCAGTCGCCCCGAAACTCTGGAGTCTTTTCCAGCCCTCCTGTTTCACCCAGATAACACCGGCTCAAGGCTTCCATGAAGCGTGCGACCTGTGACTCTCTCAGAGTTTTAGACCATACCAAAAGCTATATTAGCTACACAGGGTTACTTTTAGCCCTGTTATCCCAAGAAGACATTTCCAAAAACGGATATACTTTTTCAACATAATGTACATATGACTGTAAAGACACTTGTATTGCACAGAAGCACTTAACCAGCGTGGACAACCATGTTCTGAATTTCTGCCTTTCTGTTTTTGATGTATGGAGGAAAAAGGACATCTCAGGTGTGTATATTTTGTCTTAATTTTTTTCTGACTATTTTGACTAAGGCCATTTGAAATCCCTGAGAAGAATGGCATCCTCATCACCCCCTTTGTTGCAGTCAGACTGCCAGAATCCTGCTTCACTAAACGATTTGCAGTTGTAGGTTGTTAGTTCATGTGGTGTTGCATTGTCAAATTAGTTTTCCTTCCACTCAACATATTCAAACCTTCACCGATTTGGGACACCGGGAATCTACAGAAATGTAGAAAGGAATGTATAACAGGCAGAGATATTGACAGTGCTAACTTCTACAGCAGTGGTTTGGACAGATGAGATGACTGAATGATTCACACTTAAGAACTTTCTTACTGAAAACTGAAGATGCCAAAGGTGCATTAAATTGGCCACATGTGACCTCAATCACTACAGAAAGAATCTGGATTCCAGAAGACTATAAATATGTAAAAACTGTACTTTACCTTTCATCAAGCCTCTCTATAATTCAACTATTTCAAAAAGCCTCCTTCTATGCCATAATAACGAACACTCAGTGCCTGCTGACTGTGAGACTCTCTAGAGCTTTTGGGGTTACGGCAGATCTTAACCCGCTGTGCTCTGGACACAAGTACCCTTGACCAGAACGTTTGTATAGACCTATTATTGCTGATCTGGAGGGTAGTGATGTGGTTTCAAATCTGCCGTTAAGCATGTGCACATGTCCTGTCCCCTATGTGGTCTCTCCAGCCCAGTGGTGCAAAGGGAAACCCAGTCACTATGGTTCCTGATTAGACTCTGTCAGTGGCGAGGAAGACTCTTTAGAAGAAGGTTGTTTATGAAGGGCTGCTGGTCAGGTAATCATGAGGGCCTTTCACTTCATTAAGAACTCTGAAGTGTTCTGCTGATTGGTAGATTTGATTGACAGCATAATGAATTGTCATCAGTAACTCAACTCTTCACCAAGGCACGTCTCCCCCAGCTGAGAGTTTTGCTTTTCCTCTGTTCAGATTTCTCAAATGACCATGGGACCAGTGTATCTGACTGTTTATGCACGGCTTGAGAGCATCTCTTCTTTTGTACAAAGAGGACTCTCCTACTGCAGCTTTAAGAGATTGATGTCATGGCAGTGTAAATGTGTGGCCACGAAAAGAGGTGTGTTGGAGTGTGAGTGTCTATTTTGAGTGTCACTTGAGTCTGTTTTGCTTTAAAGTAACCATATGGATGTGAATTTATTCATGTGACTGAAGCTCTTTTAAAATATGCAATGAATAAAGTCAGCTATTACACTTAAATGTTTCATCTTGTGTCGACTTCGATCTGCAATCCAGGCCTGAACCGCTGCTGGGGCACTTGTGTTGTGTAACACTTTTGTAACCTGTCCAGATTGGAAAATTAGCTCAGTGGCTAACTCTAGCGTATCATCTACATCACAGTTTCCACATCAGTGTTACCCATGAGAAATAAACAAGTGAATTCAAAACAGTTAGCCGAAAAAGAGTACACATTTACACATAAATGAATGAATTTTTTAATATTTATTGGAAGAAAGGAGAGGGAAAGTGGAGAGAAAATTCTTGAACTAAACTGAGCTACGGAACTGCGCTGCACATTCCACATATGAAACCCATTAAAGGCAAGGCAGAGTGTTTTCCCATCTATGTACAGGTGATGACTGGTTTAACAGAAACCAGTGTCTTACAAAAAGAGTGGTAGTTTTATTTATGCTGAAATAATGTTTGATAACATGAAAACAACCAAGGTGCAACAGCACCTTTTATGTTTTAAACACAAATGCAACAATCTACAAAAAAAATGATTTGAAAGCACTTTAGTTAAATGAACATACACACAAAATTATAAACTGAATGCATCTAAATCTGATAATTAAGATCAAGTTGTGTGAGAAAATTGAAATATTTATGCCAAATAACTTGCTTTTCATTGTTTTCATTTTTGTTGCATTTGTCAATGCCCTAACATAAAAAAGAGTATCCCTGTCACTGACTTTCAGTTGTTTAGAAAAGGTATACTCATTTAGTTCATACTCATAGCCACAGATGTCTCCCCAAGCTTGTTCTTGGCTGTGCAGATGTACCTTCCAAAGTCAATAGATTCCTCCACATCCTCCACAGTGATGACACTGGTGGAAATGCGAGTTGTGTGGCTAGGTCCCCTATTCATCAGCCGCCATTCGTTGTGGATGAGAACTGGACGCATGTCCTAAACACCGGAACACAAACACAAAAGTAGGGAAGTAGAATTACAGGCTACTGATCACCTAAGTGGGTTAGAGAAGACATGTAGCACTGCAGAAGTTGTTCACTGTTGTCACCCATCCGTGCTCTGGCTCATCTCTCTACCGGTGACATTTACAGCTGCACAAGGACAGAGAAGTCATTTGTGATCTTGCTTATTTTAATGACCCGATTCCTCTCACCTGGCCTGGAAACCTCCAGCTGAAGTTCACATTGATCTCGGGCTCCCCCAGGACTGTGCAGGTGATGTTGAAGGTGTCCCCTGCACGTATGCTCTCAGCTGAGGCCTCCAGAGTGGCATAAGGGGGGCCACTCGGAACTGCACACAAAGAGAGACCTTATTACATACAACTCATTAAAGGCACAAAACTCTTCCTCCGAAGATGAATTACGGATATCATTGTTTCTGATATGATGACACCATTAGTATGCATATATTATCATAATATGGCCTTTTATTCAGCTGATCTATATGTTCAAATGGCAAAACTATTACTGGTCTTACCCTCCACATAAAGCAGCATGTACTTGGTAGAGATCTGTGGTGTGGATTTGGTGGCAGCTTTGCAGTAGAAGGCGCCCTGGTACTCTGAGCTGGGGTTCTGCAGGATGAAGCCCTTGGTTGGGTTGTAGGAGATGGCAGTCCCGTCCACTGCGATGACCTCTGGGGGCACCTCTCTGTGCAGGGACACCTCAGCGCTCGGGCTGGTCACCCGGCAGGGGACCATGGCAGGCTTGTCAGGCCGCATGTAGACAATCTCAAAGTGTATCGGCGACGGAACAAATAACTCATCTTTGTCTGGACAGGGAGAGTGCCAAGTGGAGAGCTGTTAAGGAACAGCATAGTTTAAAGAAAACATGGCATTGTTAAGTACTATAGCAAATCTGAACTGGGCTGTCAGAATTGATTGTTTGACCTGAACGACAGCAACAAATTGCAAAGATGCCGACTGCATTTCTCTGGACTATTGAGTTAGGGATTGAAACGGTTACACTTCATGTATTTACCAGTGAAATAGATGTAAGTGGCTGAGGTGCGGTCTAGGTCCTTCTCACACTCATTTCCATCACACAGAACTGGCCAGCAGCTGTACTCCCCTGTGTCAGCAGCAGAGGGCGACGTCAGGATCAGTTGACCAAACTTCTCCTGTTGCTTGATGCTGAAGTCCAACATAACCACATAAAAATATTGGTGTACACCACCATTTTTGAACATTGATTAACTTGTCTATGAAAGTGAATGATAAGATTAACTAAATTGAAAAGGTATAGTCCTGACTCCTGAGGTATAGACTTACGTGAGTCGAGTGTCATTAAAGGTGTCCAGATAGGAGGGGTAGGCCCAGCCGATCTTGCTGCCCTTGCATCGCAGCTCAAGGGTTTTTCCAGGATTTTGGGTCAGGGTCTCTCCAAGCCGCAGGAAGCGACCCTTGTCCAAAACCTGTGTGAGGATGGACCCAGCCTTCCCACTCTCCTTCTCCTTCTCCTTCAGTTTGGGGTACCTGACCTTCGTCCTCTTTCGTCCAGGCCGGATGCGGTTCTCACCCAGGTCCTCTCTACGCTTTGGTTGCTGGCAGACACCTTTGAAGAAATGGTAAGATTCCCAGATCAAATTATGCATCAGAGAAAACCACTGCAACAATGCAATTGGACGGCTTTGAAGATTTTCAGTTTTTAACTTTTTAAGCTCAACTGAACATGTTTTCACCAGCGACTGTAAACAGTCATTGGATGTCTGGATTCGTTTTAGGAGAAAGTGTCCACAAGTTGACTCCATTGAGTCATAGTGCTCTTTGTGTTGGGACTGTTACTCATGTCTGTGGGATCTTGTGTTCCACCCCTTGCAAAAATGCTCAGTTACTAAAATTGCACTAGTCTAAAAGTTATGAAAACAATTAATATTTGAGGCATTGTGAACCACAATAACTATCACTATATTCTATGTCTTGTTTCATGAGTTTCCTACTATCTTGAATTTTAAGTTCTAGTTGGACCGTTTCAGCAGTTTGGTAGTGTTGGGCCACTAAAAAAATTAGAATCAACCTCCACCAGTACACTACATTCATTTAACTACAAAAGTGTGTTTGAAACAGAATGCAGCTCAGGCCTGTGCCACATGGCAGATTTGGTTCAGATATTTCACTTTTTAGAACATGTGCCTTTCATTTCACAGCCTCACCAGACAGACATAGAGAGAGAGATTGCCTCCATCTGGAAAACTACTCCATTTTCAGTTTCCAGCTGTGTAAATACAAATGCTAGAAATGTGCCTCCTGATCTTTTTACTAGTTCAGATTCATTGGCTAAAAGCTAACATCAGCAACATGATTTCACAGCAAATCCTGGATATTTCAATAAGTGGGTGTAGTAGACTTCCATTTGTCGCGTAGTTTATACTGTGTCCATGATCCATGCATGTCCATCTTCTCTCTCCTTTGATAGACACAGTAAAGAAAACAAAATAATCTGGTTGACTGTCAGTGCTGTGGGAGATTTGCCTTGGAATTTCAAGTGCTTGCCTTGGAATTTCAAGTGCTCATGACTTTCTCTGCATCGCCTTCACTAAAACAACGAGCAGAAGGCAAATCTCCTCCTTTGTCCAGGTTCCAACTGTTATATAAAGGACATCCTGACCTGTGTCTCTGGCGGCTCCGCTCCCACTCGCCTGCCCTGCAATCTGCACTCTCCACACACACTTCAGAGGATCCTGACACACCATCCCAACCCACACACTATCCTCTCACAGGACAACAGGGAAAATCAGCGCCATCCGAGACAAAGAGAGACAGAGAGAGAGAGAGAGAGAGAGAGGGGAGGAGGAGAGAAGCAGGGGCAAAAAAGTTTCTTTACCGGTGTGAAGTTCCAGTAGGATCCCCCCGAGCATGAGGAGCACTGGGAGCTTCATGTCCACGCAGGGAGCCGCCGATCGAGGGGGGAGAAGCACAGAGAGGGAGAGCCAGGAGAGGAGCACGCCAGGGAGCAGTTCAGGAAACTCTGGAGTCTCTGCTCACCCCTGACGCTACATCCTCCCCACACAAAGGTGGGGGGGGGGAGAGTTTGTGTCTTTCCAGCCCTCCACTTCATTTCCCCTCCTCTGTTAGGCTTGGGTGCCATCTTGTGGGGAGAGAGTGGTCCAACCACCAACCATTACTGGTTGTATGTGCTCAGAGAGGAGAATGAGTATTTTCTCTATAACTTATATATAAATAAGTTAGGTATATAAGTTAGGTATATAAAAACTGAAAATGAATAAGTGGGCCAGAATCATAGACTATGTTATGCACTCACAATCATACCCCCGCCACCCCATCCCACTCTCAGAATTTGATTATAATGGTCATGCACAGGTAATCCTCCAAGGTACTGCCAAATAAATAGTTTCTTTATCTTAAATAAGTAATCTCATGCGATCAAGAAAATAGACAATTGTTAAACTTCTGACACTGCTTCAATTGTATTATTTGTTCTTTATTAACATGTGGGTAGAACTACATTTATGGGTGCATATGGGTCAGTTGTACAAGGGAGATTTGCTGTTATTCATTTGGATACTTTTGACTAGTGTTTAGCTGATGTCTTTCATATTATGATGCGTTTAACTCACCATCACTCCTCACACATCAACAGATGGCAAAAAGACCTCAAAGGCAACACTAGTGGCACTGAGGTCTAGGTTCTCTGAGACCAGATGGAAATGTGGATATTAAAAGTGTACATTTAACCATATTTACACAATAAAAGACTGAACGGACTAGGCAAAAACAGTAAAAGTATTTATTGTGACAATATACATTATACAAATGTGAGGCTCATTATTCAAATATAACATTTTTGAAAGGTTTTTTTAGCTGTTGGGTTAAAGTGAACAGAAACAGATTTATTATTACAATTGGTTTGGTGTAAGAAAGACTTGCAGAACAAATTAAAGGAAAGTTATTAAATGTGTGGTGACAACCTTTACTTTGTTTAGGTAATCTTTAGTAGCAGTTCAAGTGACACTACAGGCATACTGGGTTGGTATCATTACTCCACCAATGGACTCAGCTGCCTTAGAAGAAAGACTGAAACATTTGAAACAGCTCTGGTCTTCATAATTACTAGGACAATTATAATTAATAATAATTCATAGGAATCCACATTAGATGTCAATAAAAAAGACTATTATGTATGTGTCCTAATCAGGGTAATTATGATTATTATATACTACTGTTTCTGTCTACAGGCTTTTCCTGTGATGGAGTGTCTGTAATCATGCAGGCCAATAAAGACAGCATGTGAAGCACTCTTACATAGACCTACCATTAGCTTTTGGGACAACTTTTGAAGCAATTAGAAGCACTAAAAAGGTCATAAACATATTAACTATAATGTTATGACCTATTGTGTTGTTTTAAGGTATTTCTTCTATTGAAAACAAACTATCGCTAATCGTTTCAAGTTTCAAGTATGACTTGATTATCGGCAGGATCTAGTTGATATTCTATAACTATACTCAATGAAAATAATGGATAATAAACACTCCTTGTAAATACAAATTAAAAACAGGAACATAAATTGGCCCTCACTTAAGCAGGTGCATTTGATATTACAATGCATTAATTTCCATTTAAGGCACATCTTCAGTCTACTTTAAAAATTGTACCAGTATGAACAATCATAGCAACATCCCCCTAAGCCCTAACATGATACAAAATACATCCAGTGTTAAAAAATATAAAAGTTCCCTTTAAGTAGACACACATCAAAATAATATACTTAAAATTTGACCTACCACCTTTAAATCTAATATACACTGTATATTCCATATCTTTCATTGTCAATTAATTTGTCTTTGTGTTGGGTCAGTGTTTGCACTAATTTTGCTAGAAGACAACACAAAAGACAAAGCCATTATGGAGACATTTGAAAAGCTTACTGGCTACATACAATGACACACACTGAACTTTCAGGTCAGTTCATGCTTATTTGCTAATTTGCATTTATAACCCAATACCTGTTTAATAATAAATCAAACAGCTAATACTGCCCATCACCTATGTCTTTGTGCTCTCAGAAACGGCAAAATGCAAATATTCTCCCTGGGGCCAGATTCACAGCACACTTACGTATGCTGGACCGGCAGCAACCGCTCCCCATTACTGTGTGGCTGAACTGAACAGGGGGGGTGGGGGGCATCTGGCCTTCACATACTTCATCAATCTTTCATATGCTTTATGCTTTACAACTATACATGTTCTACTGTCACATTTTACCCAGAAAAATGCTTGTGCTTTCAGTGACATCAGCTATACTGCACATAATGACAGCTTCTGGCTTAGGCTTTCAATGACTGTTTGCACGATCGGTTTGGAATGAAAAGATTTGAGTTGGCAATACTCGTAGCTGTTACAAATTTGTAACATTAGTAAGTGAAAAGAAATTACATGTATGT
The DNA here is from genome assembly GCF_046254945.1 of Alosa pseudoharengus. Taxonomy (NCBI): domain Eukaryota; kingdom Metazoa; phylum Chordata; class Actinopteri; order Clupeiformes; family Clupeidae; genus Alosa; species Alosa pseudoharengus. The sequence goes on from NW_027468657.1 coordinate 32,334,104, forward strand.
ACATGTAACTACAGCTACAAGGGAACAATAGATTCTTCCAAGACTAGAGCCATACAAGACAACATATTAAAATAAAGTTTTGACATTAAATGGCCTCGCTATAAAAAGTAAAGAGTAATTAATTAAGGGACCTGATGGAGACACACTTGAAAGAAAGCCAGAAATCACATTTACACTTTCACATTTCAATCAGTTGATCCAGTACTGTATGGTACACAGTACATATACTGTGCGGTTACATAATACTATACTGAGCTGAATGAACACGGCAACACTGAAATGGGACTGAGGTGTATCAGATTGGCTTGACTGCACTGTATCTATACTGTTTCTATACTGTATCTGACAACATCTATCCAAATCGACATCCTATTATGTGCAAACAGATACATGTGTAAAATGAAAAAAACAAGAAAACAGGTACATGTGTAAAATGAATTTGCATTAGAAGATCAACTGTTTGAACTGTCTGAACAGTATAACTGTGTAAAGTCCATTTACTCTAAATGAGATTTTGGTTGGCAGCATTTCTTTAAGGCCCCTCAATTTCATGCCACTTATGAGAAAAATCACAGTAGTGATTCTAGTGGTGATTTTATATCACAAATAATCTGATAATTTTACATTGAAATTGTATTGAATCTTCAACAGCTCAAATTGGACCTACAACTGTAACTGTAACAAATACATTTGGAATTAAAATTAACACGGCAACACTGAAATGGGACTGAGGTGTATCAGATTGGGTTGACTGCACTGTATCTATACTGTTTCTATACTGTATCTGACAACATCTATCCAAATCGACATCCTATTATGTGCAAACAGATATATAAAAAGATTTTTAAAAAACCCAAGAAAACATGTACATGTGTAAAATGAATTTGCATTAGAGGATCAACTGTTTGAACTGTCTGAACAGTATAACTGTGTAAAGTCAATTTACTGTAAATGAGATTTTGGTTGGCAGCATTTCTTTAAGGCCCCTTAATTTCATAACCTGACTCTCGCCAGATGAATTTCGTTCCGCTTAGCTCCGCCTAGCTTCACTCACATCCATCTGGGACCTCTTCCATTGAGAGTGATTTCTGCACCAGATTTTATGGTACAGCCAATCAGGACGCAGGGCGGGAGTTTCATAGATGTGACATAGCGTAGAATCGACTGTGAGACTGTTATCAGCGTCACGGGTTGGCTTCGATGTGAGTGGTTAAAGTAGCACGTCAATAGATGACGGACAAGTGGCTTATTCAATCATATGCAAGCATTTTTTGATTAGGCCCAGCCTTCTGAAGCAACACTCCAATGGATTGGTCCCAGATGGATGAGTGGAGCTAGGCGGAACGAAATTCATCTGGCGAGAGTCAGGTTATCAATTTCATGCCACTTATGAGAAAAATCACAGTAGTGATTCCAGTGGTGAATTTATATCACAAATAATCTGATAATTTTACATTGAAATTGTATTGAATCTTCAACAGCTCAATTTGGACCTACAACTGTAACTGTAACAAATACATTTGGAATTAAAATCAGCCAGTTGGCTTTGCATTCTGAAAACCATGCTGTGAAGAAAATGTCACTTCGTCTAGGACCTCTAATTAGCTGTTACAATTTCACTGACACTCTGACAGGACTAATCAGCAAACTTCAAAAAAGACAGGTGTCCCTGCCTGCCCATTACTTCTGCATATATACACACGCCCTGACCAAAGGGGATGGACAACCGTGGCTAAGCCCCGCCTCAGCTGGCAGGAAACTTCACATAGAGCAGCTTTAATCCTCTAACTGGCAGCCATTATTAAGAGCAATATAGAAAACAAAGACAGCTTTAGCACGTGATCCCATGAATTAAACCATTAAGGTCGCAGTGACCAGGTCCACTTAAGCTCTTAATGTCTTGCTCATAGACGGAAAGGCAACTTGTTGTTAGTAATGTTTTGTATCACGTGTTCTATGACTTAAAACTAGTTTCTAAATGGACCCAGTTTAAATGAACCCAAGTAAAGCCACAGGCAGGTGGAGAAATACCCCTGTGCCATCCACAAACATACACTGGGAGAATTAAACTTGTTTTATGATCCTCTTAACCATGGCATCCACACCTATCATGTGTCTATCTTATCTTTCATTCTCTTGGTCATGTTTAATTGCTCCTTCATGAGACCAGACAAAACCAGACCCGTTCCCCATGTTCTACAGAGAAAAAGCATGTTAAATATGGAGAAGGTAGCGGTAGCCTCTGGAGGCTTTTGCATGTCTGCTTGTGGTTAAGAGCATGGGTCAACAGTGATTCGTTAAAAAAAAGGGTCCGTTTAGCACAAGGAGCTTGTAGGCTCGCCCGTCTTCTGCTTGCCTCAGCAGCGGCTGGTCTTCTCTGGGTGGAAGAGCTGCTCGGTACCTGCCTCCTGGCCCAGGCCGGGCGGCTTCTCCGGCACGCTGCTGCAGCTCTGCTGCTCCCGCTTGTGCTCCGTGCTGTGCCATATGCCATAGCCGAAGTAGATGAGGAAACCTGCCGAGAGGAGACGCAAGAGTGAGGATGCATCTGAGGACGCCTGGGTCCTGTGGACATTTATCCAACTCCTAAACTATTGTGCTTTGTCATAGCATCTGCTCATCTTGGTCTCTTCATATTGAACATATGAACCCCGTGTTGAACACAGGGGCTTATAAAGATGGCCCCTCCTGTGAACTACAGTGAAAGGGCACCTACCCACTGCCATCCAGATGGAGAAGCGGATCCAGGTGTCTCCGCTCAGCTGGACCATGAGGTAAATATTCACAAACACGCTCAAGATGGGCAGGAACGGCAGGAGGGGGACCTACGGGGGTCCACACACACATTTAGACAGCTGCTCTGGTTCAGCGCTGCATAAACAGACAGACTTACAGGAGATCAGAGGTGTGCTAAAAATCAAACAACAGCACAGCCTCAATGGAAAGAGAAGAGGGAAACTGTACATGGAGCCAACTGAACATTTTTTTTTTACAAATCTGTGAGACCAGTTCAATATAGCCACAACATGTCAAGTTCTCATACATTCTTCTTGGTTAAATGAAAAAAAAAAACTCTAGTCTCTAAATAATCATTTTACAACAGTTTGTGGCTTGTGTTGAATTGTCCCAGTTGTCAGAAGCAAATAAGACATGCTGACTCACCATGAACGAGACCTTTCTGGAGGTCTGTGGCTGTTTGCAGATGATGAAGACACATATGATAAAGACTCCGACAGAGGCTGCCAGGACACCGAGAACCCAGGGCTCCATAGCAACAATGGCATGTTGGTAATGCGTGGTCAGAGTGCTGATAATACAAACAACCACCACTACAAGAGAAGAAGACAAATATATCATTAGTATGTTTACTAACATCAAACAAACACTCTCTACAAGTAAATGTATGATAGGGACAGATATTGACCACCATATGTGTGCGAACTATCACCCCAACAGCCGTATTGAAATCAGTGAGACTTGCCTATCACCCCAACAGCCGTATTGACCACAGTGGACGTCTGCTCAGTAGGGAGCAGCGAGGGCTTGAAGAGGGAGTTCAGTGTCAGGGCTCTGTCCTTGTTGAGCATGTTGAGGTGGGACTCCGACTCGGTCAGCTCTGACTCCGCCTCCCCTTCCATGTCCCCATTCACCCTGCTTCTTCCAATGGCAGCGTCAGGCTGGTATCTGAAATAGCAGTGTAAATATTGATCATCAATTCAAATCAGCTCCCTTGCCACAGGTGTATAAAATCAAGCACCATGCAGTCTGCATTCATAAGGGACCTGATTAAACCCATAAATACAGGTTGTCTTTGATCATTTTTGATACAGATTTATGGGAATCTCGTCATCTGTTATGGAATCTGATTCCCTTCCCCTCTGAAGTGTTACGTGCATTAGTACACACTAGGGGATAAATAAATCTGACCTTAACACACTTTACATTGCCCTGCCCCGGTAGTCTACTTTTCAGTGGACATACATGTACAGGCAGGGTTACAATATCGTTACTGAATATGGGCCATGAAATTATATATGGTCAGTTGCTGGCAAATGGCAGATAAAAATAGAGCTGATGTATCCGGTTTGTAGCCAGTTTAGTGAAACACAACTGGAACATGCCGGTTTGCTTTGGCCAGTGTTAATTGCAATGAGCTAATGACATTAGTACACACTAGTATGTAGTATGTGTTGTATGTATGCTGCTGAGACCTTGAATTTCCCCTGGGGATCAATAAAGTATCTATCTATCTATCTATCTATCTATCTTAGCGAACAGGGCTTTCATTTTTAACACAGCCATCCTCTGGCTGGTTTGTTCCCTGTCAACAAGTTTACACTGAGACCCTTGTGAACTTAGTAGAGTTGGCTATCACAAAACACTGGCTTTACTGTCAACACCCTATAAATGTCTTAGTTTTTTACATAAGGCAAAATAAAGCTTGCCTGCAAAACAGAGTTGCGCAAACACACGTCTGAACTGAGAGGCTAGCCGCATGACCATTCCACACAATGGCAGCATTCAGCTGCATTACATCACAGGCCCTAACTTAATAACACTACACAAAATGTTGCTGTGATTTCTGATGATTTTCTTTGGTCTATTTTGACAGTGTACTTGAACTCTGACACTATGTAACCGACAGCAGCAACCCTCATGATGATCAATGAGAGCTTGAAGTGGGATTTCTACCTCAATCTTGTATTTTGGGAAAAAAAGTTGAGTCTCACCTGAGAATGAGAACACAGGCAGCCACCAGAGAGTAGGCAAGCAGGGTTCCAATGGACATCATGTCCACCAACGCTTTCAGGTCAAAGAGGAAAGCCATGATTGCTATCGGGAGGATGTCACAAAGACCACAAGAACATCAAATCAGCACATTCAAATGATGTAATCACAAAAATAAGAATTATAAATAGAAAAAAACATTTTATGTCAACAGGAGTAGTATTCAGCAGGTTTAAGCTGACACAGAGCATTATCAGTGAGGATAAAACAGACTTGATTTTGTAATTTAACTTCAGACAATACAACAAACAATTCATGTCATGCAACTTTAATCCACAATAATTAAAGGGGTAACAATGTTTTTAGAGCATTAGATTTCTGTGTCTGGTACCTCAGAGATATCTGTGTGCCTATATAAAGATTTGCAAATAACTCTTTGTACTATCGATTTCCATTGTTTTAGTTTCTAAAATGGACAGTCCTGCATTACATTCTATATTACTGCACCACCACGAATTGATACAAAAATTAGAGTTGCTGTATCTTGCCGTCTTGCTACTCTGATATATTGATAAGAAATATTTTTCTCGGCACAACAGCGATTGCACAAATACACATATCTTAAAAACAAATACCATATTTCAAAATTCATGACAGAGTTTCATAAACCTGTATCATAAAGTATCTCATCTCATTGAGTATTCTAAAGACACCAAACTTAATGTTCCAAAACACCTGTGCCCCGTTCACATGCACCCAATAGATACAATGTTAGGACCATTCGGTTAGAATTAAAACAAAGAAAGTAAAATGAAACCAAATATACATGTTATACCATGGACTTTAAATATGAACTGTTTGAATTATATTCAAATTGGAAAAGATAAAAAGGAACTGAATTGATTATTGTTCTTTGAGAAAGACAATAAATGGAGTCAAGGCCGTGTACTATATAGTACTTCATCTTGGACTATTTAGGATTGTTTTGTTTAAACATCCTCCCTACATGCTGCTCAAAGTAGATGAAAAAGTCAGGCGTTTCTGCTGCAACCCTGCAGATCAGCACTGTGACAAAACAAACTTCAATCACTTCGGCCCGTCAGAACCAGTTGATGGCAGCAGGAGCACCTTCGAACTGTGAGACTCCCTGATACCTCATGCTAGTTTTTCCCTCGCGTCTCTACAGGTTTTCACCATCAAAAACTCTAGTCCTCAACTAAATACTGACATGTGCAGACATCAAAGTCTGTATGGCCCGGCCCAGCTCATATCCTGGATCTATCTCTGCAGGGCAGATGGTAAACAAGTGGATATTAAAAAGAAGCATCAGACTCTGCACTAGATGTAAAGCTGCATTGTGAAGCAATAGTCTGATCACTACATTCTGGGGTTTTCTTGTATTGTACTGACAAGCTGACATACATGTATGCCTCACTAGCCTCTCAAACCAAAGATGATCAGACAATCCAATTATTTGGCATTGAGAGAAGTGAAATGTTTGGCAATCCTGCAGATAGTTTCACAGATGATATGCCTGAAATGTCAGTATAGCTGAGACATGTCAATGCCTGTACACATCTGTAAAACACTAATGTCATTAGTTACCACCACCACCACCATCACCACCATCACACCTAGTTAGCATGCAACCGCCACCTGTGCCACTCCATGCGTGCACACACAGCCACCTCCACCATTTGGCGACACATGACAACACTCCACACCAGGAGCTTACCCGCGGTGCTGCCTGCGGCCATCGTGGCGGCCACAGGTGACTGTCGCTTACTCACTTTGGAAAGAAATTTGAACAGTAAGCCATCTCGTGCCATGGCAAACAGAATGCGAGGCAGAGGGAACATGGAGCCCAATAGGCTAGAAACAAAAAAAGGGTTGACCAGTTCAAAATCCACACAGCACTCTGGAAGAGAAAGGAATTACTGTACACTGGACATGGCTGGCAACTGTGGAGGAGAAGGGAGATGATCTTGGAAATGTGCTTGAAAAAGGACTGTTCCCTTACAAGAACCGTTAAAGGTTACCCCCTTGGAGGCCTTCCAGAATGATTTTTGCAACCTGTTTTGATTGCAAAGAGTTTGTCACCAAAGCATATTTGATAGCAAGAGGCCATACAGTTCAAAAGGATTCCAAGGAGAACCTTGAAGAGTTCTTCTGTTGGGGCAAGTCAAAGGAATTTTGAGTGTTATGAGAATTTCAGGTTGCCTACCTCATTGTTCAACACATCGTAAAGCCGCTAAATAGCAGATTTAATCTCAAAGCCATTATGGATTCCAATCATAATGGCTGTGGGCTATAACCACTCTCGTTCACAGTTAACCAAGCTCATGGATGCTTACATTGCACATGGAAAGTCACCCCCAGGTCTCACCTGCGACTACACCGGAGCTCATTGTAGCAATAAGCGGGGTCTTCGTCTTAGGATTGATTCGGGCTAACGCTTTGAAAAGCACCCCATCCTCTGCCATAGCATAGATTACACGTGGCATGGGGAATATGGAGCCCAGCAGACTGCATGAGGTGGGGGCAGAGACATGCACAGGACCAACACATTAGTCAGCACAGCACAGCAGCCCCTCCCCACAGCTCAGCTCACTTCTCAGCGCCCCACACACACCACACAGAGCCACACGGAGCCAAAGCACATCAATTACACACACCAGCATCGCCTTCTTTCTTTCCCCCCTTCAGTAGTTTACAGAAGTTTCTAGTATTACAGCCTTAGTTTGAGAGCAAAAACGGCTGGCACATGCACACTGTTTCAGAAAAAGTTCATTTGTGAGAGGTTTGGTTAAAGATGATCACTATTGCAGACCAATCCATTTTAGATTAATTACGATAAAATAAGAAAATGGCAATATTGTCCCAGGGTTTGGATAGTATAAGTTTAGTATTTTTCTTATAATTTTCTTTTAATTGTTGACACATAATAATAATTTCTACGGAACTCAAAGTTTTGAGATTTTTTTTTTCATGGTCCTTATATCCTTATATATACCCATGCCTCTATCCAAAAGCCACAATTCACACACATTTTTTATTTATCGTTAGATGACAGCTCGCCCAGGTGTAAGACACCATTTTCGCCAGGTTTCAGTGCTTCCAAACTAGAGCTACTATAGTATGACATCATTCAATTATTAGCTACATGAGCTATCAAACTACCATCATAGTTCTTAAAGTGAGGAAAATTAAATGCCTTGACTGATCTAGATACAGTAGTAGATAATTTTAATGCCATATTCAAGGTACCCCAAAGTCATGAGGAAGACTTGGTCATATGCCAGATGGGAACCTTCACTGTCTACAATCATGTACTGTACAACATGGAGGGAAAGAAAGAAAGGCAAACAGAATCATGCTTCATATCTGTTTCGCAAGAGACCAATACCCACCAAAAATAACTCCAATTAGAAGATTTTATCTCAGCCAAACAGCTGCACAAGAGCATTTAGAATTTAGCTATGGGAATCAATCCACCTGACCCTTCTGGTATTTATATAATTTAAGAGTGACACAGTAGTCCACACATTTCCCTTCTTTTAGCCATGCCCAAAGATCCTTAATAAGTATGTCCCATTATTAGCTAATACAAAATACAGACTATATTTGATGCAATTACTGGAGGGTTTAAGAATATATGTATAAAACTACAGCAGCTTTTGGTACCCAATAACCAAGCTAACTGACCCCATTTTGGAAGAAAGCCTTAAACATAATTTGAAAGTAGCCACAGTATGGGAGAGTTTGGTTACCTAGTTGACAAGGCACAGAGTGATCCAATGGCCACCACAAATTTGGCAGGGCCCCACCCCACGTACTCGAAGGCCATGGGCAGGGGACTCTTCTCGTCCAGCAGGTAGTAGGGCATCATGAGGGTGAGGGCGGCCGACACGCCGAAGTACGCCAGGAAGCAGATGAGCAGGGACACCACGATCCCAATGGGAATGGCCTTCTGGGGGTTCTTCACCTCCTCACCTGGACACACACACACACACACACGCACAGAGACATACACACACACGCACAGAGACATACACACACACACACACACACACACATACACACGCATATAGAGATACACACACATACACACACACACACACACATACACACACACACACAGACATACACACTTGGTTATGACACAAAATCACCTGAAATTGCCTACTTCTAACAAAGTGTTAAAGCATGTCTTGACAGAGTAAAATACAACTGAAGGATTTTTTTTTTTTTAAATCTCCTTCCTCAATCCCACACCTCTCAATTGCCTGCCACAAAACAAAGGAATCTAAAAACCTGTTGTTGCGATGCAGTCAAAGCCAACAAAGGCATAGAAACAGGTAGCAGCACCAGCAAGAGTTCCACTAAATCCATATGGGAAAAATCCACCAACACCATAGTCACTGGTGACATTATCCATGATAGACAGATTTCTGAAAACAGAAAGAAATAACAATATTACTCTAATGGCAACCTCACTTCACTATCAATTACAGAACAAATAACACAGCACTGTTCATGAATCAAGTATGTTGGTAATCCCAAGACTACCTTTTGACAATGGTGACATTGATGAGAGACTCCTCTGGGATGTTCCAGTTGTATGAGTCTCCCTTCACAAAGCCAGAGATGATGACGAACAACAGCACCAGCACGTTGACTGCTGTAAACACTTTGTTGACCCATGCAGACTCCTTCACACCAAACGACAGGAGGCCTAGGAAAATCAGTTGTCACGTTTTAAATCATCTTAATTTTTAGAGATATAGTCTGAATGTACTTCTAATCTAATGTCATGATTACTTTTTCTATTTGGATGAAAACATTCAGTGTAACAAATAGAAACGGAAAACTAAAACAGAAACTTTGTACATTGATCACCAGTTCCACAGTGATGCAATAGGTTTTCAGGTATTTACATTGTCAACATGGGGTCTACTGCCAAAGAAACAAAAAAGTGTTATAAATACAGGGATGGATTGCCCTGGGGAAATATCAGATGTTCTTATATAAGTTTAGCATTTGGGGAGAGGGTGTGAACCACAGTGGCTGGCTCTGATTGGTAAGGAATGCGGCTGTGGTTTGGCTGTTCTTTTTATTGTTTTTATTGTTTATTGTTATCTATTTTATTGTTCTGTAACTGAGGTATAATAAATGCAAAACATCTGAGGTGTGTGTGCTACACATGTTCTTTAGACTAACGTTACCACGTTACGTATACTCAACATATTCAGCGCATATGTTGGTAGCTGTCACCCCTGAGTCCCTTTCCTGTGAGCAAAAACAGGATTCATGAAAACCTCCACTCATTTCCCATTTCTCACTGAATTCCTCTGAATTTGGAGAGGACATTCATTCCAATGGCAATGAAATAATCCGATTGCTCTTCTGGCACCTCTTCACAATTTTAACTGCACCACATGAGCGGGCTTCTGTTTTGCACCGGCGACGCTCTGTTGACATATACACGGTGTTCTTTCAAAATAAGAGACTTGCTCCATTCTATCAACCTTCCATTTTGCCAAGAAAACATTTGGGAAAACGTCAGAGGTAATGGGCACTGATGCCAACTCACTCTCAAGTCCCACACACAAGGCTGTTTACAAACAGAGCAGCTAAGTAACTCACTGGCCGCTCTGCCTCACCCACTATCTTTTATTCAATCAGCTTCTCAGTGACTTGGGTATGAGTGAAGAATAAGCATCCACTCTGAAGATATCAATTGAAAGATCCTATGAGGATTCCCCACTTCAGAGTGATGAGAGACATCCAAACTTGGTCAGTCCATGAGACTTGTGAGTGGTGCCCATGAGACTTGTGAGTGGTGCCCATGACTCTTGTGAGTGGTACCTGAGAGGAGTAGGATGAGGCACACTGCAAAGAAGTCTGGGTACTCTGCCAGGCCCGGAGCGCTCATCCTGAAGTAGGTTTTACAGAACTGCTCAATGTGGCCTCCGATGAGCTCATCAAATGTTCCACTCCATGCTCGTGCCACACTAGAGGTACCTGCATGGGGGATGAGACAATTACAAGCTGCAAACACAGACATCCTTATACCTAATTTGTTTTTTATTTGCATAATGATAATTTCCACATTTCAACAGAGCATAAAATCTATCACCGTATTCAGCTGTTGACACCCTAGGAGCATTAAGTATCAGGATGAAATCACTTCTCATTTACATTCATTCATTTAGCAGACGCTTTTTATCCAAAGCGACTTACATATGTCAATTAAATTACAAGGGCCATTGTCCCCAGAGCAACTCGGCATGAAGTGCGGTAGAAGCTAGGAATTGAGCCCACAACTTTCCTGGCTACTGCTAGCCTAGCTCCTTAACCACTACACTACCACCACCCTTTAGACCACCAATATGAATACAATTGTTAAGTGAGAAGATGTCGGTGAAGTACTTTTGTATTTTAGTATATTTGCATTCAAGTCCTCTGTGACGCAAAATCACACCCTACTACAGATTTTAATCGTTACTCACCTATGACATAGGAAAGAATGAGATTCCAACCAGTTATGAACGCCCACAGTTCACCAACAGTCACATAGCTGTACAGGTACGCTGACCCAGTCTTGGGTACGCGTGCCCCAAACTCAGCATAGCACAGGCCGGCCATGACGGACGCCAGAGCAGCGATTAGGAAGGACACCACAATACTGGGCCCGGAGTTGCCTTTGGCCACCTCTCCAGCCAACACGTAGACGCCCGCGCCCAGCGTGCTGCCCACACCCAGGGCTATCAGGTCGATGGTGGTAAGGCAGCGGCACAGCTTGGAGTCTTCCAGGTTGTCCATGTCCACCACTTTCCTCCGCACCAGGGAGCGGCCAAACGACAGCATGTGACCCAACATCCTGACACTGGATGACACTGCATGAAGACAAAAAACAAAAGAATTAACATTTGGTTTGCACAAAGCTGAAGAACACATAAGCCATTAGGCTATCTTAGCCATTCCATATTGACCTTGATTCTGCTCCAGCAAGGAGGGCTCAATTTGGTTGAGGTCAACCACATAATATGTATTTCTTTCTGGGGAAACACAGATTGTTCCACAATTTTTCTAAACAAGGTCACATTCTAGAGTTCTAGTAATCTGGGTTGACCCAGATACAGCACATTTACACATATTACTGGGGAAGACGACTGATTATTTCACAAAGACATTGACAAAGGTATGATCAGCTTCTGGCCTTCAGTGGTCACTCTTAAAGCTCTGATTAAAGCTCTAAGTGGCAGTGAGAAGCTTTCCTGTGTGTACTCTAACAGAGGAATTTATAACAACACTGCAAATAATCCTGCTGTCCTAGATGATTCAGCTAAGGAGCAACAAACAAACAAACAAAACAAAAAATTCCAAAACGTGAGTTCCTGAATCATAATTCAGTCAAACATATATCACCATTATGATACAATTTATATGGTCTTTACTGATGTGTTGGGTTTTACAAATATGTTCCAGCACAGTTTTGCTTCCTTTTTAAAATGTTGTCTTTTAAACGAACTGTATAACAAATGTTACCAGGTTAGCGTAATGCCACTATATTACTGAAAAATACTAATTGATTAGAAGAAGATATTTCACTCATATGATACAGGAACATCTCTCTGTAACAGCTGGGATTCATTTGAATTCTTGAACCAAATAGTTCTGTAGAGTTAAACACATATTGGTTGGACAGGGCGTAACAGAGGACATCTGAGTGCACTTCAGAGAGGAAACCTGTGTGCACTTCTGTAATGCATGCATCAACATGTCCGACAAAATGTCCATAAGAATGTATATACATTTGTGCAGTGGACATATTTGAACTCTCTCTCTAATGGATTAGCACAATATCGGTTGACCTGTTTCTTCACACTCCATACCAGGAGAAACTTGTTGCAAAACTTCAACTCTGCACACAAAGCAGCTTTCTTTGGCACAGGTCTGCTCTCCCTGTTTGGGCAGGTCCCACATTCACTTACACTCATGACAGCTAAGCCAGTCAGCTCTTGAGAAACTATTACATAATGTGTGAAAAAAGAGAAAGAACAGTGCCTCATTTTGACAGCTGGGGTCGTTAAAAGCAGATGATAAATAGGACATGACGTGCCAGAATCCCCTTGATTTGTTCTTTTAACTGAAGAGTATTTAGATCTGAGTTTGGTTTAGAGAAGCTGTGGAGTAAAAGGGTCGAGGATAGAATGTGAATCAAACATGCATCTCCACCAACACAATGCTCTCCATTATACATGAATGACCATAACATTCATGCATTAGGCTACAAACTATGCATACATGTCCGCCCTGCAGGACTTCACTGAGGACCTGTCACAATGCATTAACTTGATTACTTTGAAACTGCCCCATATTATAGTCAAGAACAGGGAGTAGCTGTACATCACAAACCTTCCGCCTCCTTAGAATTCCTGTAATTTACAACAAATCAATTGTATATACACATTTTGCAATACATTGTTGTAAACTAACCATTCAATATAGTAGAGAAATGTTGCAACAAATCATTAATGGTGTTAGCACTTTGTCCATGGACAATAAGGGAGCGCGAAACAGAGTGCATTACACTAGACCACACATAGTACAGCAGTACTTTCCGGCCCCATTGTTAGGAGGCATGACAGATATCAGGTGTGACCCTGAGGTCACATCACTCTAAATGGAGAAAAACTAATTTTTCATTCTTAACTGAAAAATTTCTAACCATTTCTGAAATAATTAATCAGCTTAAGATTAATGAACTTAATGAACAATCAATGAACAAAAACAATCATATAAAAAATAATGGTGCAGAACTGATCTGTAGCTTTAATGCACAATGTGCAATGCTGTTCTATGGTACTTACCAACTGAAATAATGCGGAAGCAAGAGACCTGTACAGCTTTAAATACTACGAAATACTTTTTTTTTTCCCCGAGGACGTACACCACACTGTCTGCAAGATGTGGGTCAGACTCTATGTAAAGACCGGGTCTCAGGTTCGTCCACTTCCCTCCTCTCCACTCAAATACTTTCTCCTGACATGTCAAGCCCTAAAACTACTATTTTTACTCCTCCCTTCACTCTATCCCTCGTGAGTCACGACTCGTTCAGCCCTCTGCACTCGCTCGGCCTCCGAGGCTGGTCCTGTCCCACGACTGCACTGCCCCGAGAGGCGGAGGGAGGGAAGGATGGCCAGAGAGAGAGAGAGAGAGAGAGAGTGGAGGGAGCAACAGGACTTGGCCCAGGGCTGCAGTTTGAGGGAGGAAATGTTGCTCCACTATGTATGTAAGTTAATGATACAGGTCACACAGAGGGCCTCTCAGAAAGACCTGGTCAGGTTATGTGAGTGGAAAATGGGGGCGACTGACCAAACATCTTCATATTTCCCCCTAAAAAACAACAAGATTTCCAAAGCACACATAGCCGAATAGAGCCCCAGCTGCCAGAGTACTTACTGAACCCTGATAAATGGTTAAGCAACTGGCACTGACAAACATTGAAAAAGACACCACTGTTTGCCCAGTGCAGACTGGAAGAGCCTCTAAAAGCATGGCCGGTGCTGATTGGTGGGGGAGGGTGGAGGAGCCATTGAGGCTAAGGCGTTCTAATGGACGGCCGTTGCCCTTTGCGACATCATTGAAGCCATGACCATGGAGTTACTGGATCAATAAGCTTGACGTAGGTACAGTATTGCACACAAAACTAATCTTATGGATTACGTCCAAATCCTGCCTGCACCGAAAAGTCATGCAGTGCATGCAAAATTGCACAATCCTCATTAAAAAAAAAATACAAAGGTCTTTCTTACTGAATGGTGAGTGTTTCATTTTTCTACTGGTTTCCAAAATACATATGAGAAGCTTTGAACTTGCATGTTTTACACTGTACACAATACTTAGACACTAACATTCTGGGATCCTGAAATTACAACACAATTCCCTATGCAGGCCATAGTTATGCCTTCAAGCTTGATGGAGAGTTTTCCAGACTTCCAAGCAACTGGCAAAGGAACTACGACACGTCTGAATTCCTTGTTCAACTGGCACCTACACTCCCTCAGTTTCAAACGATCAATTCTGAGCCTTCCCCTGCAATCTCCCATTATCTGCCCTGAATAGAGTCAAAGCAAATGCCAACCTTATTGGATGGATGGTGGCTCGAGTCACCACTACAAACATTCATTCACCAGCCTTGGAGACCATTTTCTTTTTTCAGGCATCCCGGATTATTTTCTTGCTTGATGCTCGGCCAAAGATATCTGGATAGAATTTAAAAAGAAGAGCCTTTTGACTTCTCGCCTGGCCACACTCCATGCTCTGACACGACCTCTAATGGCAGCGAGTGTGCAAGGGGAAGCTGACCGAGGCTCTGACTTCTCTCTGAACCACAAAACATTGGCATGCCAAAGGGATATTTCCCAACACAGAGGGGTTTCCTTACCTACAAAAATAAAGAAATTCAAAACACCAAAAAAAGAAAAAAAATCCTTCAGTGCAACCATTCAACGAATCTACTGTGTTGTACTACTGCATGTTATGAGTAACTTCACCTGCATCTCAGAGAAGACACTCGCACAGGAAGGGCCTCACACTTAGTCAAGCCAGAGCTCTTGAACTAATTCACTGTCAGCAGGATGGCTCAGCCACACAATCAACACATAGCCCGAGTGCTGTCACTGTTTGTCGAGGAGGCGTCTCAAACCACTTAACAGTGTTATCGAGAGCCAATGATTAGCAATATAGCAGAAGGCAGCATGAGCAGATGCTCTGCTTTGGAGCATAAATATGTAAGGACTTAGGTTGTAGTGACTATATTGTGACGTTATTAAGTCTCCTTCAATTGTACAAATTAGCAAGTAGCCTTTGAATTTGACTATTTATTTTTTTTAATAAAATCCAACAAAAAAATGACAGAGGCTGTGCCAAAAGACAACCTCACTCACTTTCCAGAAGGTATTAAGCTGACCACTGACCAACATTACAACGGAATCAAGTCAAGAGGGGGCAGAGAGTGTGCTGAACCCATTCACCCCCCAAGGGCCGTAGGCCTACACAGAAGTTGGCCATCTCACAAAGCTGCAAACTAATGTGATGGCAACACAATGAGGCACCTTTAAAGGAAACATGGGCCACCCAAGTGTAAAACCACAAATATATTAAGCTAATACAACCTTTTAGAAAAGGATGTGACCAGATCGAATGTCCAGACGTGGATCAGCGTCCACTGAGCTTGTGCAAATAGAACATCCAGACGGATTAATTCCAAGAAATTAGGCAACTTTAATGCAAAGGATTTATATTCCAATCTTTTGAGCTTTTGAGCTTATTTCATACAATTTCACTGGGCACCAACATGTTTCAAGAAAAGACTATTAAATGGAGAGAAGTGGGCATCATGCAATCATTGATGTATTACTGTAGACACAACAATGTCTGGAAAAGGACAAGGAGACCATGCTCTTCATTTCATTACATTTTAATAACTCCTGAATAATCTAGGTCTGACTGGACAGTCTGCGCCGCTCACCTGTGTGCAGATTTCAGATCTCCCTAATACTCTCTTTATTGGAGCTTATGTCCCAGGATGCTCTCAGGATATTCCACATCAACTCCCACAGTGTTTTCATAACATGGTAATACTGCAGACCTTTTGGGGAGAGGGAAACAAACCTGACCTCCTTTTAGGTAAAAAAATAAAATAAAACTGGCCTGCTTTCTGATTATGTAGGTATAACAACCCACTATTCTGTCTCTTTGTATCAAAAGGAAATCTTAAGACCAACACTGAGAATTCTACTCAAGGTAAGTCCTAGGATTTGTTCTCTCTGTCGACTTCCTCTCTCAGAGCCCAGTTTTCTAGCGTAGATGTCCTACGTGCTGGTTCAGTTAACATACATCTGGAGCTGGGCATTCACTTCTCTCTCTTGTCTGTCCAGAAATGGTTTGGTTAACCACATCATCAGCATCTCAATTTCTGTCTTGTAAACATCATTTGATGTTCATTCTTATTGCATTGACATCTAACTATTTTAAGAAGGAAATTGTGTTAAGACTACTTATAGTATGGGACTGTAAACAAACCCACAAAGAAGATTGTTTTGGAAAACATACTTGTGGGAACTCCAACAATATCTAAGAGATACCAGATCCATTAAGCTGGATAGTAAACGCAAGAATTGTAACTACACACTACTGTATCACCACAGCTGGGGAACACTGTGGTCTGCCAACTGAAGCAAAAGCAACACGCACAGTCAACAAGTCAAAGTGAACAAACAATATATAAGTCTTATTAAAACGGCTCATCAAACAGCATCCAACTATTCAGAGGATGCAAATAAATTTTGCTCTGAGACAAACCAAAGACTGTTATTAATGCTGAGTAAAAACAGCACATCACTGGTAAGCATGGTAAAGTCTTTGACCTAGTTTTCCCTTGTTCTCAGAAAACCAACCACCACTAATCACACAATAGAATGTCATATGTATAGCTACCATATCTGCTTAGATGAACTTCATGTACTGTATTAAATATCAGTCAGCTGTTTTGGTCAAATTCATGGGAAATGGGGCCACTACAAACTGAGATATGCAGACTGTTAGTTTGTGCCATTTTTTTAAGTAGTCTGATATTGAAAGATCTGTTTAAAAAGAATAAACAAATGAATTTAACTGTGCCCTATATCGACTGAGATGTATTATTAGCCTAATTAGCCTAGGCTCTGGTATATTGCATCAAATTGTAACATTTATGATTACAAATGTACATGGTCCCTAACAAATAAAATAAATAAATCAATAAATAATAAATAAATGTATGACTGTAGAACCTACAAGATTACTGCTGGGTCATGATCTCCATAAATACAAATGGCTAACCTCCCTCCAATATAGACAAGTCAGTGTTACCAAACTGCCTCAACCAAAAACACAATATTGTGGAATATAATTATTTGATTCGCCAGTTGATTATCAGAAATGTAATGAGCCCAATGCTGTTGAAGCTGCAGAGACATTAACTCTCCTGAATGCTTATCCTCCACGAGTATCAATATCAGAGTCATCAATACTGGCCTCATTTTTCACAGTAACGTTCCTGAGGTCAGTGTTATAATGGAGGTTGAGATGTTTGTTTTACGGAGTGTGGTGGTGTATCTGTTTGGATTCTGAATGCATGAGTTCACCAGGGGGTGGAGGAGCGAGGGGGGGGGGTAAAAGGACCGCCAAGCATCAGTAAATCAATCACTTCTGCTTAGATTGACTGAACAGTTTTATTGTTCTTCACCTCTTCTGAAACCCGGAGGCATATGGTGCGTCTTCATTTTAACGATCACATGGAAATTGCTTAAGGTAGGCCTAGGGTTAGGATTAGGGTTACCTGGATTGGCTCTAAACTAAATGTGAGCATAGAAAAGCAATGTTGGTTCCATTACATCCACAACAGATACCACCATTTCCTTCATTACATTAAGTTCATCAGTTCAATCCAGCCTTTGAGTTTGCAGAGGTAACCCATTCTAACTTTATTCAGACTTCATTCTGATCTGATAAAACTCCAGTCTCCATTAAAGTAGATATTGTGGATAAGTGACAACCCAAATGATTCCTTGCAATATCATCTTACTCTTTCTGCAGAATATCCTAAAGATGCAACACACTACCAACAATAAACACGCATAGACTATCCATGGAGCGTTTCACCTATGAAGCAGTGGCCACTGCCAACTACTGCAAAGAAGCGCTGTAGCAGCTCAGTAGGCTACGGCTGAATTTATGCACGGATAGCCTACATTAGGTTTAGTTTATATGCTTAACTAAAGCAAATATACCTGAACGATACTTAACATCAGCCAACAACAGTGAAAGATCACTACGACAAAACACGGGCTCTTTTGTACAAAATCTCTTTCAAAGAAGTGGGGGAAAATGTTAGTCATGAAGGATAGGAAAGTACTTACATTGTACGAATCCAGTGAATATAGATGGGAGCGCAGGTTAATTATTAAAGTTTAGCTCCACGTGTGTGCTTCTTAAAACTCCAGAGAGGAGGCGTGGAATTGACGCACACAAGGAGTAGTGTAACAAATTGGGAGGGGTTGACAAACTGACACATCTGTCCACATTTGCTGAGCACATCAGTCAATCAGACGCGCCATGGGAGAAGTCGTTAATTCACTGAGCACATTGTCGTTTACTTTCCTCATTCCTTTGAAATAATCATTTCCATCTGAAAACCGAATGGGTGATCGTGCAGCGCTTCGTTTAACTGTAAAATGGTGCTGAATTGGCCATACCATCACCACCACAAAGGCACAAAACGCTCCCACTAGTGTCCATAAGAGGTGGCTGATGTTAAAGATCAGTTAAGGCAATTAGTCATCACTGTGCCTCAGACCTAGCCTACTGTCATACCCCTGAGATTTCATTTTGTATTAGCTAAGGGATTGCAATATAGCTTCAAACTTTTTTGCTCTTTATGATAATGGTGCAAATAAAAGGAAGTTTCTTCCTCTAACAGTTCCTCCTTTATCATTTATTAATTTAAACATTCTTACTTTGCATTTCTGCAGGGTAAATACAGTGGTTATTTTCCGATATCAGTATAGGCCTGTAGGCCTATTAGAAGATTGTTGTTTCTATTAGGCCTATGTTAGGCCAACATGCACTGACATATATAAATGTTAATTTTATTGCATTCTGAAACTGATAGCAAACAATAACCTACTATTTTATTTAATTTTTATTTAATTTTATAGAAAATGTGAGATAGTCTAGGCTACTGATAGTTGGGGATATGGGAGAATAGTTTATCTTAAACTCACGGAAAGTTCGACATGATGTATGGAAATAAAGGTCTGTTATACTTGTGGACAGTAACAATGGATAATTCATAACCTCAAGAGAGTGTACAATGAATCCCTGCCGTGATAGCCCATCTCCGCTTAAAGTGTCAATTCGAGGACGAATGGTCCCAATGGCACGAAACTAGCTTAGAAATCTAGACGCGCCCCTAGCGGCAAATTACATTTGCTGCCAGGGTTAGTCTAGCAACTCTCCGTTGACTTGTGAGCTCTAGAAATCGAAACTAAATCTGGCATTGAAATCGTGTATAGAGTCGTTTGTTGGGCTTAACATAATGATTGATGGCAGAGTTGCAACGGTTTGGCTTGAATTCCCTGCTACTTGAAAACAAATATCCTATTGCGTCCTATTGCGTGCAGAGGGAATTTGAAAAACAACTGATTATCCCGACCCTCAGACTGAGCACTGCGAACGGTGAGTGCCCAGACCCTACATTATAATGTGGGTCTGGCTCGCCAGGCTAGCACGAAACACGACTGGCATTAGGACCAAGGAAATACAACTAGCCGCATCCAAAGGATGAGGATGATTCACCATCAGAAGTAGGGAGGATCCATGTCCGCAACACCTGATATAAACAGATCCTGCATTTTCTTTGTGATTTCCTAATATTTTTGAGAAACATGACGTTTTATTAAATGTATAATTTACTTTGGACAATATTGTTTCTTTGTAGTGTTTCTAGTTAATTTTTTCATTGTAGCCTGCACCTTCAGAAAAATTGGTCAGTGATGGAACACATGCCAAAGGTAACGAGGCTACTACAAATGACAAATCATAACCTGGCTTTAAGTGCAACTTCCCTGAATGAAATATATGTTGTAGGCTACATGCACTGTCCTTTAGGAGCCTATCACCTTTATTCTGATGCAAATAGAGGAGGTACAGTCTCTCCACATTTAGCCAAAAGCGTTAGTGCGGCTGTGTGTTTATTTATAACGAAGAATGGAAAACGGAAAGCAAACCTTGACAGGGCATAGTCGTTCTCTGACAGTTAAAGTCTTAATGATTAACGTTAAAGGCTACCGTTATCCAACAGTTGTAGCATATTAGGCTACATGCAGAAATGGGGTGTTGGCGCCGGGAGTGTTACATTTGGGCTGCTACGTTGATCTTCGCAATTCCAACATTTTACGTTTACTTTTATTCAGGGCCTAGTATTTTAACAGCAGTTATTTATATGCATTTATTAGTGCGAACTATATACGCCTATTGACTGATGTAGCCTGACAAAGCTGTCTCAGTGAAGAAATCATCAGCTACTGCAAAGCGGTTGAGGAGTGGAGCTAAACCATCATCTGGAGCCGTTCCTCATCAACATGTTTATAGGCCATGTAGTCATGTCTGTTGTTAATAAGTACTCTCTTTTAAGAACAATCTCCATAACATGGATTTGCCTCCTCTTTTTCATTCAGTGTTATTTAATTGTACAAGGAATGGTATGTATTTATGCAGTATTGAGGAAGATGCCTGTAATGCAGTTTGTCGGTCACTAGAAGGTATTAATGTGTCCATTCATTATTTTGATAGTTTTACATCACACAAATGTCACATGACACTGTTGGAGGAAACTTTTATTACAATAACATGGCAGTCCAATTCTAGCCTGCTCTGCCAAACCTATGAACAGCATTAGTGGTTTGGAATTGTTGGGCTAGTGGCCTAAGCAATGAGTGATCATCCAGTCTAATGAAAATTATTTGAATGGCTCTCCTCTCAAAAACTAGGAATGCTGGGGTGCAAAGATATAGTTTATTATTATTATTATTATTTAAGCTAGTTGGCTTTGCAGTCATGACATATTAGAATGATAATGCCTGGGACTGACTCTGAAATCAGCTATTCATATTTCAACATATGACTCATGCGGGCCTGGCTGAAGTGAGCGATATGCAGCCATGGCCTTTGGCATCTCTAGTTGTCTATCTACTCCACACATATGTTTTAACATCAGTATTCTGCATGCTATTTGTCTGGGTTTGTAATAATATTGCCGTTGTTACATTTTAATTACTATAATTACTTAATGTCATATTGTTTTGTATTTCAGATCTTTAACATTTTTCTTGCGGACAAAGCGTTTTGCAGGAAACCTTTATCTGGTACATTGCAGTTGACAGGAACACACAGTGTTCTTACTGAGGATGCATCAGGGCTTCGTAAAGAAACATGGGTGAGTAGCAGGATGTACATTTCTGTTGTTCAAGATGTACTTATAACACATAGCTGCATCTCTAGCTGATTTGTTCTTGTTGGAAATTATATTGTTAGACGTGCAAGACAAGTTTACATAAATCTGCATGGACACACCGGAAGGTATATTTTCAAATGTGATATTCAATTCATACCACCTCTGTGTTGATCTGACCTCTTCCATGATCTGCATGGCATTTGTAGATCTTGCACAGTTTAGTGTGTCTGGTGGAGAGGCAGCCCCCCATGGACAGTGGTCACCCACTACGGGTTCACTGCAAGAACTTTCAGGTCCTTCAGCTCATCATCCCCCAGGAGACAGACTGCCATGAAGTGCACATGTCCCTCTTACGCCTCTCTCAACCAGGTGACCCCAGTTTGGTCAGATATGTGTTTTTTAGTATGGTCAAGTATTATGACTTGTATATGCCACTCAGTTTTCCTCAATGCTTGGTGATGTGTTTAACAACGCTGTCATTTCTGTGAATGTTCCTGTTTAACAGAGCGATATGAAGACCTCTACTGTTTCTCCTACAACCCCAAGTCAGACAAAGATGAAAGCACCTGCAAGTGGAACTTTATAAATGCCAAAGCTGATTACCATCGAATGGAAATTCCTAATCAACTATGGCAAACCACCTCCACTAATCAAGATTACAGAGTTAGTACATGTTTGTGTACCAAGCTTTATGGCTTAGTTAGTAACACTTTTGTAGGTTTGACAGGGAGGTACAGGAACCTAATAGAGTGTGTATCTCATTTAGTCATCTTATCTAGTGGTGTTGTTAAACTAGTTATTGCAAGGCTGCAACAAATCATGCAGGTAAAGCATATTGAAGAGGTCCTTATTAGGAAAGTATAATCTAATGCAGCAAGTCCAACTAGGACTTCATAAAGATGTTCCTGTCCACATGAATACATTCTTATACGTGGGTCAGCCCTAATGCTGTAGTAAGTGTATTCTGTGTGTTTTGGCAACCTCATGACCTCCTCTCTTTTATTTTCAGGTGTGTGAAACTTATCCAGCTGACCTCTATGTGCCCAAATCAGCCACCCTACCAGTTATCGTTGGGAGCTCAAAGTTTCGAAGCAGAGGTCGTTTTCCCACGCTTTCCTACTACTGCAAAGAAACCCATGTGAGTTGAACTGCAGTGTCCACAGCGTCCCTCCTTACAGGGACTTCCCGAGTATTTGGAAAATCTGACAAGTCTGCAGAGATTATTCCAGTCCTTCTGAGGAATTGGGAATGATAAAAGGGTTAGATTCCTGAACAAGGATAGGTCAAACAGACATTGACAGAAGAGTCTCCACAGACACAGTACAGCACATGATGATATTACAAAGCATGATAAGGAAGTGTTACAAGTGTCACAGCAAAATATGTACACCCTCTTTAATGCGTATGTGCCATGCTACGACTTCTGCGTCCTCTAGTGCTTGTAGTGCTGTGCAAGACTCCTCATTTTAAACACTCTCCTGGGGCTTTGTGTCTTGATAATATGTCAAAATGATTTTTGGCCACCATGCTTTGATTCCCAGTGGCCAAATTGACCAAAGGATAATGCCCTGGGCCTCAGTGAGAGTTGACTTAGTGGACTGGACAGAGTGAATGCGAGGTCAGGCTCCTCGAGGCATCCAGCCCCGCGTGGGATGGTCTCTGGCACAGTTTTCTCTTCACAAGCTGAGGCCCCTTGGCCCCCCTCAGTCCTCCAGTGTTTTCTTTGCGCCCTGACACAGACCAGTAGAATATACCCAATATATGCGTTTGACCCCACAGACAACCCTGGGTGGCGTGACCCACTTCAGTCTTGGCCTGCACAAAATGCCTAATGCATACAGTATATGCTATCTGACCAGATTTTATTTTTTGTCATATCACGCTCGTTACTTTGTTATATGTGACCAAGGTCATATTCCCATGAAGCGAAGCCCAGTTTGCAAAGAACGCAGTGTGTTCAGGGGTTTGTTAGGAGTGTCTGTATTTATGACCGGTGGGGTCCATAATGGAAATAAAACTTTTTTTTAGGTTTATTTATTCAGGTTTATTTATTCATTGTTTCTGTTTTAGTTCTGGCTAGGAATTTTACATTCCGTATTTTTTCCATGACATAGATTTATTGGTAACTAAATATAGAGCCAGTTTAGAAGTTCATCATGTAGTGTTGTGGGTACTGTAACTGTCCTCTAACAATACACTAATAGTAATGTTTTGACTGTCTCACCAGGCTGCCCTCTGCCGCAGTAGCCAGCCGCTGTCGGGCTTCAGTGCCCGCTGCCTGGAGGATGAGCAGATGCTGGAGGCCATCATGAAGTCCAACCCTGGCAGCCAGTTCATGTACGTGGTGGACACAAGACCAAAGGTAATCTCCCTTAGCCATGAAGCAAATCTCAAGAATCTCTCCTCTCCCACACCTGTTATTGAAAATAAAATGACTATACAAATGAAATACAATGGTGTGGACAAACAAGTATAGGGCTTTTTACCCATTTTTGATCATTTATTTGAGTGAAAGGTAGGAACTATGGCTATGGTTATGGTATTTAGCAGACGCTTTTGTCCAAAGCGACATACAAATTACAACAATACAAAGTTAAATTTAACAGTAAATAATTTACAAAGTTAGTAAAACTACGTTAACGAGAATAGCAATGATAAACAACCTTGGACACGCCAAGAGAGTTCTTGCAAGAGCACAATTTGAATTGAGTAATAATGCACATTACTTTTGCCAGTGTTATCGCGGGGAGTCAATCACATTGGTGTATCTGATATAGACGGGCCAGAGGCGAGCTAAACAGATGACAGTCTTAGTGTTATCCAGAATCAGTCAGTAAACATTGGCCGTATTGTGTTATCCAATTGTGTGCAGTGAGATTTTCGAATGCACACTTGGTGCCGCCCCTCGAGTTGGGCCATTACATTATTCGTGGCCAGACCTTTAATCTTTCTAGATTACCAAGGTCTGGAATGTCCAGGCTAATAATAAACAACAATGTCAATTCAATCAAATAACCTAATGAAATACTATACTGAAATAATTAAATAAATACTATAATATAAAACCATAACACATAAGAAAAGTTTAATAAACTAAGTGCATGTTGAACAGATATGCCTTTAGACCCCTCTTGAAAGACCCAAAACTATCACAGGAACGAAGAGCACTGGGCAACTCATTCCACCAACAAGGAACCACTGAGGAAATGAGTCTTGAATTTGACCTACATGTAGCATTTATTAACAGACGCTCATCAGAAGACTGCAGTGGGCGGTTGGGGATATATATTTTGATAATTGAATTAAGATAGCAGGGAGCAGATCCTGTCAGTGTCTTATAGGCCAA
Organism: Alosa pseudoharengus; assembly: GCF_046254945.1. NCBI lineage: Eukaryota > Metazoa > Chordata > Actinopteri > Clupeiformes > Clupeidae > Alosa > Alosa pseudoharengus. The sequence goes on from NW_027468657.1 coordinate 32,359,240, forward strand.
AGTAAGATATTTACATTTTATTCAGGCCACTATAGGGAGCCAGTGTAGAGATTAGTTACATGGCTGATTAAAGACCAGTTGTAACGATCTTACTACACAAGCAGGTAGCTGAGCTTTTGGTGTTTCCAACAGCTATTCCTCAACAGATTAACATCCAGCTTCACTCATCTTCACTGACCCCAACCAGATCAGCACGTAACCTGGGAAACATAATTGATGACCGACTTAACTTCTCTGAGCATGTAGCCTCAATTTCAAAATCATGTCGGTTTATCCTTTACAACATTAGGAAGATCAGACCTTATCTGACACAAGATTCCACACTACTTCTTGTACAGGCCATGGTTATCTCCAAGCTGGACTATTGTAATTCACTGTTAGCGGAAAACTAGCATGAAATACATTGGTAGGAGGTTTGGCACATCATGTGGGTGCTGCAGTGTGTGAGAAAATGCATAAAAAGCTGAATCAATAATTCAACACTGTATTTCCAGTTGAATGCAATGGCAAACCGGGCAGCAGGAAAAGGCTATGAGAATGAGGACAACTATGCTAACATCAGGTTTCAGTTCATGGGTATCGAGAACATCCATGTGATGCGAAACAGTCAGCAAAAGCTACTGGAAGGTATTCATATTTAACACATTACCACTTATTTAAGCTGATATGTTTCTTCATTATGTGTTATCCAGAGACGAAAATTCTGTCATTATGACTTTAGAAAGAGCTCTCAGACGTCTTTGGCAGCACTTGCATATTTCTTTCCTGAGTCTGACCACCACTGGACTAGTCCAATCCAGTTTATGGTAGTTTTCTTTCAATCCCTCCAAAGAATTCCCATAATCCTCTTTGTTGTAAGATCAGGATACCGTGACAGTGGACCACCTATGGCTTTCATTCATTACACCGTACTCTCCACAACCAGGAGCAAATTTGTACCATAGGAGCCTTTCTTGGTAAAACCGGGGGGTACAGTTGGGGGAGACTTTGAATCCATCTGGCTCTCATTTCTGGACTATGTTTGTTTAGTAGACTGGACATTTCAGTACCCTTGCCTGCTAAAGAGAGGCGGAGGGCGTGAGAAGGATGTGATTGAACATTTGAAAAAATAATAGTGGCTGTAGCTGTGATAACTTCTTGCCCCATATCGGCACTGGGGAGTTCTTATCCCGCAGAGGGAGAAATGGCAGTGGCATTCTCTCATTTCATATGGGGCCCTATTTCCCTGTTCTTCCAGGAACAATAGGCCCTGAGACATTAACCGGAGCTAAATGCTCAGAGACCCAGGGTTGACTGAACCCGTTCACCTGTAAACTGGGCTGCTGCAAGCAGGCACACTGATAAAGACAGGTATCATTCTGCAGAGTCTATGGCAGTCAGTGGCATTCATTTCACAGCCTTATTAGACAAACTATACTGTCACAGTTGTATTTAGTTTGCCCACTTTTAGGGAGGGTTACAGTACTGTATATTAACTTTAAAATGACTTAAGGAAAATGGTAGAATTTCCACTTATATCATCTAAATATTCTTGCCATTCTTCTCTCTCTCTCTCTCCCCCTCAGACTTTCTATTTTTTAAGAGATGGCCACTTCTTTATAATAATGTTGCCTGGACCAGTACCAAATATTACTTTTGAGATAAGCTGAGATGAGCTGATTTGTTCCACAGTGTCTGAGCTTCAATCTCCTTCCATTGCGGATTTTCTCTTGGGCCTTGAGAATTCGGGGTGGTTGAAACACATTAAAGCTATCCTGCTTGCTGGTGTCTTCATAGCCAAGGTAAGAGTTTAAACTAGCATTTAGATTGCTTATTAATTTTGCCTATGAATTAAGTGTGCTGCAAGGGTGGTCTCATCTCTTTTTATTTTTAACTATATGCATGCATGTGTGTGTGTGTGTGTGTGTGTGTTTCAGGCCGTGGCAGTGGAAGGTGTAAGTGTCCTGGTCCACTGTTCGGATGGTTGGGACAGGACAGCTCAAGTGTGCTCTGTGGCCAGTGTCCTTCTAGACCCCTTCTATAGGACACTGAAAGGATTCATGGTACAATTTCATGTTGATCTGTCTGTTGCACCATTCCTTTGTATTTCCTGTGTTATAGTGCTGTTACACAATACCTGAGGTATTTCAAAATGATCCCGTTCTGATCACACATATAAGATGCCGAAGTATTTAAAGGGGCCCAGAAGTTTGTGGAGTATTTTGCGGAGCTTGGTGCAAACCCGATGTACTGAGAGATGATGGAAATGCAGGTCTCAGGATAGGCATTTTCATACTCGCACATTTCATGTGGTTTGGGATGACACAACATGATGCAGCCAAGGGGCAAGTCTCCATCTTGTTTGTGTTTACACACTTAACACACTCTGTTGTATGCATTTCTGTGGATGCAAAGGGTTAGTGTGAAAAGTGCAAGTGTGGAAATAGCTTTTAAATCTGTGGTGTCTTAAGGCCTTATGCTGGAAGTTAAAGGAAAACATCATCAGACTCATAACAATCTTAGGATAACAGACTCATAAAGCTCAAAGTTCTGTAAAGTTTTGTCCACCCTCAAACACTTTGATGTTCCCTGATGAGCTGTTCTCAAAATGGAATCCCTCAGATAATCCATCGACTTTGATTTCCTTAGCTGTTATAGGTGTACAAAAATGTAGTGCTTAACTATTATATAAGCACATGCCATTTGATAATCGTTTCTACTATTCAGCAAAAACACACAATTTTGACCAACTGTCCAATTAAGGAACAAGTGTAATTGACAGTGGTGGCCTGGAGTATATCAGGAGTGGCTCCTTGCTGTTCTTATGGGGCTTGCTGCTTTGATCATAAGGATTTAGTCTGTCTGGCTGGACCTTTGCCAAGAGGCATCTCCACTGGAGAGCATTATTGCTGGAGCAAGACCCACTTTTTAGAATCATCTTTTGGCTTCCTAGAACAGTGAACTACAAATGAGGTGAAATAGTTTAAGGTACCTCACGGTACAGATTAGGACTGTCTCGGAATTCTGGATCTTGAAGTATTACATTTCCTGTCTTTCAATGTCAAAGGAATCTGGGTTTCATTTAAAAGAGACCCCATTCACCCTGCCTGTATTAAAATGTACCTGAGGTGACCTGAGTTTTTTGCATGCAGGTGCTGATTGAAAAAGACTGGGTCTCTTTTGGACACAAATTTTCCCACAGGTAAGCACACAATATAAACCATACATTTAAGCGTTTTGTGCACATTACACACAGAAAAGCCGCCATGACAGACTGCTGCAGGGCAATTACAGATTGTTGGACATGGCTGGGCTGCGTCAGCATTTGTGCCCCATAGTGCCTTACACTGCTGCCACTGACAAATGTGGGTTAAGTGAGTGTTAGTAACAGCAAATCTCCCACATGAAAAAAATACCACACACGCACACACACACCATTTAGAAGAAAAGGACATTGCTTGCATAATGGTCTTTCTCAAATTCCAGTGCATTGCAAATGATTTGGTAAGCTGGCCACCATCAATCCATATCTAGTTTTCCTCTCCCTGACTTCACAGCCAGATGCATAATAATAACCCTATTAACATTATAGCAAAAAGCCTACTCTAATGTTAAGGCATGAGTAATGAATACAACTATTAGCCCTTATGTTAGTCTCACTGTGTTTTTTTCTCAATACAGATGTAGTCACATCAATGGTGATCCCAAAGAAGTTGCACCAGTCATTGACCAGTTCCTGGAGGTGGTGTGGCAGCTGATGGAGCAGTTCCCCTGTGCCTTTGAGTACAACGAGAGGTTCCTCATCTCTCTTCATCATCACATCTACGCCTGTAACTATGGTAACTTCATCTGCAACAGCCAGAAGGAGAGAAAAGATGAAAGGTGAGTAGTGGTGGTATCTTGTCCTTGACCAAACTCTCATACTAGCATACACTGAGGTCAGAGAAAACAGACCCCCAAATTGCCAGCCCTCCCAAACAAAAAACAGAAGTTGGCCAGTCTGGGAATAATTATCATATTATTATCATCAATTAACATTTGAAAAATCTCCTTTTGCTGTTGTTTGTATTGTAACTGTAATTTTGTTTGTGTAGAATTCAGCAGAAGACTCACTCCGTTTGGCCTTACCTCTGGGAGAACAAGTCCGAATTCATGAATCCCCTCTACAGGCCAGACCGCAGCCAGTCTCAGGGAGTTCTGTGGCCAAATACTGCCCCCTACTGCTTCAAGTATGTATGAGCATGTACTCCAGCTTGGTCATACCTGTTTTCTGTTGGACTATCTGTACAGGCCAGTGACATATTTATTCCTGTTTGTTTGTTTCCTGTAGGTTCTGGAGGGGCTTGTACAATCGCTTTGATAAGGGAGTTCACCCACGCCAGTCTGTGCTTGATTGCCTGATGGCCATAAGAGAGGAATCCCAACAATTGGAAGAAGAGCTGATTCTCCATGGACAGGTTGGCAGAAGATTCCCACCAGCCATTTCTATGTGTTTATTTGAAGTATGGTATACAGTATGTTTGGTGATAAATGGTTCATTTATGCTGGTCACCTCTCTGTAGAAAATTGCAAAGTTGGAGAAGGAGCGAGGCACTTCCATGAAGAGGCATTCAGTTGTGAGCAGCACAGACATCTGGGCTCAGTCGGACCTAGACCTAGATCACTTGTGTGGCAGCATGCGTGCACTTCCTCTCATCAGCTTTGGTCAGCAGAGGGGGTCAGATGGCGCACTGTTGGTCCGGCCCAGGAACACCAACAAAGGGTCTGATCTGGACCTGTCTGGCAGCAGTGACCAGGAGTCAGGGGTGGGTGACCTAAACTGCCGATTGTCCAGTGGCAGCGAGTCACTACCAAGTGAGGACATCATCAAGAACCCAGATTTGGCTGAAGCAATTTATTCTGTTGCCTAAATCCACTGTATGAATGGTTGGCGTGGTGTATTTCTGCAATCATTTTCAATGGCCAGCACAGTAACGGGCCATTTGAATTGTTTATATTATTTCAAGGTATAGTAATTAAATCATTGTGAACTGTGTTGGTAATGTTAATTGAAGGTTTCTCATGTAAAATGTTCTGCACACTGACCAGTGCATGTTCCACAATTAAATGATATGCAAACAAAATTCTGTGAATCAAGTCATTTGTTTGTTTGTTTTTGCATCACGCTTAATAGATTTTAGGAATAGATATAGTGCTCTCACCTCCTCGGTTTGCACTTTCTCTTCTCTTTCTGCCACATTTTCTCCTTGCTAAAGAGAAAACACAAATGATGCCTCGATCAATTTACATTAAAACAGGCATGCAACTGAAGTTGCCTCGCCAGTAGCTCTTCAGACCCACTACAGCTTACTATTAGACCTAATATTATTAGAAAACGCAAATGTCTATATAAAATTAAATTAATCTACGCAATACTAGAGTTAATATTGATGGTGCATCATCAGGAAAAAATCCCATTTTACACTTCCATTATTTTCTTATGTAGATGTGGTTCAAAGGTTATTCATATGATGACGTCATGGACTTGCGCAGTAAGTCAGAGGTGGCGTCTCTGTAGTTATTGCTATGAGTTATTCCATGGTTATTCCAGAAGACGATTCCTATGATTAAACATAACGTTAAGAATATTCGTTTATTGCAAAGTTAGTTTAGGTGTAACGTGCACTACCTTGTTTGAGAAAAGGTAAGTTCTGCCCGGCTGGCCAGAATAAAATTCGCCTCAGGACAGGACGAATTCATGGCTGGCTAGCTAGCTAATTAGCTACTTAGCCCTTACCAGCAAGTAATTTTCTCAAATAAAGTTTGCATTCTTGCTGGATCGGTAATAGGCAAAAGACCAAGTTACAGCAGTGCATGGCCTGTATTTTTACAAACTGACATTATCTACAAACAACCACTGACCTCAACAGATATGACCGATGCCTAACCGACGTCTGCGTTAACTTTACGCGTTAACCTGGTTAGCTAGCCCAACGGTAGTTGTTTCGAATGAAGCCTGTCCTAGGACAAAACACTTTTTCCATTTCTGGTTACCAAAAAGTGTCTCTCCGTCCAAACAATAAACAACGAGATATGCCACTGTGGTTGTTTCACGTTGTTAGCATGTGTTACGGTCTAGCAAGTCAAGCAGTGACGTGACGCTGAAATTACTTTTTTTTCTTGAGACAATACCTAACGTCTGGTGGCAGCTAGGGTTTGTTGAGGTCCTCATCTTTCTATAGCGCAAAACCTACGTCAAAGCATCTCAAGTAAGTCTACAATAATTGTTTTCACTCCTCTCTGGTTAAGACATTTGATTTTGATGCACTGCCTTGGTGACAAAAGCAACAGCATTGGCTGGGTTGGTATGATCTCCATTTGCTTGGCGATGTTTAATAGAACAGCACTATTGGGCAGGAAATTATGTGTTTTAACCCTTCTTCTTGAGTCTACAGACCATCCTGACCTAAGCTGTTACGAAATAAGCTTTGACAGGGGTATTTGCGTCTGCTGTGTTGCACACACGTTGTCTGACAAGGCTATACTTCAGAGATTATGTCCTAGAATAAAATTTCAGATCAGAATCAGATTTGCTGAGTGTAGACCAGTAGGCCTAACCACACCAGCAAAACTCTGCTCTCTGTTTCTTCAAACTGGATCTGCATAGATGTGTATCCATGTTGTGGTTTCTTGACATGCGTTATTGAATTGCCTGGGGGTAGTGTTCCAAAGATGATCCTTTGTCATTTTGAGTTTGAGAGAACAATGTGAGTCAAGAACCATTGTACCATCAATACACAAACCGTTAAGTAGGTGTGGTGGTGAATTGAGTCATCTTGCCATGCTATGTCAGGAGTCAGCCTGATGGGGCCATATGTGGACTTGTGTGCATGCATATTGCCCTATGTGCGGATGAAACCATAGGAGAATTTCTTTACACAATTGTGTTTGTGCATTAAATACATTCCTAAGCAACCCCATGCATTGTGAAGAGTTTAGACCATCAAAGAAAAACAGCAATGTTTGGGTGGCACATGTGCTTGTCAAGTTACTTGAAAATGTAGGTGGGGGACTTGCTTGCACAAACCTTTATTACATAATTATTATTAGCCTGCAGGTAGATGAGTCATCTCCAAATGCTGTTCTGTTGTCATCTCTTGATCACTTAAGATGCTTTCTCTGGAATCACTTTTGATGCTCTTGTGTTGACATGGTTCGTCCGTCCCTTTTCAGCATATTAGGGAGGATCAGGGTACCAGTCCCATGAAGGTTTCGTCAAAGATTTGCGCTCTGCTTCTGATGCTTGGCATCTAAGTTGCACTATGCCTGCAGCTACTGTGGATCATAGCCAAAGAATATGCGAGGTTTGGGCTTACAACCTGGATGAGGAACTGAAGAGGATCCGGCAGGTCATCCGTAAATACAACTATGTTGCTATGGTTTGTTGATGGAATCCCTTTCACCTTTTTCACAGCTGTGTGTAGGTGTGTCAAACTGAGACTAACATTTGTTTTTCTTTGTGTTTCTGAAGGATACAGAATTCCCTGGAGTTGTCGCCAGGCCCATCGGAGAATTCCGGAGCAATGCAGACTACCAATATCAGCTCCTGCGTTGTAATGTTGACTTGCTTAAGATAATCCAGTTGGGTTTGACCTTCATGAATGAGCAGGGTGAATATCCTCCTGGAACATCAACATGGCAATTCAACTTTAAGTTCAACCTCACGTAAGTTCCATGTTCTCATATGACACACTCTAAAAGTCAAGGTCTCCACTTAGCACTTAGCTTAGCTATAAATAGCAAATATACATACTTTCCCTCTACATACTAATGGCTTCAATCTGAAAGACATTTTATATCTATTTAGCAGTAGAGCCCTGGAATTTGATGTTTGTAGTCAATTATCGTGTAGACAATTATCATATGCATTTAAGGTCAGTATCACTGATTATTGAGAAATGCGTTGCGTCATGGAAGTGATGGTCAAAGAGGTAGAATACTTTTATTTATTTATGTTTTTAAATATGACTGCAATGTGATTCAGATGGAGTAACCCCATCACCACTGATCCCATGCCCACCTTTTGGCAGTTTTCATGATGTCGGTGGGTGTACTCAGAGCCAACTCTGAGTCCAACTCAGAGCTTGGTTTGAACTTGCATTGTAATGCTCAGTCGTCTACTGTGCTTTTGTCATTGCAGAGAAGATATGTATGCACAGGACTCCATAGAACTTTTGACTACATCTGGTATCCAGTTTAAGAAGCACGAGGAGGAGGGCATTGAGACCCTGTACTTTGCAGAGCTGCTCATGACATCTGGCGTGGTGCTCTGTGAGGGCGTGAAATGGCTGTCATTCCACAGGTCAGCCAACTTCCACCAACACTCAAAATAGACCCAGTTCCTACAAGGAAGTAGCAAACATTTCACCAAAATTCAGTATTTCACAAACTTTGCCACCTTAATTATGCTCTAATCTCTAAACATAATCTAGTTATTCTCTGACTCCATGCCTTTTTACAAATATATTATTTGTTCTGTTTAGGAATGCTGTGTCAGTCTATTTTGTGTTTATTTTTAGAACAAAACTATACCCTAAAAACATACATTTGAAGGCATGTTTTTTTTTTTTACGTGAATTTGCTTCTATGTAAGGTCAAGTTTTTATTTTGCCCTTGTGTGTTTTGCAGTGGTTATGACTTTGGTTACCTAATCAAAATCTTGTCCAACTCCAACCTGCCAGAAGAAGAGGCTGACTTCTTTGAGATCCTTCGTCTGTTCTTCCCTAGCATCTATGATGTAAAATACCTCATGAAAAGCTGCAAAAATCTTAAGGTATGAAACTATCAGGGTTCTCTCGGGTCATGGAATTTCTGGAATATCATGGAATTTTGGAAAGTCTATTCCAGACATGGAAAGTCAGGGAATTTTATCATTTTTGGTGCAAAGAATATCAGGGCATTACTGTTTGCTTGAGTAGGCCAACTTTGTTTATTCAATGCCCATTTATTCATCTCCCGCTCTAAAAAAGTAAAAGATTCTTGAACACTACGTGGCTGCTCTGAAATCATTGGTCGGTATATTGTACCATTCTTTATATAGTAAGTCATGGAAATTCAGGTTTTTTGTCAGGGAAAAGTCATGGAATTTTACATTTGATTTAGAGTGGGAACCCTGAACTATTTTTATTTACTTTAAATGTGTGTATTTACTTTAAATGGATCAATACCATTATCAACATACCTTTCTGTAATGTCTAAAAATATGTGTGTGGAAGCTACCGTTTTAACAGCGTTTCTTTGACAGCATTAATAGTTTTTGATACTGCACCATTATGAGCTTGATTGACAGCTGTAAATATGATTGACAGGGAGGCCTTCAGGAGGTGGCGGAACAGCTAGAGCTGGAGAGAATTGGACCCCAGCATCAGGCGGGATCTGATTCACTTCTGACCGGAATGGCTTTCTTCAAAATGAGAGAGGTATGTGCTGTCAATGGACTCCAAAGCTGACAACAACAACTCTTACTAGGAATTATGAGTAGCATTGTATTCATATCTAAAAGCAAACACTGAGGTTGTGTAGAGTGTGTATACAGTAGATGTTTTAATTACACCCATTTGTATACATCTCAACTAGCTCTTTCTGGTTTCTTGACTAGCATTTCGTGGATTCCATATGACGACCGCTGTACCCATTGTACACGTTCTCTTATGTCGCAGATGTTTTTTGAGGACCATATAGATGACGGCAAGTACTGTGGTCACCTGTATGGGCTTGGATCAGGCTCATCCTATGTCCAGAATGGCACAGGTAATGCCTATGAGGAGGAGGCCAATAAGCAGCAGTCATGACCTCCTTGTCCTCTTGGACCTCCTCCTCTTCTTCCCAGGACCTCACCTCCATCTTGTCCGATCCTCGTGAAATATCTCCACGGTAGCGTGAAATATCTCCACCGATGAAGGCATTGTATGGTTTAGTACGGCAACGCTTTTTTCCCGGAACCTTGTATTTACAAGGTTGGTCAACAAACGAATTGACAAGGAAAAGTCGGTGCCTGCTCCACCCCACTGCAAACACTGTCTGGAACCATGATCAAGCATTTCATGTTATTTTCTGTGAAAGCTCCTTGAAATTGCTTATGGGTTTATTTGAACTTCACATGCAGAGCACCATATAAGCACCAGTTTATACTTTTGTTAGTTACATTTTTCTTAAAAGTAAATATTTTGCACTTTAAAGCTATCGTCAGACTTGTATGAAAAGCTACAAGGAACGATTTCCCTTGGTTGCCTTCTCTTTCTTACCATTTGTTCTGCTATTCGTTGAAGAGCAAAGGAGTGACTAGGGTACACAGTGTTCTAGTTCATGTTCTCCCCCAACAGATCTCAGCCTTAATATCAGCTACATTTTGTTTCCTTTTTTAGATTTTAATTTATTACATTTTATTATTTGTGTCAATCATTTGATAGCTGAATAACACTACTTTATGTTGTTGTGCTCTTCCCTGATGATAGGATTATGTCCATGCTCTCTTATTTGATAGACTATTTTATGGACGGATCTTCCATTCATACAGAAAAGGAAGCAAAGACAGGCTGGTGGGGCACTGATTTTACTGGTTACTATGGGCTGTGCACCAGTTTTACAGTATGGGATGTGATTCCTAACTGCCATTAGTAAAAACAAACAAAAAAAAGATATTTTTTTCACAGCTATAGTCCATTTTTATGTTAAGGAAAAGTTGATGTAAGGTTTTTGTAGTGTTTTAGTAAGAAGAAGAGCTCAAAGCCTTTTATTCATCGAAGAAATAATGCATAGAAGTAATCTTATCCCGCCAACCTAATATCAGTGGAATCCTTTTTACTTGCATTGCGGATTGTTGAACTCTGCGCTAAGTGTTTTTTTTTCTTCTTTCTCTGACTCGTTTTTTTGTTTGTTATTTAAAACTCTGTGTTGCCTACCGTAGCACTGCTGCACGAGCTGCAGGTGTTGAAATAAATGCTGTGTTGAACAGTAGCCCACGTTTCTCTAACGGCATGAGTGACTTGTGTTCAGTTGTGCATGGGCTCAGCCTCTTTATCATTTGTTGGCTGCCAGGTGTGGCAGATAACAGCGACCTCAGCACTTAACAGCTTTTATCTTCCTGTGAGGGATGATCTGAATTTGATGTATTTTTGTTCATGAACAGCAGAGGCGTTGGGTCAGTTTCTTTGATTGATTGGAATGCCTCCTGCATCAGTGTAAACATCCATGGATTTGAAGTAGGGTGTACAGAAACTCGCAAGCCTGAAAGCCTGACCTTTTTTGGGACGTTTTTTTCTGATGTGACTTGGAAGATCAGCTTGCATGTGTATTGTTGCAGTTGGGATCTTGCTAGAAAAATCATAATGTGATGATAGTTCATATCGATATCTATTATTTTAGTTTCCTGCAACCCTGTTTCTAGTCTCAGTGGATGTTTGCATCCAGTGTTCCAGGCATGACACGTATATCAAGAAGCAGAGCCATGGATGATTCCACACATTTTTTTTTAATGTTTGAGGTGAGGCTACTGATAGTTTGGTGACTTCATTTATGTCTAAAAGGATTCATCTTAACGAGGATATGCAACATAAAGGGTGAGTTTTTAGAGCTTTTGTAAATAAAAGCTTTGTTTCTTTTTCTAACACATTAACTGAGCATGTAAACTTTGTATGTGTATTTGTAGACATTTGTTTTATAGAAATACAAGAAAAGGCTAGAAAACATTGTTTGTTATCACATTGTGTGGAGTGGAATACATTTGAAAAGACAAATTCTGACATCAATAGGACACCACTTTATTTGTGTAGCACCTTTTATGCATAAAGTTTAATAGAGAACATAAGTAGCAGAGACAGACATTTAAAAGACATATTATTGGCAGCAATTTTCACAATAAAAATAGTTGACAGAAAGAATTAAGTTGCAATATTATACATTTTGAAAACTAAAGAAAATATAGAAAGGGTAATACCATATATAATATTTGAAAATTCATTCATTAGTAAGCAATGTTGTGAACAATGCAATCAAAAGGAAGCTCTTGCAATAGTAATAAGCATTATGTGAATCGACTATTAAAGAGCAAAAAGTGCTAACTACGACTATATTTGATGATCTAGAGCAGCATTAATAGATATTATGTCTTTGATCATGATCACATCAAATTTGCATAATGGTAGAGTTTTAGCACATCCTTTATATTGTATAACAGTAGTAAATCACATTTTATATCAGATATTCCAAGACGTTGTGTCATAGAAACATCATCATTTGAACATGCGAACATGTCATTTCTTTACAGTTGTTTTCCAAATAGCATCGTAAACATGGTCACCAAATTTAAAAAGTGGAATTGATCATATATAATTCTCCAGGATAACAAATAACATCTAGCCTCATGATGAGAATACTACTATAGTTTAAGGATACACAGATGACAGGAATTTCTCAAAATCTCTGCAGGAACCACTATGCTGCTGACAAATGCTTTGTTTACATACACATTAGGCATTAATTAAACTGGTACTGTATAGATGTGCTTTAGAAAGAACTGGGTTTTTTTACTGAGGGGGCTGTTAATAGCAATAGAAGAAGAAGAAAGTAAGAATGAGGAGATCCTCATCAAGAGGGACTCCACTGCACAGTATTACCAACCCTGGTACCAAAAAACCTGTTTGGGATTAACTTTGATAGCCGAAATTATTGTAGCTATACATTACTGTGAGGTAGTAAATTTCGTCAATGTGAACAGAATAAAAATAAATGACATTTGTATGTAGCGCAGATACATTTTGGTAAACTAAGCGGTATAAAGCCAATATTATGATGGAAATATATATATTTTAAATCACCCAGTCATAGTGGTGTGGGCTCAACAAAGGCATCATTGAAGACAGCAGCAGTGTCTTATAATATAATAATCTTTAGTGTTCAAATCTAGTTAGCCTTGGGGTCATATTCACTCAACCAAATGAGAGTCCAGCCCTTAACCAAAACTTCAGATGTTTACTTGATCATATATGCAAAGGTTTTTGTCTATTCAAGATTAAGATATTCAGTGCAAGTTACCCAAATAATTCACTATTAGCATATTTAAAAAGAATTTCCAAGCAACACATCTGTAACTGATACAATGTATTTCTTACATATACAGAAACAAAGCTTGACCTTTCATAGTAACCAAAGCACATTGTTCAAACAAATACCATACAATGCACATTTATGAAAACAATCCATACATTTGGCCCAAAACTACATTGACTTAGAATCAGTGGAGTTTTCAAACATGTCAAACAGTATTTGTATTCCTTAAAGCAGGGTTAAAATTATAGGGGATTGTAGCAGGTGAATCAAGCATTCACATGTATTCAATTGTTTTATTCATCAAGCATGTTATATTTAACCAGACATGGCAGAGTAAACATCCTGATTACAAAAATACTGAAATGTACAAAACAAGTGTCAGATACATACTCTTATGCTTCATAAGGTAGGCCTATTGCACCAACTTATTATTAAATTTAGTGATATGCCAACTTATGCTGGAGTTGCAGTGGAGGAACCTGGTTACTCATTACATTAATTGAACACAGATAACTTGATCCTAAGGAGCTCTGAAAGCTTAATTTCAGATAGTGCCTTTGTGGAATGGTTACGAATATACTAACAGCCTTAAATTGTTTCACAGGGTTATAGCCAGGTATATCTGTTTTTGGTATTGCATGACAGTTAGCAAACCAATGTAGGCTTCCCCTCTTTGCGCCAATAAGCCACAAAGTGTTTGGTGTATGTTGTTCTATTGGTAACCACTGTCCAATTTTTTTATGTTAAATCTGGAATAATTAAGCTCCTAGGAATATTCGGATTTGCTTCAAAATACTTTTCATGCATACATTCGGAGAGTAAAACATCACTAAGAGATTGAAAATGTGGGGGGAATTCTCCAATAACCAATGTCAACCCTGTTCTTCCTTATTAATAAATAAACATGTTCACACTTGTCATTGTTAAAAAAAATCCATTCCAGCCAGTACATAAAGTCACAAGTTTATAAATATCTTGTAAGACATTCAAAATGGTCTTAACCTGTCCTTCCTGCCCATTGTAAGGATGTAAAAGTCAAGAGCACTGGTCTGTCCCCTCTGATACCGCCCTAGTAAATTGACATGCACCGTAATGACAGCTAGGAGGTGCTAAAGAGAACAGTGACAGCCTTAGGACCTCTAGGAAGTCATTTGAATTATATGCAGGGCATGACCATTACAACAAATCCAATGGTCTACTGTGCTTTTGTAATCGCAACTGGTGTTTTTTTTTTTTTTTTTTGCATTAGCTGAACCACATGACCAATCCTGGTTCAAAGAACTGAACAAGGTCACCAAGCACTCCATCTTTAGGCAATTCATTTTCCATTCACAAACCATTAAGACAACTTTCCGGCCCTTTTGAGAGTTTGTACTTGAACAAAAGAGCAGACTTAAAAACTACATGCATTAACATATCTCTGTCCTAGGCATTCAGAACACTTGTGTTACTGCACTGTCTGACAGAAAACAACTGGTTTTCAGATTTATATAAGGACACAAAATTGATCGAGCCAGAAGCATGGTGGTAAGCTCTGATGACCGAAACAGCCCTTGGTGGGGTGCATTGTACTGGAGTAACTTGTTCAAAGCGCATGGGTTACAGTACAGTACCATTGTCCCAACAACACATCCGTGTAGGCACTCGTGTTGTAGGACCTTGTGTTCTGTCCACTTACTGGGACCTCGTCTGTAGAGAGAAAGAACAAAAACCTGCTCATGAATATTCAGTTCATCGATTAGTTCAACACATTAGCACAGAATTTACTTTTGAGTTTTTTTAAGTGTGTAAGTATACGCACATTTCACAAACCTTTCACAAGGAAAATCCACACATTTTCCATTACACTTCATTTTCTAGTGTCATAGCTGGATTTGGTGTACCTAAGGAATGGGAAGGGAGGAACGATGAGACTTAAAATGTTTAGGATTAGTGCTATAAAGCTCTAGTATAGTATGCTTAGCATGAAACAACCTGTGGCCTTGGAATAGGGAGGGGAAAGTAAAAACCAGTGGTTTCATTCCTATCAAAGAGCAGCTCCAATGTTAAGTACCTTAGACTTAGTTTTCAAAAAAACATTATAAAGCCAAATCAGACCCTATTTTGCCTTCTTTTAAAAAAACGAAATTGCTCCTTTCGTTTCATGAACGGACTACACCTAATAGTCACGTGAAGCGGCCAAACTGGTGACGTCACATGCAACTGTTGTTCATTATCACCATGTTACAAAAAAACTCAAAACAATTCATACTGGTCCTAAAAATAAAGTACGACCACTAGAACCAATAAAGTTGACCACAATGCTTATCATATGGAAGCCATTCAACTAACTTCCCAATGTAGACCGAGAACTAAGTTTTCTAAAAAAAACGAGCTATGTAGAATCCCATCAACTCCGCTAGGCTCTAGGAATGCAACCAGCAGGGGGCGATGACATTACTTTCCCTCCCTATGTGGACATGTGGATGCTTTTTTTATCTAACCAAAAATACACTGTTATTTACACAAACTATATATCTAGTAATACAGCAAAATGTGTCATCACTGGTGGTGTTAAATCAAGAAAGAAGTTAATTTAACTCTCAAAGATCCTTAATCAACAGTATGCCAATACATGCACTGTATGGTGGTTGTACATAATCATGCTGGACGGCTACTGCAAGACAACAACTTGTACATGGTGTCTATTTATCAGGGCAATAAGAACAAACAACTTTGGCTAGAAATAGAACTGGGTATGACTGCATGTGACTGTTCTGATGATTCTGTTCTACGAAGGCTGCTCTTGGATCCAATCATGTGAGTGCAGAGAACAACTAAGAGTTTGTGATATCATTTGTTTTAGCCCAGAGCCCTCTGAATGACCTACATCAGCATTCAGTAAGCTAAGCTCTATGTCCGACAGGCTCCATAAAGGCCAGTGGGTGGATATCCGGCCGCTGTCCTCTCACCAGTCCGCTCTCGGTCCTCAGGTCCGTCGCTCTCTCGAAACGACTCTCCACTGTGGACCAGCCGACTCTGAGACTCTCTCAGTGGCTTGGCAGGGAACTGGTGGGCCTCTCCACCACTGCTGAAGACAGTAGAACACATTAGGTGCTGTTTCACCAGGACTAACAGGATAAGAGTTAGATGATCACTTTCACTTGTCTGCCAAGCCAGACGGACTTTAATAACTAAGCATATTTGTGCACTATGCTCGAATTAGCTGGTAACAGCTGGTTTCCTTAGTACATTAAGATCTAGCAGCAATGTTGTAAAATGAATTATGTGTACTAAATTATGTACATAATGTGAAAATAGTGACTACCCCAAAAAAAACACAGAGTGGGAGACCATTGCTGTGTGTGGAGTTTTGAGTGCTGACAGACCTTTTGTTGGGAGGGCTTTGGCTAGGAGGTGTAGAAGGCTGTTCAGGGTCCTGGTTGTTTACGAGACAAGTAGGGAAGGCGCAGCCATCTCCTAAACTGCATGTGATTATAACCATTAAAAGAAAGCACAATAGATCTCCTAAACTGCATGTGATTATAACCATTAAAAGAAAGCTTAATAGATCTCTGCCACCAACATCACAGTCAAGCAACATGAGAACATGAGAGGATGTCATGTCATGTACATTATTGATGTTACTGTCTGGCTACTCACAGAGCAAACAACACCTTACTGCAACATCCAAACAGGGACCATATATTCCAATCATTTAACACTTAACCAAACATTCCAGACATAAGTGTTGGCATTCATATATTCCTGATATGAACAGGTTCCTTCTTTATGTGTTGAAGCTGTGCAACAGTTATAACAACTTTTAATTGGAACAATGTACCAGCACCAGAACAACAAAGCTACATAGCGCAACGCCAGGCATTCCAGACACGCATCTGTGTTCAGAGACGCAACAGTTTGTGGAATTCACAAGGCGTTTTTTTAAGGTGAATGTTAGTGAAATTTCTCACAAAGCCATAGTCCTGAAGTCCCCTAATAACACCATCAATCTCCCACTTTTTAATGAAAGCAAAAAAAATGACATTCTTTAAAATGAAAGCCACTCATATTTATATACTTTTAATATTAATTAAGTAATAAATGGTGCCATTTTCCTTTCCAAAACAATTCAGCAGTTGTTGGCTTTAACAATAAGTTCGAGTAGGTTAATTCAATTTTGGCTGAGATATCCATTTACCTGTTAAAAGTAGTAAGAGACAACTTTTCTACACTTACCTTGAAAATACGGGTACTGGCCAAAACTTCTTCTCATCACCAAAGACCTGGCGGAAGTTCTTGCTGATGCCCAAACTGAAGCCATTTTTGTCAGGTCCGTGACGGAACGCAGGCGCTCGGACAGCCTCTGAAACCAAATGATACTTTTTATCTTTACACTGTTATACTACTTACGCAATTTATATGATCATGTCAATAATGTACCCCTACTTAATGGATAATGTGGAATATGGCAAAAAAAGCATTTATGAAGATATTCCATCAGTGAATAATATTTAATTTTTCCATTGTATCCGTCCTTAATTGATTGTTTTATTTTATGTATAGAATATATATATATATATTATGTACACATTGATAACTATAAAACAATGATGGTCAGTGTGACTTACCAAGAGTTGACCTGTTTTTGCAAACCAGCCAGCAGTGATAGGCAAACAGTGCTGCCAGACTGACAGAGAACATAGAGGCAGCAAAGAACAAGAACATAATGTGGAACTTGGCTTGGGTGTCTGGCAAACCACTCTGTGAAATGTCACAAACAAAAATGGAAAAATCGATCAAACATTTGAATAAGACAGAAGGCACATTTTGACTTGATGAACATTTTTGAATATTTTTGCCAATTACCAACTAACAAAGATAATAGCATAACAGTAACTGCATACTGGCATAAACAAGACCTGAACTATTGGTGGGCTTTAATCAAGACATTCAGTCACTGAGTGACAACTGAGTCAGTGTCAGTTCCTGTTTAGGTTCCCAAATGTTTGATTAAAATTCCCCTCATTTTCAGACTTCATGCACTGTTCCAAAGTAAAAGATAAGATAAATCTACTGCACTGTAAACTACAGTAATGCTACACTGCAGCCTATAGGAAGCGCAGATGATATTGACTACTCCCTACCAAATATTCGTTCAGCCGATCATGTATTTTACCACCAGCCTGTGAGATAAATCACCATTGTTAAAAGAAAGCACAAAGAAGGGAATTATCTTATTGATACACACGTAACCTAACTACCACACATACAATCCTCCTCAATATCAAGAGTACGATCATCCAGCAATTCTAAACATACCATCCAGAATTTGATGAAGTACTGTAGGTCTGTTGCAGTGATGAAAAGGCAATAGAGTAAAGAGTACGCCAGAAACAGCATGAAAAACTTGTAGTTGGAGAAGCCGACACAATTATTCACCCTAGATTTTAGAAAAGAAAGAAAAATGAGTGGGTGTGAATCCATAGTGCAAGTAACAACACACAGGAACAGTAGGCAAAGATTCATGGAAGCTGCATCTAATTGTCTCATTTTAAGCTAGTGTCTCTTAGGACAAAGTAATTATCATAAAATACTGCATTGAGAGAAGGTGGGTAGTGGGTAGCAAACAGGTCAGTCTTAACAACAAAAGAAGTCTATTAACAGTAATAGTTTACACACTGAAGTAGTGCTCACCATGGGCAGTGGTGATCCATCTTCAAGATGCACCTACAGAAACAACAGAGGCATGGGGCGATTGGGAAGAGTAATCAACACAATCGATCGAGCCAAATTAAATTCAGATCAGGCATGTGGAAGGTCATACTTATCACAGACTGAGCAGTGGTGACATCGGTCCGGCTTCACCAAAATGCAGCGGTCGCAAAAACGAATAGCTGAAGAGAAGCCAGATTTGTTCAGTTATCAATCAACCCAACCAATCAACGCAACAAGTGACGATGTAGAAATGCAAACAGAATAAAAATGAGCATTAAACATGCAGTCCGCAGGGACACATTAGAAGGGAGTGTAAATGTAAAAGGCAGAGTCAGCAAATTCAGAGGAAGTGGTGTGTTTTAATAAACATGCTCCTAATAAACACCCGGCCAAGACTGCAAGACATGAAGCGAGAACAAAAGTCCCAAACACAACAGGAGACTGGTGTTTACAAACACTGGTGTGTGTGCATATTGGGAAACTGCTTGATGTTGGAGTCTACAGATATGATTTGTACCTCCTGACATTGTGCGCGTGTAGACAGGTAAATCCTTGACAATCCTTCTCAAAATCTCTTGTTGAGACTCTCCTCGGTCCACTCTCTCCAGAAGCTCTTTGTCAGAATACGACAGATGGAACTGTTGATACACATACATATGGACATGGCGCACTGTATACTTGGTGTATTTATATCGCCTGATCAGGACCTTGCAGTGGTTATTCCTGTTTTGTTATTGGAATTCAAGTGGAGCTTCTGCCTGTAGACGTCTAACTGGCAGGCAAATAAATGATATCAAGAGAGGCAACAATATTCAAGAGAGGCTCAGTAACATGTTATGGGGAAGAACAACTGCTGCATAGCCACATCAGCCACAGTCTCCTTGGACAGACTCATGACAAATAACTCATGTCCAGTCCAAGTAATATAATGAGTCTATTCATAACTAAGGGTATAAAAGCACAAAACCGTCTCTGCTTAAGCAAAATGCTGATACTTTTGAGAAATGAAAACCGTTTTCTTCACTTAAAGAATATAATTCTGAGTCACGATCATGCAGTCCTGTTTAACAACTCCCCTGATTATGCCAGTCTTCGTTCAGAGTAAGCAGACACAAACTCACCTCTTTCAGAGGATGCATGGGCTTGGTGTAGATGGTTTGCCAGTATGCCCACACAAACATGATGAAGAAGAAATGATATGCCAGGAGGTAAACAACTGAAATGAGAGAATAGCAATAGTGAGACACTGAATAAAACATGTCTCAAGGCTGCTCCCACTGAACTCAGCTCAATCTGTCTTTATCTCAGTGTGCAAAAGCTTATCAATTACTAATTTTCAGTTACCGGTACATAAAAAACAGTGGACAATGTTGCTTTCAAGGTTCGTTCTGAAAGCTATCAATACATTCAAATGCTCAACTTTCATAAGCAAAATATCTTCTTTATTAGTGGGATTCCCTGGTTGCAGAACAACAGACAACCAAGAGTTTTCCCTGCAATAAATCCCAACATTGCATAATCAATCTATATGGTAGATCGTTGACTAGGTGGAACTACCCTGTGAAAAAGATGTATGACACATTTGCTGACATGAGAACCCTACTATTGTCAGATGCTGAAATAGGAGGAAATGAAGCACTCATCCAAGAATAGTCAAACTTGTTTGTTCTTCAAGTTCCTACTTTTTACGGCATCATGCTCGAAATGTAATACAAATGCACTTACTTTTCTCACCAACATTTTCGATTGATGCTGGAAATAAAAGGGGGGGGGGGTCAAAAGATCAGAAGATACAATTACAGAGAGACAACGCATAGATGCTGTGAGTAATGTTTACATTTACTATCCATCTTTTGTCTAACAGCTATCATAACTGTACCCCATCAGCATGCAGTGCACATGTCAAACTATTGGAAGTCATGGCCATTGGTTTCTTTGGAAGTTGACGAATTAGTCTGACCATTTTAGAACTTTTAGTTGCTAATTAAGGATCCCCTGAGAGTCGAAGAGGCATTTTTTTCTCAGTTCTCAGACCATCTGTCTTTGTGGTACCAAACAGACTGCTAGCTCCTGTAAGCATAACAACAGAGCAGGTATTAGAGCAGCTTTCTTTTTATAACTACTCAATATCAATTAAGATGTTGCCATGACAATGTATCAAAACCCATATGGGTCATTCTATGAAACAGGTTCCATTTGCATCCTCAACATTTAAGTGTTTCTAACAATTCAAGGGTTCTTGTTAACAGGATGTACAAGAAAATACTATTCTTTAAGACTATCACACTATTTTTAACCATTTTTCACAAGTGCATGGCCATTTCCATGTCTCCGGGTTGACCGACATGACATTTACATTTAAAATATCACCACGTAAATGTTATATTCTTATCAACTGTTGTTATTTTCAGAATTAAATATATTATCCTGATGACAGAAGACATACTTCAGAATAAAATAATGTTTTTTGGTAAATATTTTATGATTTTGCGTCCCCTGGTTTGACTTACCACCCTGTCACATTAACTTGTTTTGTCTGTAAATAGCATACTGTAAGACAATTCTTAATATAGAACCCAAGAAACTAAGCAGAAAAATTCTGACATTCTTTTACATTGCTTATTTGTTGTTTTTTCATTACTATGAGTGGGTCCGTCAACCTTAATCCAACCATAGGAATAACTGTTCTTCATTAGTTTTAACATCATTGCTAAGCAAATTCCATTTCTAATGGGAGGCATGTATGTTAAGTCAACCTGACCATTATTGGATAACTACAGCCATTTTATCATGAAATGTACCACCACATCACATACCACCCCGTCACAGTTATTATATTTCAATCCATTATATTTCAATGTGAAAAAAAAATATTTTTTGGAGGGTGATCATGTCTTTAATGCTGTGGATAAAAAGAAGTTTACCTTAGATGAAAATGTTGGAAAATGCACCTGTTTTATAGAATGAACCATATGCATGGTCATTTCATTTGTATCAAATAACTCTTTTAAACACCAGTTTGTAGTTAATTGTAATCATATTACTGGACATACAGACCACCAAGAAACAATTCTTCATGAGAGATTTGTTTTTGTCAATAGAGTTGATTTTTATGTTAATTTAAACAGACTCAAAGTTTAGGGACTGAATCAAAGTCAAAAGGCCCATGTTAACTCTGAACAAGCTGTGATTTAACATTCAGCATTCATGTAGACCAGTAGGTCTAATGCATCCTGCGGACTACTACTATAGGAATATAACTGCTTATACAAATTTTTTCAGCGCAAGCCAGTAGACCGTGAAGTGCCCTTAGAGGAGATGATAGGGTCCGCTGATGCACACAGTCCTTCAGTAAGGACATTGGCTGCTGACTAGTGTCCCAATGGCTCTCTACGTTTAGACAGCACTGGACAGAGAATCAGTCTGAGATGCTGGGATGAAGTGATGTGAGGCATTGTGGTCAGTATGTTCATTGCCAAAGGGATACAGAGCCATTAACCGCACTATAGCATAATTTGGCGTATGGATAGCCACTCAGGCTGGACACAGGAATGAATGCCGTTGACCTATGAACAACACATACTGCAGATGGCTCACTTAGTTTCATTCATTGTGAATAAAAGATTTATAAACTGATCATTAAGGCGTTTACAGTTTACAACAGTGCGCAGTATACCAGTCAATGTAATACAGTATATCCAGATAAAAGTTAAAAGTATGTTTTATTATTTGATAGTAATTTCAATTTATTAGTCATATTTTTAATTTAGCCTGATATTTTCATTGTATATTGTCAAAAACTATATATATATAGTTCAATGATACAGTATATACTGTAGGTATGGATACCTGTTTCACCTTTACCATATAGAGGTCAGGTTCCAGCCAACCTAACATAATAGCTTTGACTTTATACCAATCTTTTTACCTGTCTGGTGAATCTCTGTTACACTACAATATGTGGTTGTCAAAAACTAGTATTGCTGCTGTACTGAACAACATGCATTTCAAAACTCTACTAAGTGGTTGTCCATTAAGAAATGGGTCAAGCAGAGATTGCTTGAGGTTACGTTTGACAGGAAGGCAATGAGATTAGCTTTCAGAGGGATCAGCTGACATTACACTCGTAAGCCCTTTGTACCATGGGGTACATGCTGCCTAAAATCCACTGCATTTTTTAATAATGACAATGTCCCATTCAGCTGAAGCCTCTAAATCGCCAACAATGAAATATCAATTGAGACGTGAACAAATTATGATAATCATTGTTTTCAGTTGACCTACAACAATCTAGCATTCATGTACACATTCTGATCTAATTCATACTGTGCAAGAGGTAGTTTACATAGTCAGTCTTCACACCACAGCTTAGCCATTCTGAATCAGATAGGAATGCTTTCTAGACTATTTACTTACCAAAACAATTTCCCTGAGTTCCTTTCTCTGTGGACATGACATGTTGCTAATAAACTGTGAGATGAGGACACAATTCAGCAGGACTGGTCCTCCCTCTCTTTCCTCTCTCCTTCTCTTGATCATGCTCTCTCTTACACACTCTCTCACACACAAATTACTTGACATTTTGCTGACAGCTTGCAATAATGAATGGGCCAAACATGAAGCCTTAAACCATTTCCTGCCCTGAGATTAGGGGCTAGCTGCTCCGAGTTGGTGTGTGCACACTCTGACAAACTGGAAGGGCTGTCTGTGGAGACCGTCTGACTGCAGCTCAGCAGAAACGCTGCTAGAGCTCAGCAGCAGCATCAGCAATTGGTGCTGTGGGTCTCTGCTGTCCTAACCAGCACTCACACAAAGCTACACAGGGATCTCCAGCAACCAAATTCCAGTAAATGGCTCCCTAGATGTTGTTGTTGACAGTAACGGCCTACTAAACTGACTGGGCCTTAGTTGGTGACATGCTGAGCTTACTGAGACATAGCACTATAAGATTTGCCTTTGAGCGTAAGTTATGGTTACTGTCAGGCACAGAGACAGACTCCCAGATGCCTCGAGATGAGTGACCCATATGCCACCTGCTGAGATGGTATATTGATGATGAAAGTGTATTGCAGGCTGAAGATGGAGTACTTCACATAGAGGCTGAGTGATTTAAGCACCGTTGCATTGTGTTAGTGGCTGTGTAAGGTCCTTCACTATTAACTAATTTATATCCTGGCAGATGATACAGCACCACATAAATCTGCTGTGCCTTGATTCCGGAAGTGATTTTTCATCTGGACAGTCGACAAATGGCTAGTGCATGCTTTGAACACTGATGTATTGAGGAATGGAGTGCATGTTTCATGAATACTATGTAGTTTACACACCTCATGATTATGGAGTGCATCAATCAAATGAATAGATAAGATTTTACATTTTAAAGGAACACTTTTGAGTACAAATCAATAACACAACCTGCATGATTATGTCCTATTCAAAATATCACATTTTTGGCTATGCTCACTCTCAAATAGAACTCTCTGAAAGTGACTCAACATTTTTTGTTACAGCTTTCCAGATGCCATCACATGCGTTGACATATGTGCTCATGATAACCCACTCCTGACCACTAATTTGGAAAATTAATTTAGTCGGGGTGATTCTAACAGAACAAAACTGATTTATTTTTACAGCTAACGCCAGGTAGGCTACATTTTAGTATTACAAATCATCACATATTTCATATTTACAGTCTTTCGGAAATACTGGCAAACACAGCTAGGTCAAAGTCTTTTGAGTGAAGAAAGAGTCTTACCAATACAAAGCTGGACAACATAGGCGTAGTAAGACCATGCCACAATTAGGGAGATGAATAAAACCGGGATCCAGTGTAAAACTCTCTTACAGCTCCGTTTAATACTGCGCGAGCCAGACGGCGCCATCTTCTACCAAGACCAATTCTGGCCTATATTAGTTATTCCTACTGTCACTGCATTATTTGTTGATGTGCACAACGTGCAATTGCCGCTAGTTCATGTCCAAGTCCTACCACTCGTCTAGTCGCCTGATCCGCGGTGCGTCGACGAGTCTCGTTTGCGGTGCAAAATAACAGCGCCGCCCCTTCTCACCAAGTTGCCATGACGTTCCTGGGATGCTGTGCTACATGCACATGGGCTTAGTCAATTACAATGGACTAATACAGATGTCGATTCACTATTTCGACAAGATCTGTGCAATTTCACTCTCGTTCAAAGCTACCGTCTGAAGATGAAAGCATTGTTGTGCACGGTGTGAAGAAGTGTGACATTGTCGAAAAGAAGGGCTAGTCTTGGCAGATGTTCCACACCACTTTTTTGACCGACTGCGTGCGCCCACGTAACATCAAAGAAAACGTATTAGCATATTTTGAAGTAGACCTAGGTCCTACTTGTGTTAGATGCAGCATGTGACATTATAGCCTACCACCGTCGATGTCGAGGACAAAAATTTAAACAAAAGTAGGTTATATATTTTCAAAAAGTTAGGCCTATATTAACACAGACAAAATACTTTCTTCCATTATGGTTATGGGATTTGGCGCTTTCGTGCAAAACGACTTACACATAAAAAAAACTACAATAGTTACAATTAACAGGGAACAGTGTAAGACTACATTAAGGAGAATAGCAATAATAAACAATAACGTCAATGCAATATCAATGATCAATAGCAAATACAAATAAACAAATATTGTACTATGCAAGGCAAGGGCGCCTAAATGACTTGGACAACAAGAATAATGCATTTGTTTTATTACCATGAACCATCACAAGTTCAAAACAGGGTCAGTATTATTCCATTTTCCAACATGAGCATTGAGCAATGCAGAACCACTATTGTACAGCCTACTCAATAATGAAGGGTCCCTAGCCCTGTTTAAGACTCTAGATTTTTGCAAGTAAAACTGTTCTTAATAAAAAATAAAAATAAAGACAACAAGATAAGACATTATTGCCCCACTAGGCCTATTCTCTCTGAGCGGCAGACCTCCCTGTAAGTTGATCTGTGTTGTGGTCTGCAGACAGGCTTGGAGAAAGTATGTTAGCAATGTGCTCACTGTATAGGCAGATTAAGTGGCTTAGAATTTTAAGGGAATCAGTCTGAACAACTACACAGACAGACTAGCAGTTTCAGATGACTCAGAGATTGACTTTATTATGCTGAAGTAAGACATCATTATGAGAAAATAACATTAAAATAGAATAAATATATAATGGTAACATACTAGTTATATCAAACTGTACAGCAGAACCTCCTTGCAATATTCTTCAGTCAAATAAATAAATAAAAAAAAACCTTTTTGATCGTATTAATGATTTCAAACTAACAACAACTTAAAGAGTTAACCTGCCCCCCTGATAGAAAAATGCAAACTAAGCAAACTGTATGGAAGGCCCTTTTTCAAATAAAACATTCAAGCGATTACTCCTATAAAGGAGTTAGACATTAGAACCATCAACCATATTGAATATTTTGGAGTTACCTATAGTTACCTATTCCACTGTTTACCCCCTTAATTTCAAAGAAAGCCCCATTCTGTTCCAGCTGATACGCCTGACAGAAACAATAACATGACACAGTTAAGACCACTGCAAGATGCGCTTTACTGTCTTCAACATCAGATCCTCTCTTAACTCTTCCTCAAGGCTGGGAGACAGAATCCGGATGCAGGAGGTCCAAGACACTGGACACTTTCCAACTGAGGAAACAGACAATGCAAACATTATTAAAGCTTATCACCACATGGTAATGCTTTAAATAGTGACATGGTTAAGCCACAAGTCATTCGCCTTTCAACTTCCATGTGTATGAGGAACACCTAACCAGTAGGCTAGAAGAAAACATTAGCATGGCCTATTTATCTTTGTGCTATTTTTTTTCCTGCGTGCCACACCTGTGTATTGCGTGAACAGCTCTGACCCATGCTAGTGTGAGCAAGGTCAGGCGGTGTCTGGTATCACTGGATTGTTCGTTAATATTACAGTGTAATTCAATGCTAAGGGAGTGCATGGGCCTCAGTACCGGTCTAGGAGATGGAATTTGGTTTGGGTGACCAAACAGGCAGGATAATCAATATGAGGTTACCATAAACCTCACAAATCAATCTATCTGAACAAAACATATTTTTTATTATAAGATATTATTGAAAAGCACACATTTTAATGATGAAATGGTGCCAAGAATTAGAACGAAAAAACAATGATTTTTTTAAAAGGTCATGGATGACTGATTACCGGTCCAAAACTTAGATCATCAATTGATTTAATAGTCTTGTAATTTCAAGCATCTGAATGAAGCATCATTTGCTCTGGTTCATTTATTTTATTTACCTATTTGCTGGAGAGCTGCTTTCTCATACAGGACTTGAATGATATGAAATGGCCATCACCTCTGTGGGCCTAATTTAGAAGCAGATACAACAGGGAGATTACATTAGTCAAACTTTTTTATTATTATTTGTTTTTGTAACCACAACATCTACACAGAAAAGATTAAGAATAGCTTGGTTTAAATTCTGCCATACTCTGAATATGCCTCTAGTCCATCATACCACTAGAGAGCAGCAAACATCCTCAAGAAAAAGTCCTTTAAGATCTCGGACACTTGTTGGACATATTTACTTTCAACAATATAGATAGAAAATATAGACAAAGACTAAACTGACTTTCAGTATCTTTGATCATGTTACTGCTGAAAAAGAAGGCCTGCTGTGCTTAATCAAAACAAATACTACTATTATGTAGACCACCATCAATCAGACCAAAACTGATGCACAGTAATCACTCTGCCTGCTGGATGTGAGACCAGTTAAAGAGGAGGGCTAAAACAGACACACTGAGCTGGGTATTGAACCGCTGACCAACTTACCCAAGAGCCTCTCTGCCGTCGGCCCTTCATGATGCCAATGAACTCCTTGTAGCTCAGCTGTTCATCGTGGTCGACATCAAAGATTTTGAATACAGTGTTTACTAGGTGTTTGCTGAGCTTTAAGCCTGTAGCCACGTAGACAGCTCTGGAGAACTCATCTGCAACAAATTAATTGGTGTTACACAAGTAATTCTTTTGATTTAGGATTTAATTTTCAGTAATAATATGAAGCCGGAGTCACAGAGAACCGAAGACAGCACCTTGCCCCACTGGACGATTGACAAAATTATACATCTGCATGGCAATTGCAAAATCCTCCAAATTGATGAGAAATTGAAAGAAGGTTCTGAACTCTTCAAAGGTGATCCCCTGCCAGAAAAGAAATAAGAAATAAATTAGTTGTGACCAAAGAGCTATAGAACTGAGGAGGTTCATGTAACTCTAGCGCTGAGGTCTGTGGGGAGGTGTGTCTGTGTTCAGACGAGTTGACTAAACGACTCAGCATCCACTCCAGCTCCATGCATGGTGTTGAAAGCTAAACTGAGGGGTGCAATCAGTCATACCTGCACTGCATAAAAGATGACTTCCTCAAAAGATGTCTACACCCATTATAATGCTGGCTCTTTGACACAACATATAATCTTTTTCACGCTTAAGTCTTGAGAGTCCACAGGACCTTGAAGACTTCAGAGATAACAGTTCCAGAGACAAAAAACCCAACTTAGGCCCAACTGTGATTGTAGATGTGGGATTTCTGTCTCTTTTTTTCCTCTCCCGTGGTATGTACAAATTGAGCTGTCATCACTTCAGGATTGTAGCTTTCTTGGGAAGAGGTCAACCTGTTTGTGGGCTTTTCCAAAGACGATTAACCTGATACTTACCCAAACAGAAAACAACATGAGCTGTACCCAAAACATTTCCTGGCCAGCAAATTATCCCAGGAGTGCCTCCATTGGGTAGCACTCATCCATTTTCAGGCACTAGACTGGTCTTCTGCTCGGAGCAATTAACAGCTACTCTCAGACAAATGAAGTACTGAGTTAAATGTGATGCTTTGCTGTGTTTATGAGGTGGAGAGGAGTGAAATTGGCTTTGCTCACTTTACTATCAATGCAGTTTGACTGGCAACTCCCTTAACAAGCTGAGGAGTTTATGACCTCTTAATGCGACGATACAACACATGCGGAAGAATTTAGTTGCACACTGTGAAAAAAAATGTCACCCGTACTAACCAAAGAGACGGCATATCGCTTGTTCCCAGATCTAGCACATGTAATATATAGTGATAGCAATTCATGGCATAATCAACCCAAAACATAAGGCACATATCATCCAGGGGGCCAATTGGCATATACAGTACATAAGGCATATATCATCCAGGGAGTCCAGCCATAACCTGCAAATAGCAAAATCACAGTCCTTGTAAATGACCTTGTCATCAGGGAAATTCTGCTGCACATTCTCCAGGTAGCTGCTGATGTTGTCCACTGTGGTGTAGCGCAGAAGGACCTGGGCGAAATCCTCCACACTGATGGTGGGCAAGCCCTTCGAGTAGCTGAGGAACTCAATCTCAAGCACCTCTGCCTGCAGGTTGTCCATGAAACTGCAGAGAGAGCAAATGACATGAGCAGCACCGCACTGCACTGCACTGCAGAGGGGAAAGCATCACCAGGCCAGGGAATCCCACAACAATTACTCAGCTACCATTGCACATGTGCATTGTTTCCACGGCTATATAACAGATACAGGATTATGAGTTAGCTTGCAACTGCAATTGAGGTGTGTGGCTCTTTGCCCTCAACAAATTCAACCTGAGTCTTTTAGAGTGTAGCCACTTACCTGTAGAAATCGTCAAAGTTTAGCGCTCCTTTTCCGTCCTCTCCAAAGAAATGCACGAGCAGGGTTGTGTTGGTCATTTTTGATTTCACAGGCTGTGTAAATAATTGATAAATCACTGCATTTAGGAAACATAGTATCCATTTTAACAGCTCAGACACATAACGTTTAAAACTAAATGAATGTTCAATAGCAAAGCAGTACATAGCAACACCAAAGTCCCAAAGTCCTTGTTTTGTAAATAGATCTCTCCCGTGTTGAAGAAATGTCATAACATCTTTGTTTTGACAGCAATTCTCAATATTTTCTCACATAACCATAAAAAGTTGGCTATAAAATTAATGTTTCTTTTACAACTTACAGGTTAATGTGTAATCAGCTACATTAAAGCAAAACGGCACAAGCTTTGACCCAGTAGTTTCCCATGCCCCAGCTGCAAGCAGGTTACCTGTGTTGAAAATAATACTTCTCTGTCACCTCTCATTGACTTCTCTCTACACCAAACGTAAGTAACCACAATTACAATGAGCAAGAGAGGCTAACTTTAGTGCATGGGAACTCTTGACGGAATTTAAAGACATTACCCAGCTATCCTAATTTCGTATTTTATGTCTTTTAATAAATCAGTGGTGACTGAATAGACATGTTTTGATGGACCTATCGTAAAAAAAACACTCTAAAACTTTTTTACATGACCAAAACCATAAAGGTATGGTCTCAATGTGGTTTGCCAAGGAATCCAAAATGTACTTTACTGCTTGCCAACCTTCATGGAGATATCAACAGTTTTTCAAGGAGTCAGGGAAGCCTGTTATGAATTGTTGAGCTCAGTGTTTTTGACGACAGGGGGGAAAAAAACAATCAACACTGACAGTCAGTCCAAAGAATGATGAAACATTCCAGGTATGATAACTACCTAACTGTGAGACAGGAGCACATGAAAGGCGTCCTCGAGATGAGTCGCGTAGCCCTCGCCTTTTTGCCATGGAATGCAGAGAGGACAAGCCAGCTGTGCGTGCCAGGAAAGCACAATCCGGGATTAAGAGAGGTATGAGGGAGTGAGAGGAACACGCATGTTTTACTTGGGTACAGGCTCCCCTGGGTTAAATATGGGTTATTGAGCTCTAGGATCCATGACTTTTGGCTCCTTCACCTTCATTTGGATGTGCGCATGTTCCCAAACTTAATTACTGAGCTCTAGGAAAATGCAGACAATGATCTACATAAAGACTGTTTTTTTTAGCCACAGCTACTGTAGTAAAAGCGCAGGCAGGTCAGTTTTAGACTGGCTGTGGAGGAAGCGGATAGGAAGAGGGAAAGCTGTCTGCAAGAGAGATCTGAAGGTTTTAGGCGTCAACCTCAACACCTGGGAAGCTAGGGCTGCAGAAGGATCATCCTGGAAGCAAACTACAGAAAGGCCTCTCCAGGTTCACAGAGTTCCTTACCTATCCATCTGAAACCAAAGGGCATAAGAGAAAGGCCCAAAGCTAGACAGATAGACCAGCGTCCGACCACGTCTGCGCACGTTGTGGGAGGGACTGTCCCACATTGGCCTGTCAATCCAGGGTGCAACTCCATAGTCTATCCAGATTGATGGATGCCTGTAAATTGCCTATTAAAAACAACTGCCTTGGTACATTAACTATGGTAAGCTTCCGAAATAGAGAATTCCATTGTTTACTTGGAATTTGTTGTGCCCTGCACAACAAATACCATTTAAAATGGATTTTACAGAAAAGACTAACAATTAACTTTGTACTGCTACTGTGCCCTCATGAACACAAAACTTAACAGGCAGCCAAGTTTCTAAACCACACCTAAAATAACAGACAGTGTTTATGATTCTTTTTTTATCTCGAAATATTCGTGCAGCACTTTTGGTGATGGTCATGTCCCAACATCACCACACTCAAAGGCAACAGTTGGTGTAGGAAGATAGCACCATCTTTGTCATTTTAATAATATTTATCTATCTGACTGGAAGCAGCTAAAAGCCCACAGCGCTTCCTATTGCTTCACCAAACAAGATTTATGGTTTGATAGTGCAGTTAATTAAGGGGAATCTTGTATTTCTCCTTTGTCCCTACTTCCTAAGTTATTTTGAAATACAGTTTTTTAATGACTGTTTTTAATCACTCCCATTTAAAGAACAACTTGTGACATGTATACTTACAATAGGGTTTTATCTGAACGTTTGCTTTATCTTAGTTTAACTGGAAAAGCTGTTAAGAAGTAAAGGGGCGTCCTCCAGAGAGCCTCATTCAGAATGAAACGGGGGCCCTCATGCTTTTGGACAGAATAGAAGTCACTTGTCTGGTCGAAAACAAGCTTATTCCACTCAGATTGGCAGGCCGCTCATCTTGGCCGGTCCATCACAAAAGGTAACTCAAGCTCAAATACCACTTTTCAAGTAACTGTAAAAATAACACATGGGGGTCCTGGAGGAATTCTGTCATTCTTCAGGTGAGGGAGAGCATGTTTCTGAAGCCGTGCCTCAGTGGCAGTCAAGTAACATAAATCATCTGTTGCACTTCTGAGGCCAAGCTGCCTCTCCCTTACACAATGGGGACGTGTCTCGGGCCCGTCTGACAGTCCCATTACAGGCACATTGTGCTCGGCTCCGTTCAGCAGACCAGGCATGCACGAGGGTGTGGCCCTCACACTCTACCCAAATCCCACTGCCTTTTTTTTCAGTGCAAAGGATGACTTCTCTTTCTCCCCTTCACTGTGAGCAGCCAACCTTATCTGGCTTTTGGGGGGCTCTAAGTGCAGCTTACTCCCATGATATGGAGAATGAGGGATCGTGGGATTCCAAATATGCATATCACATTAAAGTAGTCATATCCTGTCATATCCTGTGGTATACCCTTAAGTCTAGTCTATCCTCTCCCACACTCACAGTAATATCTCGATTGCACTCAATTGTAATACTTAAGACACACACATACACAGACACAGAGTATTTAAAATACAGATACATCTTTACACTTTAAGATTACTGTTACATATCATTATGTGATCAGGATATA
Organism: Alosa pseudoharengus; assembly: GCF_046254945.1. Classification (NCBI taxonomy): domain Eukaryota; kingdom Metazoa; phylum Chordata; class Actinopteri; order Clupeiformes; family Clupeidae; genus Alosa; species Alosa pseudoharengus. The sequence continues at coordinate 32,391,714 of NW_027468657.1, forward strand.
CATTTTGTTAAGACTCAAGATTCAAGAGCGTAGAGGTGATGATATCCTGTTATAACATGCATAGCAACCACTCACTTCTCAGTAGTGAGTCAAATGCAACATAACCACATGCCTTGTCTTGTAGCCTATACAAACAGTAGATAAAAATATCCATCATAACAACTTATCTAACAACACCGTAACTCTATTACCTGATGCCCCTCAGATAAATACACGGCACCAATGTGCGGAAAATGAAATAGAAAAAAATTAAAACGTGTAAATACAGACATTAAAGGCTTGATTTTAATCAGACCAGAATACATCATGGAAAACACATGATCATAATGGAAAGAAAATGTTATGGCCTACTGCACGGCAAAGACGAGCCACAAAGCACTATGAGCTATATTAGAGAAACAATTACATAACAACCTTACCAGCTGTGCCACCGTGTCCGATTCCTCTCTTCTCGCCTTTCTGTCAGCTTTCTTATGGAAAATATCCTCAAGCTGGTAGAGAGGAGGGAGTCATTAGGAAGCACATCATGAAGATCACACATGTGTCAAATTCATGTAATACTAAAAGTGATGCAAGTAAAGAATGCCCTTACCACCAAAAACTCTTTTTTATCCACAATTTCATTTCCATCGGCATCAAACATTTTAAAGGCTAGTTTGAAGCCATTGCGAGGTTCTGAAACGGTGAAATTGGAGAAAAAAGATATTGAAAAGATCATTGACTTTAAATCCATTAAATGACTATGCTAACAATTAGGCAATGTACTTTATGACAGATATATACAAACCATAAATATATGTGTTTATTTAAGTAGATGCCAGAGCAATATGGGGGGGTGGTCTTTTCTTTAGGTATTTTTGGGCTCATAAAATCAGACATAAATTGGACATAAACTCGGAGCAAAGCATAAGATGTTGGATGAAAAGTACTTACTTGTTAAAATGCAAAGTAGGAAGAGATACTCTGTGTAAGTGATAACGCCTGAAGAAAAGAAACACAATCTGTAAATGTTTGGTTTGGAGAACTGGCTTAAAAATGTTTACACATCCCCAAAGTAACTCCCTTGAAATGAATCAAATTACCAGGTATCTTTGGGAGCAGTCCACACCCCTAAGCCCGTAAGGCTTTCATCCGTATTGATAAGATCTAAGAAGGTGCCTCTTGATTCATGCTTGGTGTTCTCTTCACACAAACAAGAAACTTTACAACATGAGTGACCAAGGCGGACGCAAACCCAAACAAATTTGAAGCCGGCTGCAAGCTCCTGGGTTGCCCCCCTCATGTTTGTTTAGCTAGGTGTAAAACATTCTTCAGTGATCTGACACTGATTGAAGATGCATGATGTGGGCTAGGGCCCTGTCTTTTTGGGGGTCTACAGGCTCCTCTTGTTGTTTGAGGAGGGAGGTGGACGACCAACTGTCAGGCCTGGTTGGGTAGTCTTAAGCAAGCTGTCTTGCTGTCACTGAAAGCATTCCCCAGCTATTGTTTGCTGGAGATGATAGTGACTGGAGCTCAGATAGTTCTGGGTGACTGCTCTGAGTGTTATGGGAAAAGGCCTCTGGTATGATGCTCGCTCCACACAGAGGATAGAGGGAGACTGGTGAACACCTTGGCGGTGATTACCTTCAGGACACGGACAATGCTAAAACAAAATGCTGGACGACCAAAGACAACTGTAGGACACCAAGTGGTAGTTCATCATCTCAAATACCTATTTGCAGTGAACCACATGACCTGATAACCCATCACATACCATGACTGGGTGTTATGAAGTTATTTTTGTGGTATAGTACAATTCAACATTTTGTTTTATCAGGCATATTGACTTCATGTTTCTTGACATAATATCTTAAATGTTATGATTGAAACATGATTAATTTAATGCCATAAAATGTAAATTGCAAAAGGCAACAGATGGATCTCATACAAATACTGATACTGAAGTATGCATTCCTACAAATATACAAACAATTCAAGGGGGAGCTGCCCATGAGGGACTGACCCTGGAAGAGCTGTAATCTAATAGTATAATACACACGTCCGGAGTGTGTAAGGGTTCCGGGGGGTCTGCCACATGGACAAGTCTCAACACTGAACAGTTCAAAGAGTTTGCTCAACTTCAAAAGAAAGCTTTTCCCATCACTCTTTGCTTAAAGTCCAGCTTATAACAGTCAACAGAACAGCCAAACACTGGCACTAACACACTACCATAGCACACTCATTTCAGCCAACATACTGGACTATTCATCACCAGGTGTGTATTTTCACTAAATGTGGCCTATGTGGCACACATATCAATTCCCACTTGACAAGTAACTCATGATTATTCTATCGCATTGCATAAAATATTTGTAATACTTGGTAATATCACTTCCTGTATTGCCATACGCATGCTCTAAAGACAGTTTATACCTCCTCTGAGTTAATGAATATTCCTCATATGCACACATGGCATCCAGAGTTCATGCTCATGGTATCTGGGTCTGCCTAAGAGCAAAGTCACAACATGGCTACATTGATCCAAAGATAAGATTAGATTTATAACTTGATCTTGAGTCCATCTTCCTTCCGATTCAATCACAAAGACACAAAGTCATTTTCAAAAGAGAAGCATTGTCTGGCATACAGCCTCTGACTGGAAGACATTTTAGAGGAGCAATAACTATGCATACCTTGTGGTAAACTCCCACAAACAATTGATTTTGTTATGAATATGAATTGACAATGTTCCTAATCTAGTTATCTTAATGTTTAGCTGAATATTTTATACAAATATGACCAATATACCACCCCGGTATAGGTTTGAATTAACCAGAAAAGGTTGACATAGTGTAAATACTTAGAAAAGTGAGGTATGGTGTTTAATGCAGAGTAGATCCTTACCTTTATCATGAATGTCTCTGAACAGTTTGGGGGATCCCTTTCCAACAGGCGGGGTGCTTGACAGCATCTTTTCCAAATCCTTAAGAACGAGAGAAGCAATGATTTAAAGAATTCCATGTGGCTGAGCTATAAAAAATGTTTTATGATGTATTTCAAATATATATATAACGGATAGATACAACCCACCTCTCGTGAAATGGATTTCCAAAACTTCTTGTCTGGGGGGGAAATGATGTGTGAAAAAATACTATGAAAGATATTCAATATTTCATTTCAAACATGTGTAACATTTCCAGCCCGTGCCGTGTGCACATTTAATGTTGCATTAAATTGTAATGACAGAGCAGACATGTGCTGTGATCTGCTATCAATGTCCATAGGATATCAAGACACCAAAACAGAGTGAAGGGTGAAATCATGCTCAAGGGCACACAGCATGGGGCAGCTTCCCTCAGGCATGCTATGGACCTACTGCTGAGGAGGTGCTGCTGCTGCTACAGCGGGTGGTGCTGGCGTGAGGAGAAGACGTTGTAAAGTAATTGGCCTGGTATTTGAGATGCCCCTATCGGAGCAGCAGGACGATAACGAGGACAATGACCCCTCTTCTGCTACGTTATACTCCTGATACCAAAAGTCTATTTCTATTTTCATCACAATATTTCTTATCACAGAAGGACTTCCGCTCTTATACCTTAGTAATGCTGAAGAGCTGGGGTTACAGATCTCAATTGAGAACTGGTCTGAACGCTCTCACATCACTTTCTGTTTCCAAGGAGCGTAACCAACAGTGAAATTAAACTGTTGGTACATTAACTTGGTACATTAAACTCTTACCAGATCCTTTCGGAAGTGTAGCAAACATAGATTTCTTGTACTAGATTTCTGCTTCCGTGCTGTTTAATACTGAAGCCATCGGCACAGCCATTGGCCTGCGCCAACCGTCCTTCTCTATCATCGTATAAAGGGCGCCCCATGCTGGATAAGTGGTTGTAACTGGTTCCTGGGTTTTTGGTGATACCGAAATTGGTTTGAATGGGAATGGAATCTGCCAGAGCAAATTAAAATGTGGTCTAAGATTAGTCCGCTCTCCAGGCTGTTATGTAATACTTGTTTTGCATAACAGAAACTACTAGTGGATGGGTGAAGATGCAATAAATGCCATATAAACGCATGCATTAAATTGATATGTATTGTTATCTATGTGAGTCCTCCACTCCAGATTGATCTCTAGAATATGGAATAACCCCAATTTCTTATCATACAGGGACTCCATTACTTAGCCACTTAGCAACTGAATACTAAAACTAAAATAGGAAGAAAAGGCTAACTGAACTATGCATTTAAACCTATGTTGAGTTTTTTTTTTTTAAATATAGACATTCATATGTACAAATTGCTTCTCTGGCAGGTTTTTCCAGTAAGCCTTCAATCATAAGACTAGAAGTCTGTGTCTGGGCCTCCAGGAAGTCAGTGAATCACCAGAACAGGATGATGGAGCAGAGAGAGAGAGAGAGAGAGAGAGAGGGCAGCAGGTTTCTGCCTAGCACCAGCACCAGCGTCATTACCGAGTTTGTTGCTTTAAAGACCTGAAAATGGACATTATCGGCGCAAAAACAGGTAGGCAAATAAATGCACTACAAGTTAATGGCTTAACCATTTTCTCACTGTTTACATAAAGGACCTCACTTATGTGTAACAGCCTTTGTTCAGACTCTTCCAAACATCTACAGTTATGAGCTCACAACATCACATACTTTACAGCCACAGCATAAAACCATAAATGCCATTATCCCGTTTCGTCACAGCATTTCCCATTAAAACTAATGTGCTGGGAGTGTGGTGGCGCAATCTGTGCTCTTTGTATTTGTATGCGCCAGTCTTCTATAGCTTCTCAACATTCCAGGAAATCCCAGTCTTAAATGCTAACCCAAAATCCAAATAACCCAAAACCGGGATACACACTCAAATAAGAAAAACTGAGTGTAACTATAAAATCAACAAATTACATCAATATTCTATTTAATGCACACTTACTTGGGTTAAGTGGGTAATCATCTCAAATTGGTCATATATTTAGATTGAATTGTAGTGTTTGTGTCTGGACATGTATCCTCATAAAAAATAAATTCCTCTCAAACTCTCCATATACGACAGGTGCTTGGTGGGTGTCCTCAGGCCGAAGCCATATGCTGCTCAGTTTATGGCGGCATTTCACGGGACATTTACTCTTCAGATAAATGTGTGCTGTTGTTGTTTTTTTGCTTCATAAAGATACTTGTACCTGCGGGAGTTAACCACCACCAATTACAACATTTCACTGCATTTCTATAGAATTGGACCACAGACGCGCTTATGTATCCATGTTAATGCTATAGACAATTTAAGGCATTATAACTGTACACTTGAAAACAAACAGAGCTATAGACATGTGAGGATTGGCTTCATGTAGAAGAGGACATGCTTCTCAGCTGAGGCTTACTCTTGGGTAGGCTGATGGTGACCGCCTCCAGGAAGTTGAGTGGGGTCATGTACAGCTGGCCCTCACACTCCACTGTGCTGAACAGGCGGAAGCGCTCCTCATGCACTGATAGGTGCTCCTCCTCATCCTCAACCACTCTCCTTGTCTACAACACAAACACACAGGGCCCACATCTGGGCATCATTCTCATTACATGATGCAGTTCCATAAAGCAGTCAATTGCTTTAAGTGACCACAATATATGTAACTTCCACTTACTAAGTATTATTTGTATTAGAAGGCATAATGTATTTACAGGAAGGGACTGATTATATTACCAGACTTGCCACCTTATTGACTGATAAGATATGCAGACCTCCCACACCACTCTCTTTTCGCCTCATCTGAATCAATAGAATCTGTGGTTTTCTGTGGGCTCTCAGCCAGAATTGATAAAACGCGCCACTGCTGAGGTTCAAACCCCTCATCACACTAGTCCACTAGCCTGTTCTGTGTTCTGTCCAATTACACTGCTGTAAGGGAACAACTTAATGCTGGCAGCCTGTCGCACATTACCTCTCAATGATAAGCATCAGTGAATTACTGCAAGTGCATAGGGGAAAAAAACGAATAATTTATACATATTAAAGTCGTTGAAATGAATATTCTCAACTACGCCACATCTTCATCTGACCTATCAGTATTTTCTGGCATCTTCCATAAACACTATTATTTGAAAATTCACTTCAAAGATGACTGACACTCTTGCCGCCTACGAAAAACCAGAAATATCAGACAATGACTAAGTGTGGAGCTAATTTATCAGCCACTGTTTCGTGGCATTGTGCCAGGCCCACTGGGTACCATGCAAACACCCTGGGAATGTGTGGTCCAGCTAATTATTACCCTGATCAAATGTCAGCCTCCCTGCCAAGGCAGCGTGTCCTGTTACCTCAGCCCTGAATTCCTCCATCTCAATCCACAAGTCAAGGTTATGTCCAATTCTACCCCCAGCCTACACCCCCCCCCCCCCCCACCACCCTCTCCAAGATAAGAGTGGCAAGACAAAAGAGAACACAGTGTAAGCGAGGTTGCAAACTAGACCACGTCAATTCTCTATGCTTTAGTAGTCCAACAATCTGATGAAAGCGTATCAACACGATCCCACAGATCATGCATTCAACAAATCTGCCATAAAAATGTTATCCCTCTAATATGACAGCCTCTTGGTTTTCTTTTCATTTTTGAGTGCACTCTTAAAAAAATAGATACTCAATGTTAATGAAAGTGAAAATTCACTTTGCTTGTGATTTCTGATGAGCACAAACTATGAAATTCATATGTAGGCTAAAACCCATCCAGTATTAGCTCATCATGATAGATTCTGTTTTCTTCAATGGAACAGCCTGGAAACATTTTAATTTCTTCTCTACTTTTGGATTCTGTACTATATGCTCTGGTGCTGTGACAAACATTTGACACAATGTTTTATTATGATAAGGTCAACATTTTTAATCAGGTCCTGTAAATAGTAATAGTAATTGATAAGGAAGGCACGCCTATATTGCCTTAACATCTGCAGCTCTTGTTACTATTGTTTAACATTGTTTAACATTGTTTAACTGCTTACCAAAACATGTTTTTTATGTGATTTTTTCATTTCAGTGTTAGTGTTAAATTTTCACTTGTAGAGATGGGGCCTGTTATAGGCTATCCACAGCCTGCTGATGTTTCTATTTCAAAGGCCTTGAACTTTTGCATGCTTTTTTAATGCTTGATATTCTGGATAATCCACATGCTCCTCTGCAAAGTATGTATTACAAACACCTGGGAATTAGTATTAGCATATCTAGCTGAATATTTAACTTTAAGATTAAGATACAACACACAACATCAATGGGCCTATACTTCTACAGATTCCCATTGCCCTATAGATGCAATTAGTATATGAATTGAATACTGTCTGGCTTTGGTCTGGGCGGTAGTCTGCACTCAGTCTCCATGTGCCCTTCTAGTTTAGTAAACACGCACTGTGCTCGAACTGTAATCCGTCATACAGACGATTCCCCATGTTCTAACTTCTGACTGTGGAGATAATATATTCTATATTTGCCCATGCTGAACCAACACCTGACGTCTTGGCTGGCCGCATGCCGACCCTACATGATCAACACCCCCGTCCAGTCAGGACCATGATGTGCGTAACAGGTGCTGAAGTGTCAGCCGTTGGCCGATGACTACGCGATATGCAGAACGCCTTAGGGACATTTTGGACTAACTTTACAGAACACAATTATTTTTGAGGACGGAAGATATTGGGCCTACTGACATCCAAGGAAGCGGGTGTTATAGGCCTATATTTAACACAGAGAAACAATGCGTAACTAATCCAAACAAATAACAAAATTCCATTAACACATTGGTCCGTGAGGATTAACTGTCATAAAAAAACACAGGTGTATTTCAACACACGGCTAATTAATGTTAGTGTCCGCAGGTTCCGACATAGCGTGCATACACACGGTTGGCATACCTTTTCTTTGGCAGTTACTGTCTGCACCAAGGGAGCGAAAGCCTGGCCACTACCAAGTTTCCTTCCCTGTCCAACACGGTCATAACAGTAGTAAGCTACAGCGCCCCCAAGAACAAAGCATACTCCTGTTTCAATTACACCTGTTTCAGTCTTTTTACAGCGTTGAGACGCGTTGGAGACATTAGTTGCACAGTTCTTTAGTATAGCACTGAGTCTACGCAAAGCCGCAGCCATCACAGCAGGCACAGCAGGACGGTTATTTATTCTCACAGCTCGCGAGATGTAGACTTCAGGTCAGTTTCAAACTGCTACACGAGCGGGAATAGAACGCTGGTTAACTCCACTGACTGTCAATGCCATGTCTACCTCATCTAGGCTACTTCTTCCAGAGAGATGAAAATAAATGGCTCCTTAACATACTATAACAGTTTGCTTGTCTAACGTTCCCATGGCTAGGCTACTGGTTATGAACCACAGAGAAACACACACATAGACACACTCTCTCTCTCTCTCTCTCCCTCTCTCTCTCTCTCTTTCTCTCTTGTCTGTCTGTCTGTCTGTCATGGATTCTGAGGGAAATCTCACACAGGAAAGGTTTAAATGTAAGGGACCGCCCCCAGTAAGCCACTGCTTGCATTATGCACCTGCCTCACGTTTCAAGCACTTGGTGTGCGAGGCAGTCACAGTGATTATTCTGCAGCACTGGTACTTGCGTTATCGTGCTCTGAGAAGACTGGGGATATATCCAATATTACGCACGTCTTGGAGCGGCTTATATATTTATATTTCACAAACGTATATAAAGTTTTTAATACTGGGAATCATTTTTAACATCCTCAAGAATATACTGGAAACGAAAGAATTAAGAAACGCAGACAAGCAACTAACTACAAGCATGCATTCGCCAAATAAGATGACATTTTGGAGCAGAGAAGGGTAAAGGCTTTCTTGAGCACCTCCTGTCCTAACCAATTGTGAATGTCAGTTGCACTGTACGCGTGGTCCAAACAACCAGTGCCAAGTAGGCTACTGGACATCGCTGAAATAATGCAGTAAACTTCCAAGAGACAATCTCTGTATATCCGCGCCAAACTTCACCTGATGTTGCTGCGTAGGTTGTTTGTGATGGCAACTATAGGAGAAGTCGGAGCGCTTTTACAAATAGATGCTTTTGGTCATGTCGGGTCACACTTTCACGTAACATCTATTGGAGACAGCATTGGTCCTTTGAACGATCACTCTATGCCCGCGGAGAGACTCTCGCGCAGCACCTCGGCGGATTTAATCCATTTAAAAGGAATTCATCGCAGGCGGCAGTTGTACTGCAGAACTGGATTTAACCTTGAAATTCTCCCAGATGGCACTGTGCAGGGTACAAGAAAAGATCACAGTCGATTTGGTAAGCCCCTTATATTTGCTGTTTCAGATGTTTTCATGTCATTTGTATGTCCTGTACCGCACCTTACTGATGTGTTGTTGTTGATGTGTTGTGCTTTGATTATCATATGCATACAGGAACAAATTCGTCATAGATCCATTAAGTATGAATAAAATACTGTAGTTATTAAAACGTTTATGGCTGAAAGGCATGTGTATACTTCAGTTATCTCTGCAGACAAATTCTTCTGTACTGGGAAAGATGGGTATGTGTATAGATTTCAGCTGAAGAGGCTGCTTGTTTTTGTTCCTCTCCAGGTATTTTGGAATTCATCAGCCTTGCAGTTGGATTAATAAGCATCAAAGGAGTTAACAGTGGACTCTATCTCGGGATGAATAACAAAGGAGAACTTTATGGCTCTGTAAGTAGTCTATATTTAGCATGTTAGTATTTTATATTTAGTATCAAATTGAAGTTTGATTGTGTTGATATACTGTATCTACTGTATGTACTTCTTAAATAGGCTGATCCCAATGTTCAACGATTTTCCTCCATTCCTTAGGAGAAACTCACAAAGGAGTGTATCTTCAAGGAAGCTTTTGAGGAGAACTGGTACAACACATATGCCTCCAATGAATACAGGCACAATGGAGAGAAAGGGGCAGCCTACTTTGTGGCACTGAACAAGGATGGGACACCACGAGATGGGACAAAGTCTAGGCGGCACCAAAAGTTCACACACTTTCTGCCCAGGTCAGTGGACCCTAAGAAAGTGCCAGTACTTAACAGGGACCATGTAGGACAAAGCTGAGTTCCACTGAAAGTGTAACTGATGAGGTGCAGCATCGGTCTTGGCCCCATTTCATCTTTGGAGACAAGGGCTCGAAGTGAAAGCCTCTGGCACAAAAGTGGCCAAGATAGCTAACATGAAAGAAATATGGCCGGAGGCCTCCCGCTGGAATGCACTGGGCCACTCTCTGGGGTTACCTGTCTGAGGCTCTCAGCCTGCACGCTGGGGAGCCCACTCGGGCCTTTTTGTCTCGCTAGATAAAACCCCCCCTCCACCCTACGCCCTCTTCGGAGAGCAGCGCCAGAGAACAGGCTGGAGGTGTGGGGATTGGGATTCCGACGCTGATCTGCAGTGAAGGACTCTCCGGCATCCGGCGTCCCATTAGCAGAACTTCCTGTAAGAGAGAAGCAAGCCCAGCATGGGGACGGTGTCCAACATAACGTAAAGATAACGTAAACGTAACGTAAAGATTGAGTGCCACTATGCATGGCTGGAGAGACGTTGTGTAGAGGACTGTGAAGGTACCCTGCTTCTTGAAGACTTCTTAATGTGAAGTATAGAGGCTGGGTTGTCAATTGTTGTGTCAGTGTGCTTTATTTATGCATTTTTTCAGTACATGTATTTATTTGAAATATTTATTTATTGAAGAATATATATTTTTACACATAACTTCACAGTTAGACCAAACAATTAGGAATTGTATCAAAATAGTGTCTCAAACAATTCTTTTCATCTGACCAAAGAAAATATTTTGCTCATGGTCTTATAATACTGTATTGTTTAGAGTAAGTCACATTGTGATTTTTTTTTTATTGATCTGAATAATATCTCTCGCTGCTATGATTTCCACCATTTGTCTTGCTGGCACTCCAAAAATGGCATCCAACACAGTGCTTATTCTGTGGGGCAATTAAACATATTTGAAAAGGATTTGTCTTCTCATACAAATTGTCTGTCACCACATTCCACAGTACTACTACTACAATAGAACTATGCACCAACTCCACAACTTTGACCATCACACCATCAAAACAACTTTGAATAGAAGACGTAGCGTCTAGAAACCAGTACAATTAATGATGATGTAAACCAATGAGTTATAAAGTTACGATTTTACACTTTTCCTGGTTTAACTATTGGTATATTGCATAACTGACCCGTGCCATATTCTATCAGTGTGCAACTCTTCTAAGCTCACACATGACCTTTGGGTTTACCATTTCCTCACCCCATTTCCCCCCTTGACCAGTGGCTCATGAAATAATGATGGTCATTACGCCAGGCTAAAAATACTTTACTGAGACAACAGGCTTTTCTCGCACTTCTTACTGAAAAAGGCATTTTTGGGTTTGTTTTGTTTTGCCTATTTGGCTAGCATACAAATTCACCAACTAGACAAATGTTTTCCTTTTCTTATAATGGCAGTTATGCCAAGGCAGTGTGTCCAGTGCATATCAGCTTCAAGGCTCCTCCAAGGGACCTTCTCACGTATCACTGCTGCAATGACAAGATCAGGGTGAAATAAAAACTGACCTTTAGTGAAGACTAGTGACTTGGCACTTCTGTGACAAGTGGGGTCAAAGCGATAAGGATTAAGTAATCTTTGTTGACAGTTTCAGAATTATGCTCTGGATAAATACTGGCCCTACTATTGTCCGATTAAACTAAAGGTGACCAAGGCTCTTCTGAAGGCACTTAACCTTTGAATTCTGGTTCTTTTTTACGACCACAGAGACTTCCTCTGAGTTGACTGATGAGGGGATTGCTCCTTCAGGTCACATCCATGCCACTTGCAATAGATTCTCTCTTCTGGATGTGAGCCGCATCAACTCTCTGCATCTGTTAAGAGGCTCTGCAGTTCAGATTGCAGCCCTCCTCTCTAATTCTGGGCCTTGTAGTCAGAGATGAAGGAGGAGTGGGGGTGAAGAGTGGGGGGGGTGTATCTTAAAGTACCTGCATTGTCACCCCGAACCGATAAAGAGTTGGGAAGAAGTCATGCGGGATTTGAAAACCCTCATCGGTAACTTTTTTCGTTTTTTTTCCAGGAAATGTTACGCTAAATGAGCAAGCTCTAGCAACAAATGTATCTTTAAAAAGTTTCATCAATGGATGAAAGTGAGCCTGTTGATTGTTGACATGTGAACGCAATGGTGTGTGATCTCAGCATCCGTGTGATGACGGTCCAGGGCTTTTTTTGACAGCAGGGCTTACCTGCTGCCAAATCTCACTGTATATGACACAGAGGGGCTTTCCTGTCTTACATATGAACACCTTCAAACGGCCAGTGTTCACTGGGTTTGGGCTGGGAGACCACAAGAAGCTTTAGCTTCCTTTATTAAATAAACACGACTCAAACAGAACCTTTTCATGTTCCATACACATGAGGGAGCATTAGCCCCCTCTCACACACACACACACACACACACTCCACACCAAAGCAGAAATGCCTAAAACAATTATGTGGCTTATTCATGGATGTAGAAATCACACCACATGTTTATATTTATGATGAGCCCTGAGGCCTGAATCTGTTTCAGTGTTAAAACGTTTTGAGAGAGATCTTCCTGCATGACTTTGGCCAATCCTAATTCTTGTCCCATGTAACACAATTAGATATACCGTAGCTCTGGATCATTAATGGTGATTTAACATTGTAACAATGTCTTTAGAGTTCCCAGTGGTTGACTGGATTCACTGAACCAGATGGAATCTAAGAGGACATGACAGTATTGTAAATACACAAGTAATGCTCCACAGTTTCCAGAAGAAGAAAAAAACATTAATAAAAAGGGTGTAAAACAAATCAATGCCCTGTCTAATAGATTAACTATTTTATAAATGAAACAAAGATTTCAAGCTGGGAAGTAATAGCAAGATTAAGAAGTTATTTATGTCAATATTACTGTTGTCACAATTATTTTTTACTAAGTAAGTAGAAACACACTTAGATATTACATCAAATACCTATGACATTGCTTACAAGTATAAGCCTGTAAGTTAAATATGTAGAAGGCATGAATGTAGCCTACCTGTGACTTATTAAAACAAATTTCAATAAAATAAAAATAGATACGGTTTAGATTCTTCTACAGCACATTTGATAAACAGAGGGTCACAGTATTTGACCTTTACATCTGCTATCAAACACAGAAGCACTGCTGTTTTGAAGGTCATGTTTTTGACACCGCTGGAAATCCCGTATTGTGATACCTGATGCCAGAAGTACTCTTGGCATTTGTTGGACTTATATTTTTGGGCCCGTCTGATCTGATCTGAAACAGATGCCTTTGTCTCGCAGGTGGTCCGGAGCACTTTGCAGCCGGCATTTAAATCCCTCATGCATGCCCACTCAGAAGTCCGCCTGTTGCACTTAATGGATGCGCCCTTATTTTCATCACCCCCTCAGACCTGGCCTCTCACAGAAACCCTATCACAGTGTTGGAAAGGGTTATTGTCTGAGACTGAGAGAGGGAGTGGGAGAGAGAGGCACACAGAGAAAGAGAGAGAGAGAGAGAGAGAGAAAGACAGAAAGAGAGAGGGAAAGACCTGAACTTGTGGGCAGGTGTCAGAGTTTCTGATCTGCCATGTCTGTTTGCTGTGCAGTCAGACCTTGCAGGTGTTGCTTTGGCAGTCACTAGGCTCTTCTCCCCTTGCTTCAGCTGCTGAGGATGAGGGAACTAAAGCTCTTTCGCACATAAGAAGGTGGGGATCTGGGTGTCTAGCCCAATTACACAAGGCCATAATTTATATCTTTAGATGCTGGACGAGTGAACACTGTGGTCAAGGTGGAGAGTCACCTGCATTTATAAATCCTGCGGCACTTCTAAGAGGATTGTGTTTGCACAAGGGTGGTGTCGTGATGCCCCCCCATGTGTAACTGTGTGTTTAGAGCTCTATGGTCTGCTTTTTGTAAACAGAACAGTAAATTACTATGCTCTATCATATTATTGAGCTTACTGAGCCAGAGAATTATTGGTGTAATGTATAATCATAGTGGTCTGGCCATTTGATATTGATATGATTTAGAAATGTCTCCATGTAACCCAGTGCTCTGTCAGCACACAGCTGCAAAATGTCAGGGTGTGAAAAGTCAACCCTGCAGGCAGATGGAAAAGCCCAGGAGTTTTAGAAGAATAGCTGCTACAAAAGAGCATCAGAATTGTTCTAAACCAGAAAAGTAGGGGGCTTTTTGTTTCAGTGGTCGTGGTTCTCCCATACTGTAGACTACTGGAGAACACTGGCAGTGAACATTTCAGAATAGGCAGACATACAGTTGTCTGTACAGTATGTCTGTACAGTAAGCTGATCGCCACAGTTAAAGCCAGGGTTAGGATTTGTGTGACGTAACGGTTAGGTTTAGGGTCAGAGTCAGGTTTTGGTTAAGGTTAGTTGACAGTTGTCTGTAAGTTGAGCATTACAGTTAATACACCAGTATGTGATAATCTATAGATGGTTTAGTACATTTGGAGAATGTTTGTATAGACCATTTAAAAGGTTTAAATGTTTTATCCAGTGACTGCAAGTGGCCTCTAGTTTCTTGCATCTCAGTGTTGTGCATGGCTTTTAATCTTGATTAAAACTGATTTACTGACCTGTCATATCCATCAAAGTATTTTCAGGGAAGTGTTTATGAATTATATTGACTCATTATAAACTCATTGTCAAGTCATTACAATTGTATATGGGGAACATCATGTAATACAGCATTAAATATTATAGATTACAGAGATGGAATGTACTACCTATTTAGAAGACATGCCGTTTCTTTCTAGTGAAAACAACCTACAAACCACTCAAAATTTTCCAAAATGCACTTCTCTAAGTAACCACAGCCTAAAATCATAAAATTACACATAACAAAAGATGCAAGAAAACAATCATCTTTTGATGACAATGTATGATCTTGTTTAGATATCCAACACTGGATTTTCAATTCTTTCTAAAAACAGCTTTCTAAAAACAGCCTTTCAGTCTTTCTGACTTAGTTCTACACAAAATACAAAGCTATGGACCTTCATGGACTGGTGATAAGTGTGGCCACTTTCGATGGCCTGACCATAAAACTGGGAATTGCTTTAACATCATCTACGCCTGCTTGTGTTAAAAACACATCGAGCTTAACCAGCTCTGCGTCTTGGTGTGAAACTGCAACTCAGGAACCATAGCTCTCTGCGTGTGCATGCCCTCCAGCAGTGTGGCTCTGGCTCTGAACCCCGGCCTCCTCCTCCTCCACCCCCAGCGCTCTCCGTCCCCACGACACCCCACATCTGCTTGGGAACCCAGTCGGCCTCTCCCGCCGGCTCCCAGCCTTGTCCTTTCCCTGGCCCATCTGTCCACATTACAAAGGCACAAATTAGTTCTTGACATTTGGGTGCCATAATTGCCCCTGAAAAGCATGAGGCATCAATTAAGCGCTCAGTGCTCTGACAGGCTGCCCCTGTAGGAGATGACCGCTTCCCTGGGCCCGCCGCGCCGGACAACCCACCCGGGCGAACTGGGAGAGCCTTTCATCTGCGCTGACTATTCATCAGCTACATTACACATTCCACAACAAAGAGACCTGCATATGAAATGGACTAGCAAAAAATGATAATGACCACGCCAGATTAGACTGTCAAATTTGTTAATGTGTATGTTCATTATTTAACTAATGACTATCACTCACTCTGTACATCCTGTTCATCTTTTTAATTTGATGTTTCACTTATACTGCTTTATATGTCGGATTTGCTCCTCAGTTGAGTAGAATGCCTTTCATATATTGATGTATAGTGACTCCATACCTAATGCATACGTCCAAAAGCAAATATCAGTATTACCATGGCTGTACCAAAGCACTTTTTCAATTTGTGTAATTTGGGATTAATATGCTATTACAAAAGTGAACTGTGGGGGTTAATGTGGTCTCTAAGAGCATTTTGTTTGGGTTCCATAGATCTCCTCGACTCCCTGCATTAGCATGAGTTGACAGTTGGTTTTCCCACAGGGTTTGTGTATCCCTGGGGTCACAGAGAAGGTCAATTGGTTAATTTCCATAGTTTCCACCTAAAACATTCTTCAGGCGCTTGGAAGTAATTCAATCAGCAGCAAAAACAAAGTATAACAGCGCAGACTGAAAAAATCATTATGTGTCGCACCATTCACATCCGGGATAGAAGCCTGTTCTTTGTGTGGTTCTAATGTAATTACTGAAAAGAGGTCACCACAATTGTTGATAGACTCATTTCATTTCAGAGTGACTACCTTTTGATGACCATTCCAGCTCAGGTGATGTTGTCTACTAATCTGAAAACTGCTGCTTAAAATGTACAAAGAAAACTCATCAGCAGTGAATACCCCACCTTTGTTTTCAGCATCACTGGTCAATACTGTATATAGCGTCAACAAAACTAATTTAAGGTCAACGGAATATTCGAGTAGTGATATGTAAGAATCATTGGCTCAAGGATCCCAAATCCTCTAAGTATATTCCTGTCTTAAAAGACATGGCAAGCATGGCCTGCATAAGGAATAAATGCAACTTGGACTAAATCACTAAAAACTTTCAAAAAGATCACACACCAGTAAGTTGCAGGAGACATGTGGAAAGGCACTAATAGCCTCAATAGCATCAGCAAATACAGCACAAATATTCTGTGACTACGTTTAGTTCAATGGGTGAATTGATACGAGTCATTATGCTATGTCCACTGACCACTAGAGCTGCAATGCACAAAGATATACTTGATCAAAGCACAACAGAACTACAAAAATAATAAATGTAACCTAGAAATGTCTCCTCAACGTTGTTGCAGAAGGGGGCAAAGTGAGGGTGCACTGAAAGCTCGCCTGCTTGCAAGTGAAAGTGGAAATGTGCTTTGTTGCTCCCAAGTCAGGCGGAAAATTACGTACCCATTTGTCATTGTGCACCAAGATGTGTGGGTCAATCAATGGATTCTTTCATGACAAGCTTACAGAGCTGAATGTTTTTCCATGGCCTCACCCCTTCACACCTGGTACGACAGGTAAAATAACAAAACAAAGGAAGAGAGGGAGAAAAGAGGGTTTAGGGAGAGACAGCCTCCGAGTCACAGGAAAACTGATAGGTGCGAAGCGCTCGCCATGTAACCTTGCACTTCCACTGCACATATACATATGCTTGAACTTGGTACACACACTTTGCACACAGTGGCAGAGGCAATGGCATGTTCTGGCTATAATCCAGCCCTCGTGAAACCAGTCGTACACTACGCCAGATGCATAAAAAAAAACAATTAGGCATCGGAGAAGTTCTTTCAGCAGACATGACATTAGTATTAGTCACCTAATTAAACTTGGACCTTGATCGTTTTTTTTTTAGTGTTGCCAAGCATGTATGTCTGTATTCTGTCCTCCACATTCTGCCGTCTACAGTCAGAGGTGGAGGGAAGCCAAAAGATTATCCTGAGCACCTCTAATGATAGGCCTCAAAGTAAATGGTGATCTAGAGCTTAGAGCAAACACTGGGCACCAAAGGCAGGAATTTCATACAGTATTTGGTTTACATTCAAATAGGTCAACAGCAACACATCCACAACTTCTATGAAAAACTTATCATGTCCATGTGTGTTGGGATGGCTAGCTGCCTGGAATTTTTTCTGACCTTGCCATAACATCAATTCTTGTGACAGCTGACATGGTATTGCTAGATGTTTTATTGAAAAGTCAGACTTCAGAGTGGGCAGGCTACATGAAGAATTGAGGAATTGGAACCATTTAATCGTTTTAGAATGAATGATATTGCTTTGGAGCTTAACCTGGATGACTCGCTCTGCTGAAATTAAACATATCTTCATGACGTCTACAGCAACAGCATCTGTATCTAAGTTAATGCTGATGAGAAACATCACACCATATGTGCAGTCAAAATGAAGTAAACCAAGAACATGTGAGGCTTTTTAAAATATCTAACCCTCATGAGTCCTTCAGATCTTCTTGAATTTTTCTAACCAAAATAATTTATTGTATAGTGCACAGTTGTGTTGACAGGGTTTTGCACTGCATGTGTTAAGTTTGCACTAAAATGAGCCAGCAGTCCGAAGCTAATCAAGCAGTTGAACAAATATGTTCCCATCATGCTCAGGGTCATGTAGAAAAATGCTTTATATGCCTACTCACTCATTGTTTTGGCTTCCACTGCTGGGGCAAACGTTCCCAGTGACTTTGAAAGAAAGGGGATTGATGGGGTATGTTTGGCACAACCTTCAGTGATGAAGACTGTTCATTTGGTTGATGTGTCACGGGGAACAGTGGCTAAGATGACATTGGCACAGAGGCCTGAAGAAACCATGTTATCAGCTAAGGCCATCTCTGGTTGAAAGCTCATATTCTCTGACCGTGATGTGGTTCAGTGGCTCAACAAGACTTTTTAAACCAAACGCACAAAAGATACTACGTTTGTCATGCACTGAGAGGAATGGAGAAAGGGATGAAATGCCCAAGTACATTAGAGTAAAGCAGTGAGGTTTGGGAGGGGGCCCGACAGTGCTGATTAAGAGAAGACTGCAGCATTCTCTCTCTAGTGGGTCTGAATCAATGCTCTCGTAATGGTACAAAGGATTCCTCTAAAACTGTTTCAGCACTGTATTGATCAAAATGTCTTTTGCCTGCAGAAATCATTAAGAATTCCGAAGGGAAAAATGCTCTGTGTAAGAGCTTTCTTTGAAGTTATAAATAACCAAAGAAATTCTGTGTGCAACTACATCTGTATCATTCCCTTTATACAAAAATTAATGCAATGAGAAAATAGAAGTTCCAATATAATGCTAAATGTAATCATCAGAATTATAGCATGGTATGGATGTGACAGAGAGGCTTCGTAGTGTCAGGTGAATTCCTATGCATATTCAGGACTATCTGATTGCCTCTGGTGATTTTTTACAAGATCAGTTCAGGTCTTTGGAGTTTACCAACTGATGTGGAAGTCTACAATTAAAGTTCAAACATCAAGATGTGTTGTAAATCACAAATCACACAGCAAGTCTCCACACGCAAGAAGTTACGGAAAAAGTGACTATAGGACCAATGACAATCACTTACCTGTGCTATGAGTAACACATAACAGTACATTACAATTATAATTTGATGGAGACCTTTGTTATGGTAGTAAAAAGATGGAAATTGAAAGATAATACATAGAGAATGTTGTGTATGTTGCTTTCATGTTTCCTTTCCAACTGTAATACACTGCAATTAGCCAGTAGTTCCTGTGAAGGTTTGCCTCCAACATATAACAATGTAATGTAATCCCTATGAAACTCCATGCTCTGGCGAAGTGCATGCCTATTATAAATATGTGTTAAAAGCCTATTTCTCCTACACTATACACTCTACAAACGTGCAACTATGCACAAGCTCTTATACATGTAATGTATTATGTAATATAAATGTGTCATTTCATTGCAAACATTTCAGAATTATATTATTTGCTGTTGATACTGTAATCTTAGAAAACAATTCTGTGAGTGGCCAAGTTCCAAACCAGACGTATGTGTTCCTGTAACTCCTGCCTCTTATGTCAGCTTGCATGTCTGCATCTACTTGGAAAAAAACCTGAATGAGCCGAAAAGATTAAGGGTGGTGTGACTTACTGCGATGGCCAACATGTTCTTTTATGAGTGCCCTGGCCTGCACAAGTGTAAACAATAGCTGAAGAGCAGGGGACTTCAAACACATCTCACCACTCAGCTACCTTCATAGTAATTTTAGGCACATCAGAGGGAAGGAAGGAAATCCCCTTGGCTGGCAGAGTCCTCTCTGCTTTCTGAGTCATTACGAAATGTCACCTACAGTGGCTTCTGTGGAGATATATGACATGGAGATGGAGATTTTACAGTGGATTTTCATTAGTCATTGGTGACAATAAAGAGGACCTTTGTGGCCATTAGGACTGTGTGCATTTTGAAAGTGCTTGATACACCAATACGGTCCATCTCCAGAATATCCCCTGGATTTCAAGATGAGTCCTGGTTATAGGAGTTCAAAGTGCGTGTTGAGATGAAAGATGTTAGATCTGTGACATATGTCTGTTTGCCTCACACAGACTGGATCAAAGGTATCCAGATTTGTGATATGCCATCATCAAGTTTAAGTCTGTTTATTTTCCTTTCTGATTAATCTGAAGGAATGAAACAGCCTTAGGACATTAGGTATCTTTACTACACATAGTACTGTGGGCTTCAACTACCATCTCCTCCTTTAAAGTCATTTGGACTATTCAGTATTTCTCACCATACAAAACTAATGCATGGAGACAGTACCATCCTTCCAAAAGAGCAAAACAGGATATCCTCATGTCTAGCATGTGTAAACCATGTATGGTTTGGTTATGCTTATTTAATTGCAATCCTCCGTTAGACACTATGAAAAGCCTCAGCAGTAAATAGGCTGAAATTCTCTCTGCTTTCTCTCACCTTATCAAACTGCACCAGTACAGAAGTTAATCAAAAGAGCACAAAGAGGGCCTTTATTTTGCCGAAGCCTCCATGCTCTCCGATATCAAAGGGAACCCAAGCTACCACAACAAGATGCTACTCAAGCTGATAAGATACAGGCTTTAGCTGACACTGAGAAGAGCACGCTAAAGAGCATTAGATGGGGACCAGGATCAGGACACTTTTTTCATTTTAGAAACATGTTTAAACTCTCTGTATTTATTGGATTTTTAGAAAAAAAGTGAATAAATGATATTAAGGTTGGCCACTGTGCAAAGGAAGAAGTGTAAAGGTTCATGGCCTTTGTACCTCTCATTCTCACAGAACAGGAGGGGTCATCATTTTCGTGTATTTCTTCATCAAAATTGTTGCTGTGCCATTTGTTCATATTGAAATAGTCCAATAAACACATATAAGAGAATTTAAATAAGCTTCATTTATGTATTACGTAATTTATCTGAAGGGACTTTTTGATGTTCATATGTCTTTGAAAAGTACTTACTACTCTTTGCTGTTGTCTTTGTTGGCTGTCTGTCTTTCACTCTCTTTCAACTCCATTCATCTGTGTTACATTACTCTTAACACTTTGAGGTGAGTTATTTTCCCCTAAACTTTTTCACTATTTTTGCGTTTTTATCTGCCACGAACAGAACCACAAAGGTATAGCCTTACAGGGGGAGCGTTTGAATCCCGACTATGTTTGTGGTTGTCATCTTGTCCAGAGACCCTGAAAGATCCACCCTTTCATCCTCTACCTCTCAAATTGTCCAGCTGAATGACACTCATTCAAAATGCTTTAGAAAGAGATGACTCACCTTACTCAGGTCAATATGCTCACTATTGACAGTGGCCATCTCAGCAAGGTGCTAAACGCAGGGCCACACTAACTCTCCCAGAGACATGTGGCCTGTGTCATTCCAAAGGTCTCTCGGGTATAAACATTTTTGTGCTACTTAATTGTGCAGGTCACTTGTATTGGGTTTTACATTTGAGACCATCTGACGGCAGCTATAATTATCATGAAGATAATCGCCAGACTGCAGGTTTTAAAGGAGTTCCCACAGACATAGGCCTGGAGTGGCCGTCAGTGGTAATAGATGGCTATTATAATGACATGCTCTCCTCCTGAATAGAGATTGTGAATCAAAAGCCATTAGCATGGTTATGTTACAGTTAATCTTTTAAAACCTTCTCCTATATAGGCAAAGTTCAGATAAAATGATTGATCAAAGGCAGTTTGTAGGTATAGGAATGTATAAATCTGTACCACCTCACAAAGACAATGGCTTCTAAAAGCCACCAGCCTTGTTTATTAAACACTGAAGCTAACCGATTTAATTCCACATTTGCTGCTCTTTACACATACCACAACTCTGAATTACTTACAGAAAATGCAAAGATGTACAGCTAACACAGGTATCACATTGAGACCAGTCCAATAGATCCGCTTAATATTTCAAATAAAACCGAGAAATCCCATTCAAGAGACATAAAGGTGTGTATATTCTTACAGACTATTTCTTTTCAAGGTACGGCACAGTTGTCTCACCTGTTGGATGTTTTTAAAACAGCCAAGGTATCGTTTCAGTGTTACTGGCTGGGAGAGTGAGTGAGAGCGGGCGATTGTGGAACTCTGATATCCCACACGGTCGATGCAGGTGCTTGCTGCTTGTTTTATTGCATCCACTCCAATCTGACAGCCATCTCAACACTTCTGTCAGCCACCGGGCCGTCCCACTGCTGTCACCAGCAATAAACTTTTCTCATAAACCTGACGGACAGAGGAGTCCTTATTTGGAAAAAGAAGAAAGAAATGTATTCATATTTCTAAAATTGGATTCAAAGTGAGATTAACACCGGAGAGTCACACCAAAGGTTTGGCACTCCAAAGGCTGCTTTGACATTTTGCCAGCCTGAATTTGCTTAAGCTGACAGGTTTCTGGATGCAAGCGAAGTCAGAAAGAGACATTGCTCTCTCCCACAAAACATTACATTCCAGGCTCTGGCAAACAAGATACAGGCCCATTGCTGCAATTTTCTTAATTGGAGAGTTGATTTTACACAGTGTGAATTCACAATATGTACTTGAGTAGACGCACCACAAAGTCAGTTTTGTTTGTATGGCATGTTTAAAAAGGGTTTCAGAGAGTATAATCCCAAGGGCTTTTTTCAATTAACAGCAATAATATCAAATTCTGAATAATCTGGATAAATTCTGAACTTGTCTTGTGTCAGAGATCAAACAAACATTTGCCATAACGCCGACCACTTTCTACTGCTTCTGGACTGGAGGGGTAACAAGATCTGTGGCTGCCCTTCAAAATGTTGAAGCTGACTGCCTGAACAGATCAAAGTAGATTTCAGAGCACATTAGTTCCTTAGCGGAGTTCTCCCAGGCCAATAGAGATGCTTAAGCACGCATTCCCCGTGTCAGAGGGGAACAAAAGCATTACTCAGAGTCGAAAGAGGTGTGAGAGCTCTGAGATGCACTTCACCTATGGTGACCAATCACAACAGTCGACACAATCTGCTGCCCTAAGGCACTGAAAGCAGTGGTTTATGTTGTCACTTTTAAATGCTTTAGCACCGCACATTTCCCATCTTTCTGTTGCTGTTTACACTCTGGAGGAGAAGAGCTGGGTTCCTGCAGGAGGGAAAATTCTTTTAGTTCCTCAAGCACTATCTGGAGCTTAATAGACTTTGGTTGTTGGAAACAAATGGATTGTCCTTCAAATACACTTCCAAGTACAAACACAGAATACTAACACTTGTGTTTCTTGTAGCATGTTACTGGCATTTGAAACACTGGTAAAAGAGGAGAAGTCATGTGGAAAGTGCACACAACTAAATGTCAACCTGGAAAAGACTCTGTCAACAGGTACCAACCATGCCATGGTAAGGAGCACATATTGTGTTCCATTATCCTCCATGGTTTGTGCACCTGAGAACGGAACAACAATGTCTAACTTACAAGCTGAACAAAAGCTTCCTTCATTGGGGCACCCTCGAGGGAGATGACAGCTCCAATATTGGCCTCTGCACGGATAGGTAGCATGCAAGGTTAGAGGAAATAGCCTTTTCAGTCTGACATTGATGTCCACTGCTATCTTAGGCCTGATAACATAAGATTAGCCTACTTCTGTAAGGCGAGATAGGGATGTATAAAAGGGGTAACACTAGAAGGTATTAATACAGAGCTGAGCAGTGTGTGTGCTTCAGATGCCTCGGGTAAGGCCTGCAGCTTCCAGCTCACGTTTTTATCAAGCAAAACGCTGCACAGATTCACAAATTATCAGCCATATTATAAGATCTGTCTGAATGCAAAAATCACAATGGAAACCTTAAAGCATTCGCAAAAAGCCCCCAGGGATGCCTGTATGCATGTTCTATGGAGTTCATAATATCACTGACTTTAATTGAAGGCAAGGGCAGATTTGAACAAGGTGTTGGAATCAGCTGGTATTATCGTCATAGTGCTCTGTGTGTCTGATCCTCCTGCGTACTGGATATTCCAGCTGATTACTTCCTTTATTTGCTGATTTCGTTCTGTCCTCACCATATCTGCCAGCTCTGTACTCAGTAGCACCGTCCATATGCGATATCTCGGGGCCGAAAAAAGAATAGAACACACAAAAGCCGACGACAAGGGCCTTTCATGTCATTTATCAGGCCGGGCGATCGGGGAGATCTAGATTGGCCAGACAAAGTGCCACCAGGCCCCCTAGCTCTATGAAGAGTTTCATCTGTTTGAAGAGATGGGCCCATATCACTTGTCCTCTATTCCTGTGTGGAGGCTGTTGCTAGGTGGTCCACTCATCAAACTCGGGATAGCACATGGAGATGCTTGTCTTTATGGGTGGTGGAGGAGTGTCTCTGTGTGTGTGTGTGTGTGTGTGTGTGTGTGTCTGTGTCTGGAGGGGAGGGGGATTGACGTGTTTTAGCCTTGGCTCACAAATCTAACAAAAAAGAGAACAGCGAAAGGTTGAAGAGTCTGCCTGTCACACATCCCCTCTGTCACGCAATGGTTCAACAGAGATGCTCCTCTCTGGTGCTATTGATAACTCAAGCTATGGGTGAACTCCTAAATGAGACTTTAAAAAGATGTTAAACACATTTTTCACACTAAAGAGTGTTCAGGTGTAATATTTCAACTGAAAGAGAATTTCCCCTTGTCAACCTGAATTTTCCTCCATAGACATGACATGTGAATAATGCAGCAGATTAAAGTCCCTCTGTTCCATGCTGCAGCCCATCCACTGGTGTCTGTATCATATTGTAAACATAGACTGCAGATGTCAAAACAGCCATTATTCCAGCTGACATAAGCGTATGGAAAAAAGGATTCGTTTTTTCTCTCTCTTTTCTTCTCTATGTAATATTGCAACATCAAAGAGGAGAGGATCACATAGACAGCTGGCTTATACATTTTCAAAGGGAGAGACCCTGGCTGCACATGCCCACCCAACTGCCAGCCCTCACTCAGACCCCCCCACCTCCCACCCCCAAATCCAGCCCAGCCAAGCCTCCTCCTCCGAAAGCTGTTATATCAAAAACCAGAGTCATGATGATGAATCTGACGCGTGTAGGGGAAGCACTGAGTCTGTGAGCAGTACACACACGGATGATGTCCGAGGTCCATCCACTGAGTGAGAGGTAGAGGCGCTTAGAGTGTGGCCCCTCCAAACTAGAGTTCCCACAGGGCACCTCTACATCCATCCCCCCCTCTCTCTCACACACACTCACACACACTCACACACACACACACACACACACACACACACTCACACACACACACACACACACACACACACACACACACACTCACACACACACACACTCACACACACACACACACACACTCACACACACACACACACACACACACAGACACACACACACACACACACACACACCTCACCCACCCTGCACATTGGCTCTGCATAGTCATCCTGCATGTGCCATTGATCTTTCCCCTGGTTCTTTCAAGAGATGTGTATCATAAACACCGCAGGCGAGATGAAGGTGATGGCTGCTTGCCGGTGGGGGTTCTCTGAGCACTCCCTTTGCTTTTCAAGACTGAAGAAGCTTTTAGAGGGTGTGTGTGTGTGTGTGTGTGTGTGTGTGTGTGTGTGTGTGCGTGTGCGTGTGCGTGTGCGTGTGCGTGTGCGTGTGCGTGTGACTGTGACTGTGACTGTGACTGTGTGACTCTGTGTGTGTTTTAAGTCCTCTATCTTGATGTGCCCTTGCCTGGAGGTGCTGTTTCAAGTTCAAATGGAAGACCCTCTTTTTTAACCCCACAAATCCCCAAAACAATGGAGGTGGCTCAGGGAAAATCAGTCAAATGGTACAGCAGCAGCCAGAGCTCAAATGTGATGTGTGGAGGAGGCCTTGTAGTATGACTCAAGGAAACATCTGTTGGCCAAAGGACAGGTGCCCTGCAGCTGCTACTGAGGGCTTTTAACTGATGTCAAATGATCCAATCATCAATATATATCATCAGTTGGCATAACCTGAAATAAGGGTTGTTGTTTCTGCTCAATATCTTATACTATAACAATATTGTACAAACCTGTTGACAATCACAAATCACATTTGTTAGGTTATCTGTGGGATTACAAACTAACATATCCTTGCAAATAGCTGCAACAAGAGACCCAATAAAAAATGTGTGATTAAAACACAGTGAATGCAGTTCAGACTGGGCCGCTTGCCAGTCTGTTCTTTTTCCTTTTTCTTTTGCACTGGCGCTGATCTTGAGCCTGTTCCTGCATGGATTCCATAGCTGGCGCTCGCTTGGGAAACCCCTGTTCCAAGCCAAAGACCATTTGCTCAAAGTATACACTGTGCACAGCTGTGACAGTGTTTCTCAGGTAGCGACTTGCACATTTATTTATTGTATACATTTTTCCATTTCTCGCAGTGCCAGCGGCTTCACTCTGCATCTGTCTGCGTAGCCTTCAGTTTGCAGTTTCTAGATTCCTCTGTGTGACCTTCAGAGGCATCAGCCTAAATGGGTACTGTTGTCGTAGGCTTTTATCACACTGTAAATATCACAGTGAATAATGCCAGTGATTATTATTGTATTCAAAGAATTAGAAAGTAATCCACATCATAGCACTGGCTTGCACACATCAAACTTCATGTTCAATGAAATGAGACATTTCTCGGGTATTTTTAGCAAACCTTCACAAAGCTCAGAACTATTTTTATCAGCAGCAACTTAGGCTCGCCGATGACCTTTGACTTGTTAAGTTCTTCCTGATTTTCTTTTCTTTCTTTTTTTTTTTCTTTTACGGAGCAGCAAAGCATTCCCACCCACCCACCCAGAGTGGGCTGAAGTGCATCCTAAGGATTACAAGCACTCAAGAGAGAGGAGTCATAACCCAGCGCCGCTCCAGGCAAACTGGGTCACAGGCCACCCAGGGGAAGGGGGGGTAGGTCAGTCAACGGGGCCGCTCAAACCCGGCTCCCAGACACCAGGTAGTGACTCACCAACTGTGGGGCAGAAAACCTTTGAAGACTTGGAGGATTTTAGAACACACCAATCTACATACATTTGTTTGACGGAGTCCCCCTTTTTTATCCATTTCCTGCCTTTGTTACAATGGATGGGGTACAATTATGTTGTCAATAACCTATTCCACTTGAGTTATTTCGTGGGAGAACGCAAAACTGCTGAAATACGGCAATAAGTTGAGTTGAATGTTGTCTTTCATTATATTGATATATTTAGCAGCTATTTGGAAAGCTGAATGAGCGATTGAAACAACAATGTCTCCATGGTATCAGTGTATCAAATCAGAGACACATAGAACAATACTTCATTGCCATTGCTATTGTAGAGGGACTTTTGTTTTGACTGGCTGGGACCAGGGACGGATATGTATATTTAATAGAAAGATTTGTAGATTGGTCAATCCTAGAACTGAGAACAGTGTGATTGTTGTTCTCATAATAGCAGTTATTATTGTCAACATTGTGCCTAATTGTTCTTTGATCCCAACATTATGAGCAGTCCCTCTGGCTCCACTAGAATGGGGCGTACGTGTGCAAAACAACTCAAGAAATCCTAATGCTGCCCATTTCTGACAAATGGAGTGGTCTCACATAAGCAGTTCCAATTCTGTCCTTCTCTATGCCTCAAATGACATTGTTGATCAGTAAAATGGGAAAAATGTGCCTCATCAGTTGTGCCTGATTATTATAACGCTCACTTTTAAGCATTAAGTGCAGCACTATATTCTAAAACCTGTATTTATAATTGTGAGTAACAACTCTAGACTCCAGTGGCCATCAACACATTGCCATCCTGCAGCAGTGACAGCAGAGCGTCCACATCATCTGCCCACGCTGGTCTGGCCGGCCGGCCGTGGAGGAGGGCGGTGCTGGCGGGCGCTCCCGTCTCTCCGCACGGGGCGAAACCCTGCCCCGGCGCGGCCGGCCTGGTGCTGATACGTCTGCAGTGGCCCGGCTCCCGGGGGCCTGCCACGTCCGTCACTGCTGCCTGTCCAGCGTGTCCAGCCGTTCTTCTGTCATCGCCGCCTCCCGCCACGGGGCCCAGATGAAACGTGGCCGCCAGGGCCGGCCAGGAAAAGCGGCTCGCCAGCCTCTCAGGACTTATGTCAAAAATGTTTCAGTCTGCGGGGTAATTTGCTACAGTCAGGGCTCCTGTTGCGACTCACTTCAAAGCCCCTGGTGGAAGGAGAAAGAGACAAATGAAAGAGGGGAAAAACGGTAGTTAGCCGCGCGAGTGACAGATCGGCATTCTTGCGGACTGACATGGCATGGCTGAGGTGTCTTCTCCCTCCGCCATCGCAGGCAGGGCCGCTCATCTCAACAAGCTCGCCACAACTACTGCTGTCCATCTCTGACTGAATAACCTTGCTCTACTGACATGTCAGGGTATTTTGTAAAGTTAGGACATGTTTGTGTGTGTGTGTGTGTGTGTGTGTGTGTGTGTGTGTGTGTGTGTGTGTGTGTGTGTGTGTGTGTGTGTGTGTGTGTGTGTATCTCTCTCTCTCTCTCTCTCTCTCTCTCTCTCTCTCTCTCTCTGTGTGTGTGTGTGTGTGTGTGTGTGTGTGTGTATGTGTGTCTATGTGTCTGTGTACTGTGTATCTGTCTCTCTCTCTCTCTCTCTGTCTGTGTCTGTGTCTGTGTCTGTGTGTAACAGACAACTGTTTGTATCATTGGACTTGTAGCTTCAGTTTGCTCAGATAGAGCTGTGCCATGTGTGTTTCACGCTGCTTCTCGGCGTTCTGTGTGTCTGGGGAAGCACATACACTACAATTCCCTCTTTGATGAATTTCTCCTTGTCCTGGGGCAAGAACAGAGACAGTGACAAAACATTGACCTGGGTGCAATTGTTTAGGTTTCATTCTCAATTATTCCAACATACACCCAAATGTTAAGTTTTGGCAACAGATAATAGGCGCCCTGTCAGATAGATAATCCTTCAACATTGCTCTAAAGCACATAGAAACAGAGTGAAGTATTCAAACAGGAAAATGGGTGGTGATGGTGGTGGGGCGTTGGTATTTTTCTTCTACATGACTCTTCGACATGACTCTTAAATCAAGTACTGAGGTTCATTACACTGTAATCAGAATAGACACACAAGGAAGCTGAAACCATTCATGTGCATTACCAAACTCTCTTGCCGTTGCATTTGATGGAATCAATAGCACCTCAGGTCAGTCAATCAGCCTTGTGTCCAGGCTGGAAATCGTTCTCACCAGCACACCTTGGCACACCAATCAGGTGCCATTGTCCATCATCAACTGTGTTGACAGTGGCCTCTCAGAAATTCCTCTGTGGTTGTGTGATGTGTAACAGCCAAGGGCAAAGGATTATTTTTATAGCAAACAGAGCTTTATTTCAGAGGTTCAAAGAGGCTTGTGGCAAAATCCCTGTGGAATGTCAGGGCTCATTTTTCCGAGTGTGTAAGAAGTGTATACACTACAGTAAGGTGCGTATTGGTAATTATCTCACTGTCTCATCGATCAGGTAAAACCCCCTGGTTTCTGAGGGCATTTCTTGATTTGTGTCTGCGTGCGCGGCGAGAGCGTGCGTATACCAAACAAATCCGCAGGTACAAGTGTGTGCACGTGTGATGAGAGGGCTTGACACTCCGCCCTGCCTCGACAAATTGCTTTTCAGGATGTGCCAACCCAAATGTACTTACCGCCGAGCTCAATAAACCATGACAAACCATGACAAAACCATGACATCTCCACTGTGGATCCTCCGCAATGTTTGCTTTAAATTGGCTGCCTCCCTGTTTTGGGGCAGGCCAGGAATGCAAGGGGAGAGTTTGCCATTAGCAGATATGATGATCACAGGGGAAAAGGATCTGTGCTAATCAGTAAATCCCCCACCTCTCTTCCCCAGTATGTAAAAGGGCTCAGGGCCGATTACCTATTGTTGGGCGATATTTTCGAAGTGACTTCTTGGGGGCCCTTTTCCATCTAATTATGAGCATTGCACAAGGCATTTCACTCCTACTCTTTAATTTGTCCTCCCGCGCCGTGATCACATGACTCCTTTTTCGGAATGATCAAAACCTGAAGACAGACAGTGTGGAAAATCGGACTGACCATGATGTGCCCCCCGTCTCTCCAACAATGAACAATGGCCACCTCAGAGGCAATGGAACTAGTACAGACGGAGGCCTTCTGCGATGGGAAAAGACGATGGAGGGTGAGGGGGGGCGGCAGAGAGAAAAACATTATCCCAGAGACATGTCCTGTCATGTCAGAAAGTCTGTTTTCTCCAGCCAAATCCCTTGGTGCCGTGCTCAGGAAATATTCAGGCCTTGTAATAGAGATGTGAGTGAGAGATAGGACAGGGTGTGCATTTATCTGAGGATGAGAGGAGAAAGAGAGAGAGAGAGAGGGAGAGAGAGAGAGAAAGGGGTAGAAAGAGAGAGAAAGGACATATTCACACACCAAGGAAACCAAGCGTCCGTCAGCTTGCCGCTGTATGGAGATGGGCATGCCTGGTGTCAGTTGTAGGCCGTGCTCCAGGAGCTGTGACAACACAGGTAACCACAAGCAGTTTCAGCTCCTCGCAAGGTAATCAGACACTGCCCCCTGCTGGCTGCAGTCTTCAGTGGCATCACACCAAACAGTAGTTTGGCCCCCAGGTTACTGCACATTATATTCAGTTACCAAACTTTTTTCCTCACTGGCATAACATTGTTTTATGTTACATTGTGTTACATATTTACTTAATTATCACATGTTTAGTGTAGTATCGTACACTAATAGTGTAATACCTTTCCTCACTCTGGAGGTTCTAAGTTATTCAGATCTATGATGTCATGTCTTAACATAGTATTCATGAATTCATGAACAGTGCCCATAGGCTAATTGGTATCTTTTGGTGACATAATTGGCAGGGTCATACTGTGAAAGATCTTCTTGCGTTTTTGGATGTTTCTGTACTGGTAAGCAGAGTAACTTTCATTCATGTAATGTCTTTAAGAAACACTAGAGGGCGAACTGGCATCATGTTCCCATTTATTTTCTGTCCACGCTACCCTGTGACCCAATGTCAGACTTACCGGAACACTTTTCATACAGTTTCAGTCAAAAAATATTATTTTTTTTATAAAGAAACAGCTAAAAAACATTAAAATGGTTGTCTTTGTCTTTGCATATAGGAAGAAAACTATGAGGTGGAGTCTTGGCCCTCAAAGGTGTGTCCCTTTTAAGGAAAGTAAATTAGCTAGCATCTAGCCATGAGAATTAAGGCAATAACCATTCAGACCATTGAATTTAGAGCATTGCTAAGGAGACTGGTTAATTTAAATGAATTAGAATTAGAAATAAATAAATACATTTTATTTCTCCATCTCTAATCTTGAACAAATAAAGAACAAGACTGTAGTAACCTCATTTGTTAACATTAAGTAAACCCTTTCCATTTCTGTAAATATTTGAATGGCATCTGCTAAAAAACCAAATAGTGACACGAGATCCACTGTCTGACTTTGAAGCTATTTTTCAGTAGGCCTATTGATTATTGAAAAACAATCTCACAAATTGGGACAGACCCAGCAGCCAAGGTCAGGATATGTGTTGGAGTGACTTTTGGCAAATTACTACCATTCCATGACTTCTCTAATCCAACATTTGTGGCTACAGACATATTATTCCCCATCCACATTTTTCATTAAATGTTGTCCTGATCACATACACTTGGATGTATGGAGAAATGGTTTGGGCTTCACTATTGAGATGTGCATGCTTTGGTTGAAAAGGGCACTTCAGAGTCGGCTTTATAAAATGTGTTTATTTCGAAAAATGGTAGAAAACATAAATATTTCACAAAATATACTATATATAAAAATATATCTATTTACATATATACACACAATAAACATGCCATGATCTTGGTCAGAAGATTAAGACATAGAAGAGCCCAGGGAGAGGACCCATCTGTTCTGACAAGTGTGCCAATCACAGTAGGGTCATTCATATGTCTTTTAAACAGACAACTGCAGCCGTTAAACAGTGATCAGTCCCCTGCAGTGCTGACTGACACCTATGCTACCACGAAGGATTATGTGGTAACATGGCTATCATGATCCTTTCATAAGATGTTCATTCCTGGCTCATCAGCATCTCCTGTTCTCCTAGTGTCTTTGTTTTTGAGTGAGGGGAGATATAAAAATCCATGTCCGTCCATATCATTCGGTCACCTGTGTAAAATGGTCAGTTCCACGGCCGCCACGTTGAGCTTGTTAAATTTGGACCAACAGCATGTCTCCTCATGGGAGAAGGGGAGTGGAAGGGTGTGAGACGACTTAAGGAGCAATACGTCGTGACCGGAGAGGAAGAGGAGGGTGAGTGTCTATAGGTGTCAAGAGAATGTAGGGATGCCTTGTGTGAGAACGATGGCTCACAGGAGATGGAGGGGTGGGCTGCAGGGGTGGAGTGGGAGAGGAATGGAGAGTGCGGAGGTGTCATCTGCTCAGACACGGGAGGTGAGTCAGGACAGCGGCCTGTTGGTGCATCGGTTGTGTGGAGCTGTCGCTCTTTTCCATGCCCCTGGTGGCCGGAATTGGTGAAGTGACCGTCCAAGCGGACCTTTAGTTTGTTGACCTCGGGGTCAACTTCAGATGAACCTGTATTAGTCATGAAGCTGGAGACGTTGGTTAGGCAGTGGTGAAAGCCTGCAGTGTAGACTGAGCTGAACTGTGCATGTGGTGCTTGAAGTCCTGACACAGATATTTCAGGGTTGACTTCTTCATCAGGCGGATGTTGGCTCCCAGGTTCTACATGAGATACATAAAGGGATTAGAGGTGCCTGCAGGTTTATTTTACATTTACAGATCCCCAAATCAGACATAGCAGAAACTCAGACACATAAGCAAAAAATATACTTTTTTGGTGCACCATAAAGTTTTCTATGCACGCCAAAATCATTTTTGCCCATGTTCCCTAACACCATTATTCCCTTACCGTATCTTTTGCAATGCTTTTCTGTATCCCTCCTCAGGTACTGAACGGCAAGGTCTAGAATCTCCGCCTTTTCCAGTTTGGGATTCTGCAAACGCTAGTTTTTGTGAGAAGAGGGGGGGAACCGTTAAAATGGCAACACTTTATCGTGTGAGTCTCTAAATGGAGAATGTCCACCACCTCCATGACGTGAGAAAACAATACAATTGCAAAAGGTTTGAAATATATATATTTGAAAGAGCGCCATCAAGGCCTTGCTTACTTACCGTGTCTTTCGTGCATCTCAGCAACAAAACTCTTAACTCGTGCAAATTCTGATTTATCCTATCTCTTCTTTTCTTCTCAATCACTGGTTTCAGTACCTGTGAGAGTTCAATTGCAAAATTCAATAGTGTCCAGATTGTGCCACTGACATTATTTCCATAATAATTAAAACCAAGCCAAAAAAAATCAGACCTATATCAAAAGCATCCACCACACTTACTCGTTTCAGGCATTTTGACTTGTTTACATCTGAGTTCTTCATTGCTTCAACCAAAAGTCTGAAGACTTCTGAGGAACTTGTGGGAAAACAGCGAAACTCTCCTGGGATGAGTACGATGAATGGATAGTAGGCTAGCTCAGACCTGAGCTTGGCTTTTAGACCAACAGGACGCATCTGATTGGATGAGAGGTGTCAATGACGTTGCTTTCACACATTTGGCCTATCTCGTTTGATGACTTCAGGTCTGAGCTTGTGTTTGATAGGGTTTGGAAAGTTGAAGGACTATAATAATAGTCCAGTTAATCATAACTGTTATTCTGTGTATCGTTTCCCACTAATTATTCAGTGTTCGTGAAGGAATGATAAAGATATATGGCCTAACTTTCATGTGGCTATAGACTATAGGCTAGTCCTAGATGTATAACTGATTTATTGATATATTTTCTGAAGTTACTCAACCGATGAGAAGCTAGAGTTCTCAGTGGTAGTGTGTTGTTTGGGAAGGGGTGATAAGGCGGCGACAAATAAAGCAAAACCTTGTAGCTTACTGAAATGCACACAAAATACTGGGTATATGCAGTACATTCAAATATATCCAACGTAGATTTTAACGTCACTGAATCAATATCAGTGGGGGGTTAAGCAGTGCCGAATAAGCTAAGTTACAATAACTTTACCGTTCGTTTACCCTAAAGAGAACATGTGCAGTAAGCCAAATGCGTTCCAAAAGTAACCTAGCTTACCAAATGTGAAAGAATATTTTCTCGTGGGAACTAAAGTAAGGTGAGTAAATTAACGATGCACATCGCACCCGCTAGTGTGAATATATTTTAGGGTGACAAAAATGACCAAAGCGTGCCTTGGGTCTGAGGTGGAAAAGATGCGCGTTAAAGTGACACCTTTAGGCGCGTGCAAAATGCAAAGTTTTTATAGATTAATGAGTAAGAAAAGCGCGAACAGGACTGGTTCGAAAGAGGCGAATTCCAAGTAATGCCATTTGTGTTTCTGTGTGTGTGTGTGTGAGAGAGAGAAAGAGATAGTGCAAGAGAGAGAGAGAGTTGTTACTTCTACTTAGAGCCCTGATGTGTTTAATTGTATCTTCCCAGAGACGCCGGTAAGCGAACCACAATCTTTATTTAAAGTAGGTGGATCCCGCCAAATCTAGACACTTTCTGCAGATGCTCCATTCAGGTTCCGCTCCCACCATATCAGAATGGTGGAATATATCATAGCTACCACCTGTATTGGGATTTGGATCTGTATTTCCCTTCCATATTTTATGCATGTGGTCAGGTAGGCCTATACTTGCGCGCTGCTGGATGGCATATGCTTTCTCTCTCACACACACACACACACACAGACAAAGTAAGGTGGGTTTGACACAAGATGCTAATCGGCGCTAAACAGATTTCAAGGATTCAGTTGACACGCACCACTGCAAAGCCAAAGACAAACACAAAGGACTCACTTCTTCCTGTTTTGTTAAAGGACCCCCTTTAATTCTAGATAATCCGAATGGGATGTCCTTGATCCGATCATGCTAGTGTTATTCCCCCACTCATCCTAGCAGTGGGTCACAGAATGTTTATATAATCTATAACCTAGGCTACTGTTAAGTAAATCAAATATTTCACTCATAGTATTCAATTAGGCCTGGTATGTCAGAAAGTTAGCTGAAGCAACTGTCCAGACATATGCCGGCAAGTCTGTGTGAATGTTATTCTTTAATTGTCCATCCACATTTTAAATCAGAGATGGCTCACTTGTAGCAATAGGCGGTTCACAGTGAAAAGCAATTTAAATTAAAAGATCTGTGTTCCAGTGGCGCGATTGGGAATCAACAGTCTGGCACCCTCTGAATGTTTTTTACAACGGTTTAACTGACTATTTGATGATTAATAATTGCATGCCCTCTGTTTCTTAATAGCGGTCTTTCGCAGACCTTTCTGGAAAGGAAAGATCATTGGATCGCAGATCAGACAACTTGAGAACTGCGCCACTAAACCTTGTGAGAAGAGTCACGTAGCCTACGCGTTCAGTCTTAAAGGTCGACTAAAAATGTCCAGTCAGTTTGTAATTATGTAATTCTACAAATTAAATATGTAGAATAATTTGTCGCGTTTTGTATGGAGTTAGAGAGCCTTCCGCCGTTTATATGTTCATAAAGTATCCATGGTCTGTAGTATAGCCTATTTATATACAACTTGAAAACAAGTTAAGTGTAGAGGCTGTGTAATATTAACTGCAATCTGTCGGATAGGAAGAGGTTGGTAGCCCATCTATTACTCTGAACCAAGATTAGTCTACACGAACCATAAATAGGATGAAATAGGCCTAGTCAAGAAACCAATTATTTTTTCACAAAAGGAAGTTGGACCCTTCCTTTCATGTTCAGGTCGCAGAGGAGGCATAGCCACCTTTTGTTCTACCAAATTGAAAGGCGGAGATTTGGGTGTGGCTTTGGGCACATTTCAATTATAAGTGCCAGGTAGACCCACTGTACTGAACTTCAACTTTCTGCAACGGTGTGAGTCTACGGATATTTCGACATTATGGACGTTTCGGGACCAGCAAAGAAATTTCGAAGGGTAAGACAAATATAACGCAATTCACAACACATGGTTTATTATTAAGGAAGAGGCCTACTACTTATTGCTAGTTTGAATGTGTGCCTAAGGATTTAACCTGTGCACCACAACTTACCTAAGCTTGTATGGTTCAGTCAGTGTAGTGA
Source organism: Alosa pseudoharengus (assembly GCF_046254945.1). Lineage (NCBI taxonomy): Eukaryota > Metazoa > Chordata > Actinopteri > Clupeiformes > Clupeidae > Alosa > Alosa pseudoharengus. The sequence goes on from NW_027468657.1 coordinate 32,427,886, forward strand.
AAATGTTTAAACATGTATTTTATGGAATGTATCAAATGTATTTTATGGAACACCTGAGATTAGTTTTTTGTATAACATTAGATTTTGTTTGTTGTTTGTTTCAGATTGCCAAACCTGTAATGGAGAAACGCAGAAGAGACCGCATTAATCACAGCCTAGAGTCCCTGCGCCTGCTGTTGTCAGAAAATACAGACAATGAGGTATGCAGAATTAAGAATTAAGGTGAAATTCTAAGGAAAATGTTTAATTCTATTAATCGCATTGGGTTGCTCAGAACCCCCTTGTAATAAAAGCATCTATGTCTCCTTACAGAAACTGAGAAGTCCCAAAGTGGAGAAGGCTGAAATCTTGGAGAGCGTTGTGAACTTCTTCAGAGCTGAGCAAGCAGAGCTTCAGTCCAGAAGCAAAGGCAGGAAGAGGGCACGGGAGGAGGATACTGACCATCTCACCCACAAAAGGCAGATGTACAGCGATGGCATGAGGGCTTGCCTGCTGACGGTCAGTCATTTCATCACGTCCAAAACCCAAGAACTGGAAGGTGGACTGGAGTGGAAGCGTTCCCACAACCACCTGGCACCGCAGCATCCGGCAACCATGGCGACGGCCCCACATGACCCCACTCTATCAACAAAGCCGCTATCCAGGCCAGGCTCTCCAGCAGCACGCCTCAGTGCAGCCACTGGACCACAAGAGATAAAAGCAACTTACCTGCCAACAAAGGACTCGGCTGCCTCCCAGAAGCCTTCATTGGTGTTCAGTGACTGTGTGTGGAGACCATGGCCACAGTAGAACAACTGAACGGTGGGTGATTTGCATGGCTGGGATCCTTGCTGACCTCCTGGTTGTGATCATATTATAGGTCAGATCACTCGATGTGTAAATATACAGCTATATTTGTACAGATGACTTATCATGAATTGGTTGCTACTGTGTTTTACCAGACGAGGGATTATGACCACATTCAAAGCATCTCAAGTGGAGACTTTGAGTCAGACACTCTTTTTAATTTGCAATTTGGTCATCTATACATTCCAAAGCAATGTAAACGAGTTTCCCTGGTGAAAAACGATATATATGTATTTTTGTACAGTGGATGTCTTTATTTTTTACTTTGGTGTATTAGCAGCAGTGTGCTGCACATAGAGATTGTAGACATGTAGATTTGCATCACTGTTATATTTTCTTTTGATTCTCCTTTTTTGAAAGAGTGTGATACTTGATATCATGTTTATATTTTTTTCATTCACTTCCTCCCATTTTTGTAACCAGCAGATTTTTTTACAATGAGAGGTTCAAAAATGTTTTAATTTTTCCCCCCCTTTCTCTAACATGTTTATATTAAACATGGGCAGTGGAAAAGGTGATTGATTCTATTTTTGTATTAAACAACATTGTATACATTTACAAGTGTGTGTCTCTGAAATGATTTTGAAATGTGAATGCAAATAAGCGCATTCAGTTGAGCCTGTGTTCAGATTGACTCGCACATCTCCTGTGTGAATGTGGACAGTTGAACTTGTGAACATGCAGACATTTGCAGACTTTTACTTGACCAATTACTCCATTCTGGTAAACTTGGCTCACAGCTCCCAGGTCTTTCTGTTGATTGGTTACAATGCAGAAATCATTGATATGCTGATTTAGGAATGGATGACCTGCTCTGATCTCAAATACAGGCTTTTACAGACACATAATGCAGCTATTGCAATCAAATGTCTAAAATCCATTCATGAAAGGCAACAAGAGCACCCCAATCAACAGGTTAAATAGTTCAATCAAAGGTTCACTTTCTCAACACACATACCAGATTATACCAGAATGTTCCACAGGTGATGCCAGCATAAACAATTGACCCTGTCTACCACACACAACTTGCGATAACACTCCATTATACTCTGATTCAGTTCATCTGACAGTCTGAGACTTTGTGACCATGAAATGAATGCTTGTAGTAGTTCTTGTGTAAAAAGAAATCTGTGTCTCGTATATGATAAAACAGTGTTGATTGATTACAGGTTCTAACTTTCTGATCAACATGTGATCTGCCGGACGAAGATGCTGTGTGGCAATGTTTACAGTGTACACTTGTTGTACAATGTGCTCTTGATGCTGGAATAATATAGGATTTAAACATACATCATATTAATGTGCTTATTAGTCCTTTGTCCTAATATATGTATGATTTAAGCACAGTGTTGGGCAAGTTACTGAAAATTAGTAATTAGTTACAGTTACTAGTTACTTCTTTCAAAAGTAATTCAATTACGTTACCAATTACTGTATATCAAAAGTAATTAGTTACTAGAGAAAGTAACTTTTGAGTTACTTTTAAGTCTGCTTTTAAAATGTCAATATGAACAGTACTGAACACAATACACACACAATAAACCTAATTTTTGGACCTATTTATTGTAGTTTCAACGGGCCTTCAAATCAATAGCCTTGTGCATGACTTCTCAAACTTTTTCCGACCACAAAACATTCTACAATGCATGGCCTCCCTGACCTTGTTTTGCGCCACCCTCACCATCTAGGTGGTTTGATAGATATGTACAGTACACTGCCTACTGCTTGCCTTCTACTAGTATGCATGGTGGTGCACTGACACTGAATTCTGCATTATAGTAATAAGTTATTATTATCATTATTATTGCAATCCTTAGGCTACATGGAATTCGTTCAATGGGATAATGTGAAACAATGTTAAATGGCCTATTTTCAAAGCAGTTATTGTCTGCTCACACACACATAACCTTAGGTTATCATCATCCTGCTTTGAACACAGTTGTATTATATAGCATTTTAAGCACCACCAGTTTGGGAAAAGCCTGCGCTGCACAAGTGCTGACCTACCGAAATAAGTTCTAATGCATCCGAGAGTTTGGGATTGTCGCGCACTATGCAGAAGGTTACTCTTCAGCTGATAAGGTGTTCCAGAGAGAAGTTGCATGTTCCGTCGCAGACAAATGAATCCATAACACCATGGACGTCAATTCCGATGTAAACATAGCCTACTGTGCAAATAACTCAAGTCGCTGTTACGTACAGTAGGCTATTTGGAGGTTTCTTTATCTGGTAAGTGAAATCTGCATTTTACTCTCGAGTTAAACGTGTGCTTGCTTGTGCCAAGGCTATATATAGGCTACCGTAGCCTATTGGTGTTGTGGCGTGTCTATGTTGTAAGAATGAGAAATTGATATAACCAGGCTTTTGCGCAATAGGAGAAAAAGAGCGGAGATAAACAACAATGCGCTTTTACTGTAGTGGAGCTTACGAGATGGAAACGAAAGGGAAGGCTTTTAAGATGCCCATTTAAATTGTAGCATAATGCACTCTTGTGTGTTTTAGCATAAATCCGAAGGAGCAATGTGAGGAGGCTCCTATTAACTGTAAAGAATGCATCTGCAATCTAAACATGAAACACAATCGCTGGAAACACAGCTAAGGTCGGGAGACAAAGCAGCAAATGTGCATCTTGTCTGCAGTCGTTCATGAAGATCAACAGAGTAACGCAAGTAACCAACTCTTTGACATTTCAGTAATTGTAATTGCGTTACTGGATTTACAAAAATACTTCGTTACATGCTCGTTACCACTAAAAGTAGTGGAATTACAGTAACGCATTACTTTGTAACGCATTACTCCCAACACTGTTTAAGCATATCAGTGATTTAAACATAAATCATTCAAATAACAGTTATTGACTGCATACTATTTATTTGCTTTAAAACATTTTTATATGAATCTGATGCAATTTGGTGTTGACAACAGATTCAGAATAAAGAACTATTCCTTGTGATAGGCCTGTAAACATTATTTCAGCAAGGATTCCTAGAATCTACATCCAAATAAGGTTTTTGGTGACTTTTAAAAAATGTGTTGTATTTTACCTAGCCTTTAATAACTTTGATTGGTAGGCTGCCCTTGGATTCCTTAGTACAGTGTTTTTCAACTTTTTTTGTGCCACGGCACACTTTTGACACTTAAAATGTCCCACGGCACACTAACATCCTGTGTGAAGAAAAAATAAACATACCATAGCTTAAAATTTAAAATAATACACAGATATGGCCTTATTATGGCTTCTATGCAAGACCTGCACAATAAAACAAGCGCCCTCTGTTTCATTTGTAGGCTATAGACTATATCTAATTCTGTGAATACTGGATATGGGGCCCCCGTTGTACAGTGCCTGCATACCACAAATAGTGCAATCATACAATCAATGAGAGCATGTGGTTATAAATTCTTTGATGCAACAGTTGCTTTTCTTGACCTTTGAGTGGCATTTGGGTAATTTTCTGCGGCACACCTGATGATCTCTCACGGCACACTAGTGTGCTGCGGCACAGTGGTTGAAAAACACTGCCTTAGTACCTGCAACATTTTGGCTGCCTGAGGTATCAAAACACCTTTTGTTTTCAAAAAAGCGAGCGGAGATTCAGTGTTGATATAGGCTTATGTCTCCGAGTGCCCTATTTATTGGCACCCCTAGTGTAGTTCAGAAAAAAAGAAGTCAAATAATTGTTGGCCTCACAATGAAAGCAATGAGGAAAAATAAACAAACAAATCTCATTGAATTAATACATATTTTTAACAAAAACAGATGTGCCACAATTATTGGCTCCCTTGTACAAAAGCCATTTTTTGTTAGACACCATTCCTCTTCACAAAATCTCTGCAGATCATACACATTTCTGGGTCCTCACATGTGTATACTCCTGTTTGGCTGAGATGACCATGACAGAGTCTTGAATTTCCCCTTGGGAATCAATAAAGTATCTATCTATCTATCTAGAGGCTTGATTTTGTGTTCAGTATACCATGTGTGTGTAGATATGGGCATACTGTATGTTTTGGTTCATTGACCTGCTGGATGATCCAATTATGACCCTTTTAATGTGTTGGCAGAGATACATAAGGCAAGACATGGAGTTTTGTCCAGGCAAGTTTGTCACGTTTCCAGGTGATTGGAAGGTCTTAATTGCTGTTTTATCTGTGAATATGGGAATTTTCAAGGGAGTACATTTTTTCTAAGCCATTCCTGGACTTACAGAGGTCAACAAACTTTCCCTTTATTTGAATAGTGTATTCTCTTGTCTTTCCCATGTTAAAAAATTACTAGGCCCTTTGACCTCTGTGTCACTTTATTTACGTACCTTAGTGTAAGGGACCAGACAGTGAGCAAGAGGACACCGCCATTGTTGTCACATTACGTTGTCTTTGCCCAGGATGTGCTGGAAGCAGAAGCGGAAATGTTGCAGTGCCACTTACCAGAGGGTGATGCAAGCTTGATACCCCAGAGACCCAAGGGTCAATGCCAGGTGGGATGACTGCTCTCTCCATGGTAGAAGTGGGATAACTGCTCTCTCCATGAGGCCATTGGAGGCTGGAGGCACCCCCAGAGGTGGGTGAAGCAGAGCAATGGTGTATTGTATGGGGATGGGAGAGGTGCGGCTGCTGGATGCGTGAGGGACATCAGTGTGCATGCTTGAATGACAGTATTATTAACTTAAGGAACTTGAATGTAAATGGAAAATAAAATCCAGTTAAATGTTGTTAATATTGCCTATTTTTGAAGGGTGCAAGTAATTGTGGCACATTGTTAAAGAAATGTCATCACTTGATGACATTTGTTTTTCTCAGAACAAATGTGATTCCTTTCAAGGTTGGGTACCTCTTTTTATTAAACTTTAGGGGTGTCAATACATGTGGAGGGCGTTGTAGGTCTACTGAAATATTCTAAAATCATCTAAAGTTTATTGTATCTGAAAATCATGTTACCATAGTCGCAACTGCTATCAGAACAACCTTCATTTAGCCATTCATTGGGGTGATTTATTAGGGTTTAGCCACATTCTCTCTCGCCCCATCTGTGTCTATGGCAACGGCATCCTTCATCAAAGTTTGAGGCTTAGTCCCGCCGTGGCGATCTTTGAACAGGACTTGCTTTTATGTGGAGATTTGCGTTACTCTGTCGCCCATGGCTGAGCCCTTAAATAAACGATTTTCAATCGAAATGAGATTAGGGATTCAATTGAGGGTGCACTGTCTCTAAACAACCGGAATGACGCTTTAACCGGTTATTAAGAAGAAGATCGATCTCTAAATGCAATTATAGTGTTGTTTCAATGGATTAAAGCAGAATTATTTTACGTTTTTCAGCTGTTGCGGATGTGCGGTCAGCACAACAATAGAACAACCACACGAAAAGAAAAGCATTAGGAAAATAATCTATGCAATCCCTTTTCTAACACAGAACACAGACACACTGCACAGACCTTTATTAAGTCTGCAGCACTAACAGATTTGCATTCGGGGACCAGATTTCTCATTTGATTTTAGTAGGCTGGCTAACTGTGAACCCAGTTTTCTAGTTTTACGCAGCCTGATATGAATGGTCGTCTGGACTGACAATTTGACTAGGCCAACAATAGCAAACGAGAGACATGTTGCTTTATCAGTTGACTTTTAAAAAAAAAAAAAATCTTACCAATTCCACATTTTCCAGGTGAAAATGACTTTGGATTGGTACAAAATGTGGACGGTTAGGCCACATATGCACCTGGAGGCCTTACAGAAATTGATGGCAGTTCATAGCCTATTGCAAGTTCAGTCAAGGTCGGTCAGTGGTTGTAAAATGTGACAGATGCCATGACTAAAGGTGTGATTTTTCAGCTGAGAAAATTCACAGTTCAAATCAAATGGTGTGTTTATTCAGGCATTGAATATAATGTTATCTCAGGCCAATAGCCTACATTTAATTTGTAACACGCAATGGACTTTCATCCCCCCGGATACCTTTCACATAATATTTTAATGATTAGGCCTAGACTAGAGCGTCAAGCTTATTGAGATTTTTACAAGGACGTTATCCTAAAGGTTTTCAGGCTGACAGTTCCCTGTTGGTTATAGCCCTCCATTGGTTTAAATAATACAGCACGATACAATACAATGCATGATGAAACAGGAGACACAAGTTGAGAGGGAAGGAAGGGAAGAGCGCTGAAGAGACCTACGCCTATTATCGTTGCCACGTGGACAGCTCGAGTCAAGGTGTTAAAAATTGTACCTTCTCCACGAGCCCAGAATGTGTTTATGAACACATCAAAGGGAAGGTTGTGCCTAAAAGTGGCCACGTTCTTTGTCACCTCCTCAAAGTCGATGGCCCTCAGAACAAACAATGTGCTTCTTAGGGACAGATTAGAATTATAGGCCAGCTAACATTGGTCTGCTCAAATTAATAGCCTAAACGTTGATTCTTATGATTCGGACATTTGCGTGAATTAAATGTGTTCATGTACATCATATGGCAAATGTGAGTTTGCCATACAGCCTACATGTAGAAGCACTTTCTTACGTGCGCTGTTGCTGATGGAGACGTTTATGTATTTTGGTTAGACCGCATCGAAAACTGTCAACTAGGTTACTGCAATATATTATAAATAAATAAAAACTAAGTTTAACCTGTTGCGGTCATCAAAAAGCAGTTGAGGCCTACTCATTACCCCATTGGTTACTGACTATAGTGGGCGTGGCCTAAGAGACAACATTGCCCTAATAAAAGCTGAGCTTCAGACTAGGCTAGGGTGAGCACAGAATTCTGCAAGCGACTAACATAACGTATTGACATTGAAAACAAACAAAAAATATGAAAGGGATTTCGGTAAAGCGCATGGGCAGCGCCAAAGCATCCAAAAAGGTAAATCTGACTCCACTCTATCCATTAATTTAGTCCATCAATAAAGAAGTTTCTCTGTTGCATTCTCTGAGGATCAGAGGAATATTTGCTTTCCTGAGATTTAACCTAATTCCATGTTATTTGCTTGGCTGCAGCTCCTGAAACCAGAGGTAGAAAAGTTTCGAAGAGGGAGAATAAACAGCAGCCTGGAGAGACTGAGGATGATGCTGCTGCACTGGCCTGACCATCAGGTATATAGGCCTACTGTATACACCTCCACTCTTGCCACCTTCACCAAAGCTCTTGAAATGATCTGATCGTCAAGCAAAGTATATTTACATCCACTTCTTCCCTACAGGGTTTGGCGAGTAAAAGATCGGAGAAGGCTGAGATCCTGGAGCACACAGTCACATTTATGAAGCGCCACGGTGGCAAACAGGGAGGAGGCAAAGAGCACCACTTCAGGGATGGTTACGCTGCCTGCCTGCAGAAGGCTGCAGATTTCCTGAGAGACAACGGTTTGAATGGAGACCAGAAGGGAGACGAGGCACAGAGGAGGGCATTTGCTGTCCAGCTCACTCACCTGGACACCTGCACTTTCACTGCCACCTCAGTCCCCACACTCCACTTGACCAGGTGTGGGGCGCCACCTGATCTGACCCAGCATCAGTGGCCAGGGCTGTTGGCTCTCAATGGACAGAGACACTCCAGCTTGCCAAAGTTGTGTCCCAGAGTTCACTCTGCCAAGATTCTGTCCCCACCCCTCATTAACACTCATGCCTTATGGAGACCATGGCCCTGAGAGAATAGACCATTTGGAAGAATGGAAATTGTTTAAAAATGTGTGTAAATATGCCTTATATGTGTAAATACTTGTACATACTTGACATAGAAAATAATATTGTATTCAATATCAAACAATACCTACAGCACTTAAATTTGAAGAATTTGAAATTGTATGTTTTTTTTTCATAATGTTGAGAATTAATAACTTTCAGTGCTTGAAATGCTTATTTTGTCATGTCAACAGCAAAATAAAAACGTTATCTAAACACAATTCAGTGTATTCGGTTTTTATAGTTTCTATGTTCTTTAGTTTTTTAGCAGCATAGAAAGCAAGTTCCCTGAAACTTGAACGCCAGCTCACTTAGGTGTTGTCCCGGAATTGAATGGCACAAAATTAATAGATTTGGCAAATCTCGCAAGCCTATAGGCCTATATGGCAACCAATATAATATCCACATTTTGCAATGAGAGGTGGCTGACACCTGAGGGCTGTTCTACGAAGCGAAGTAGCTGGCTAACCCGAGTAACTTTGAGTCTGAAGACTTCACTAAGCAGCTATTGTTTCCAGCGTATTGTTTGGAAATCAGCCTTGCTTCGTAGTATACGAGTATGCCCTCTGGGTCTTCCAGTTCTTATATTTAAAAAGTCTTGTCCCAGACGCCTGTGATTTTTTACAGTGGGGTTTTCATGCACAAATTGACGTGTGCGAATGATATATAGTGCTAGTTGAGGGTTTATTATAAAGTTTGGTCCTCAAGTGGCACACTGCGAAAAGGTGACATGTTTCACATATGTTCCTTGTCGCCTAAATCGTGGGAACAATGTCGCCACCTCACCTGTTCTGTTCACACTATATTTGAAAATGTCAGGTTTTCCCCAAACACGAGGTTTGTTTAGTGCATTTTGCGCGTGCGCTGACACCAATGGTGTTAAGAAATGTCAGTTCTGTTTCACTCTTGCAGGGTGCTTACAAGCTGTCCTGGCTTGTGGCTGTTTGTACAGCCGTAGGTAAAAGCCCTGGTGCCTGTTAAAGCGAGTGACCTTGTGCCTTGGCACGAGTGACTCTCGTGCGCAAACATTTGCCAAACATCTCAGGTGTGAACACGAGGTGTAGACGCGTGTCTCTCAAAGTTCAAACGCCAAACGGACCGGGACAATAGGCAGCGAGCGGATACAATTAAAGATTAAAGGTTTTCATCTTAACCCGATGATGTTAATTTGGGCAAATCTAGTCCCACGAACTGCGGGAATATTAAAACGCTACCCAATGACTTCAAGATTCAGAAGACGCATATAAAGAAACAAAAACATCTACATTAAATCTATCAGAATTGTTAAAATTGTGTGTACGTGTGTATCTGATTTTGGATTGCGCGTTTTTGTTAGTGGAAGATACAGTTATAGTTGACCACATTGCCATTTCCTTTACAGAACTACGACATAAGATAATTTCTGCAATGAATACCTAATCTTTTCATTGGCTTTACAGTTTACTAAGTTGGATTTAGGCTGTGGTGGGGCCTGTTTGGTATTATGAGGCCGGGTTTCTGTTGTGCTCTTTAACGCTCGCCACCCTTTCAGATGCTCATTATTCATGCTGGTTTAATCCCCGGCAGGGGGGAAATGAAGGAGGAATGGTTGCTCTGCGCTGGATATTAATTGCAGCTGAAGGTACAATGAGCCTGCCGCTGCGCTCCATCGCTTCTCCATTCCAGTGCGGATGGGACGCTACGCAGGGGGTGCGCCTCTTGGAGCGGCGGGGGTGAACGTCTATTGACTCGAGCGCAATACCTACCCGCACTCCCTGAAAGACATTCCTGTAGTCAACAGCTGGCCCGTATGGCCGCTTGTCTGCCCCCATAATTAGAGCAAATGTTTCGCCATACATGGGTGTTCATGGAGGGAGTTGCATCGCGGGAGGCCCACGCACACGCACAACCTCAAGGAACTTTTGGTGGGTTTGGAGAAGACATCTTATGGTCTAGGTCCTGGGTAAGATTTGTATGCACTTCATTTAACGGAGAATATCTCAACTGTTATAGACTAATATGTTCCCCTTGAACAACGTGGGATGTGTGCCAAAATCTCTACCCGGGACGAAAGTCCTGAAAATGACCACAACAGATGACACTATTATCACACTAATGGGACTTTTTTTCCCTTTATAGATATCCACATACATTTCTACCGGATTAATCTTCATAATAGAGAAATACTTTTTGTATTACACTTTGCCTAAAAAAAATCAAATAAAATATGCAAATGAGGCAATATCTCATTAAATATGCATACATATAAATTCTTGAAGGTACAGATTTTATGAGGTGATCACAATGTTTACAATGACCATGTAGTGTATGTGTACGAATTCTGGTTTGATATTTTTAATTGTGTTTTGTGCTGTATTGAATGGAAAATTGTATATAAACAAGGGATGCATAACTGTGGTTAAAAATGACCCCAGTTGTTTTTTGCAATATCTTGGTCATTTTAAATTGTTATCGCTTAATCGTCCATGTATTCCTCAAATAGGTTGTCTAGGCCATTTTGATTTGTATCTAATTGGTATATTTTTTAAGTAATTGCATTTTTTGTATCAGTACCACACTTTTCTATATGTGGGGTCAAAAATGACCCCAAGCATTTTCTATGGAATTTCAAAGGTTAACCCTAGGAACCTTTTATTTTTATCTATCTATTTACTGGTGTATTATCAACAACTTTTCATAACATATCAATGTAGGTGTCATAGGAAATTACAAAAAATTGCATGTTGCCCTGAGGCAACATTGAGCCATAACGGACTTGCATATGGCCATACCAAATATTCTAAGTATAGGGAGGCACCTGTATATGTGAAGTGCATGAGTGTGCTTCATGAAGTTTTATAGAATGCCATCTCTATGGTTGAGTATGTGCCCTGACTATCATACCAACATCCACGGGTTTTTGATGTTGCGGTGAAGCTGCAGACTTGCTACCCTGTACCCTGTAGCCCCAAGTTTGAGGCCTGACTGATCCCTCTATTTGCTATAGGCCTACCTGTGTTTCTTTTGAGACAAATTGCTTACTAAACTTTCAGAAAGTCAGTTGCAGGTAACTTGCATGAGTGTGCATCAGTACGCATACATGAGTATGCATGGCTGTAAGTGTGCAAACTCATGGATATGTGTGTGTGGTTGTGTGTGTGTGTACTGGATAATGTTTGGGGAGATTTATGGAGCTTTTAACTAGTACATAACAGTGATTTTGATGATTTCCTATGATAATTTGTATTTTTATAACTTCATATCTGTAAAATATTGATTTTCATTCCGCAATGGTACAATGTTGCCTGGGGTTTATAAGTTTATAAGTTTATATCCAACCTTGCTATTATCATTGGAACGTTAAAGTGAAACATACAAAACAACAGGTTTATTCCCTGTGTTGCAAGGTAAAACTTTCACAACAGAGTCCAGGTATGGGGATGATGATGAGACCTCATTCAGTGATAGGATTTTTACAACTATAGCCTCCCTTGCATTTGCAGTACTTGCAACAACGGATACCAGCTACCTGACAGGGACACCCATTGTTGTGTGCACACTTGCCACACAAGCAGGGATCTGGTAAACCAAATCAGGTTCAGGTTTTGAGATTACAATCTCAGGGACTAATAAACTGCCCTTTCTTACAAAACCATAAGCATCTGCATTTAAGATCAAGGTGGTGTCTGTAAATGGTGTTTGGACCCAAAGCTGCGGTTGAATAGGCTCTTTGTATATGTTTTCTTGCATTAGTTGAGGTGCAAGCGGCACTCTCAAAGTCCATCTGAAGGGCATTACTATCGAATGCAGCAATGCGCAGGTCGTCAAATGTCTCCATGTCCGTTGATGGTTTCAGACATTTGACCAAGAATGTTTCTGCCATTTGTGTTGCACGTTAGCTGTGGACAGTTGACATTGAGAATCAGAAAAGAGTTGTCTGGTTTGTGGACAGTGTTCAGAGCTGCAAGTTTGATTGATATTTTGCTGGTTATATCTCACCCAGTCAGCACATGTAGTGCTGGGAGACACTGTGTGAGCTCGTCTCCCAGCGCTATGCAAATATCATGATTCATGAAGTGGTAATATTGATCTTTTCACTCCTGAATTGCGGATGAGCCAGAACAATTGTTATGTGGTATAATAGGCACACAAAGACTGTGTCACCTGATGACAATGTCAGTGATGTAGATCCATAAGTTGGAGAAATAAAAGTTGTAGGTGATGCCGTGATGACAGCAATACTTAGAACAGGTAGGAAATGTAAGCTTTTAAAGTTTAGGTTAATAAATAACTGGCAATTCATGTATGTCACTAGTTGTATGTAATAGATTGACTGTTTTTTAGCCATTTTTCTTTATATCAAATCAGAATGCTTACACTCTTCTTAGAGCGTATAATTATGGTCACTGTGAACATTGTGATCACCTCAGAAAATCTGTAGCTTCAAGGGTTTATATGTACGCATATTTAATGAGATATTGCCTCATTTGCATATTTTATTTTATTTTTTAGGCAAAGTGTAATACAAAAAGTATTTCTCTTAATATGAAGATTACTCTGATATAAATGTATGGAGATATATAAAGGGAAAAAGTCCCATTCACCTGTAGTGTGATAATAGTGTCATCTGTTGTGGTCATTTTCAGGACTTTCGTCCCGGGTAGAGATTTTGGCACACATCCCACGTTGTTCAATGGGGTCATATTAGTCTATAACAGTTGAGATATTCTCCGCTAAATGAAGTGCATACAAATCTTACCCAGGACCTCTACTATTAAGATCAACAGGTGATCTCATCATGGAAACGTCCTCTCAATTAAGTCAAGATAGCACATTTCCTCAGAGAGACGTTATAAGAAAGTAATCAAGACGGCAACTACACAGTGGTGCAATGGAAAATAGCCTCCTGACTACCAGCAGTTCAATTTTGTCCTCTCTAGAGGATATTTGTAAACTTGTTATCTAAGGAGCATCAAAATACCTGCATGCGGATTTCACGTAGGCCCAACTTGGTCATTTGGTCTGATGTGGATTATGCATGTTACATTCTTAGTGGCCTATATATTGGGGTTTGATAATGAACACATATTCCATCATAGTTCCACTCCAAATTTCAATATAGAAAACGCACTGACAATATTATAGATGACTTAGGTCATCTGCTAGCCTGCTGGCACGCAGACCTTCTCAATTGGAATTGAGTGTGGGTCTGGACAAAGTTAATTGACAACTTGTATACCCGTGCCTGTTTTTTAGGGGCATTGGAAATGGGCTTTAAAAGGCCTCTTGGTCAGACGGACCTGCAGAGCAAATCCCATATTTGCCATAGGTTTGTATGGGTATTCCCAGGTCTACAGCACTTATAAAAGTCAGCATAGGGTTATGGATGTAGAACATCTCTGCATTCTGAATGAGTAGGCTGTTTATCTCCATGAATATAGAGATTAATGAAGTTGGCGGTCTATGGTAAAATTGAAATAGACTTCAATTTGGCAGGGTTTATTCTGGCTATAAAAGTATTGTCAGCACTAAACTTAATAATAACTGTTATAAAAGCAAACACTATGACATCACGATGCCATGATGGTTAAACAGTGTTTCTCAATATCACTGAGCTTTCCAGGTCCATGGTTTAGTGACAAACCTGGGCAAGTTAACAGAAAGTGGCAATCCTCCTAACCAGGGTAGGAATTTCACGGCGGCCACGACGGCCATGGCCGTCGTAGCCCCTTGCGTTGGCCGTGAAGCCCCTTTGAAAATCATAGGTTTACAGGCCACGGTGGCCTTGGTGCCCCCTTCTTACTATATTCTGCTTTGTCCTACTAATAGCGATTTTTATTTAGCCTGTGGCCTGTCAAAATAATCTTAGCATTCACAGCGCAAATTAATTTAGTCTTTTACGCAGTGGAGAAAGTGACAGCGCAAGAAAGTGCGTCAAAATTCACCCATTCTTCTCAGTTGAACTACTCACGAAGTAGCCTATTCATCACACAGACATCACAAGTATCACATGAAAGAGCTTTTTCTCAGCTTTTAAACGATGTTAGCCGATAATTGCTGTGTTAAACGGTTCGCGAGAAAAGTAAATAATATAATTCAATTTAATCATACATTCTACTGAAGGTTTTGCGTCCATGATCTCCCTACCCATTCATCTCGGTGGAATACTTCACGAACCCTTCTTTTAACACATGACAAACCACATTTCAGAATAAACAGCAGACCTTACCGAACACAAAGGTGTAAAGCAGTCCCCTGTACAGTTAGCCGTTCCAGAATAATCCAGTTTTGAATTTGCAGTAAATTTCGACATGCATGGATGTCTCCAAATTTGGGCTTTAAGTTTTACAATGTGTTTAAATTGTTCCACATGATTTCATAACGGGCCAAATACAAAATAAATGTTACAAATATCGCCTAGATATTGGTAAATCAGAGGACAGCTGACTAAGAGTTTGTGAAAGTAGCCTTAATGATCACAAAATGCTAAGCATGCATCTAGGCTATTTGAGTTTCTTAAAGCTGAGCTGTGCTACATTTAAATTGTTCAATACATGATTTCACAGCAGGCCAAATATAAAATACATTTTATATATAGCCTAGATATCTGTTTTTATTAGATGATCAGATGATTTACAGTTATATGTAATATGTCATGTTTCATGTTTTTGTAATGTTTCATACAGTGATGCAGGTCTACTGCAGTGAATAGGCTAAATACAACTTTGATCATTTTATAGCCTACTACTGTATAGTTAACTTTGGCCTTGGTGCCCTGACATGTGGCCTTTGTGCCCCCCACCAAATATGCCCAACTGAAGGCCAAGTGGCCTTGCCCCCAGAATGGTGAAATTCCAAGCCTGCTCCTAACAGCTTTCCGGCTTTGAATTATTGGGAGAATGAAGCCATAGGGCTCTTCTACTGGGAGGTGTATCACTCCCTCTGGGTTAACTTAACCAAGTTTGTCAATAAACCACATCATGAAATACCCCCTGGATTCTTGTTTCTGTTTGAGGACATTTTCTTTGCATTTGTTTACATTTCAGCACCCTCCAAATTGTCAGCAAATGCCAGAACACCTTAACCAAACATGATCCACAGATGGCAAATGAATGGTAGAAGTCTTATAATGGTTCTAGGTTTAGAAACCTATTTTCTCCTATTTTTGACAAAACATCTTTAAACTATTGTTTTCTTTTCCAATAATAAACATGGGAAACGTTAATTTTGTCAGTTCAATCAATGATTGTATTTAATACTCTGTGAGTGAATCAATGCCACAAAATAATTTTTTGAAGGTTTTTTCTCCCTCCATGAATCATGTTTATTTAAGTGAACTACTGCAGAGTCAGACAGCTAACCAGAAGAGTACACTACAAAGTGCAATTAGTGGGGTGTTGAGCCTTAATCTGAAGTGTATTCAAATTTGATATCCAGAGGCAAGCGTTCCTGCTGGACTTTAAAATGTTAATATTTTGTGTATAGAAATGGTCAATTACTCGCTTTAAACTGTACACAAAATAGAAGCAACAAAACAACTGTTTTAATGTACAATAACTTTTGAAAAGGCTCAACAAAACATGGGAAATACAACCATTTGAGGCAAAATAAATATCAAAACAATGAAAGTACTTTATTGAAGACAATGGAAATGACAAATGATCCTTCTCACGCTATGTGTTCCATTTACGGTGACAGTGGGGGCATGTGTCTGTCTGTCTGTCTGTCTGTGTCAGTGAGTCTCTGAGAGCCCAGGGGGGAGTGGGACTCAGTGGTCTCTGAGCCTGACATTCGAGTCTCGTCTTTCCTTCTGTGTTTATCCATTGCACTTCTCTATCCACACACGGATGCCAGGATCAGACTTTGCCCGCCGTGCGCCCCTGGGCCTTCTGATACTCCTGTTGGAGGCTTGTGAGAACCTCACGATGCTGCTCAGACTTCTTCTCCATCTCCTTCAGCAAGGTTTCATGGCGTTGGCTGAAGCAAAACAAGAGTCTTATCAGAAAACCCATCCATCATCTTTGTGTGAGACACATGAGAAGCATGTTCCTTCATATGATTACTTATGCTACTTGATGAATACATCAATGCCATGGAAAGGAACGATACTTATGTACGGGGCATACCGGTATGTGTCATTTGAGTCAAACTGGGCTGCTAGTCACTGAGATTTGTCAGAAGTATGTAAAGGTATTGCCAATAACACATCGTCTTCATTAAAATACACACACATTTATATGCACATAATCTTATGAATATAATAAAAAAAACATAAGGCATGATATATACACTCACATCTCCCCATTGATATACTCCAATCTCTTAGCTACAGTTGCTTTGGCTTCATCAAGATCCTGCTTCACTAAAACAGGCCCGATGAGTTTGTAGACTGTATTCTGAGCGTTTAATAAATCCAATTCCTGCAAAGAAGAGTTCATGAGAACAGTGAATGCAAACTTAATTGCACACTTGTCATAGCATGCACCAGCTGGTCATGACTCAGCAATTTAAGAAGTGGCTTATTAAGCAATTTAAGAAGTGCCTCATATACTTATGTTCAACATAATTGTGTGTACCATCATAGACTAAATGCCACTCATTTTGAAATCAAATCAAGGAATTTCCAACTGGGTAACTAGAATCTTGTAATAGGCTTCCAACTGGAATCTTGTCATTGTTTCCTCAAACAGAGTTCCCATCCAACTTGTACACAAAACCCATTGAGTCAGAACATTAGGCCTATCATGGCATTTCTAAGCTTGGGCATGGGCATGTGTGATTGTTCAGGTGCCTAATTTGCAATGCCTCTTAAAAGCTTTGCCTATACTTGCCAATAGTCTTTCACAGTGCATTTTGTTTCACTGTTCAAATAACTGTGAGAATTAAAAAGATCTGACTAAATTCATTCAGTCAGACATCATACTGTTCTTCCAATCTTAGTGTAACTGTGCTCTAACTTTCGGACAATCTTTACTTATCCTACATACGACCTAAATGCATAATTATAAGCAACTCAACGTACCTCTTTAACGATGTTATTTTCAGTGACTTGAGCTTCGAGCTTTTGTCTGGCAGACATGCTTTTACTCACATCTGGAAAAATGGTACCGTGAGTTACATGATTCAACTACAAAGCGAAACATGGAAACGCACAAACCTAAATCAACAACAAGTTACAAATATATAGAGCTTTATCCAAATAGCCAAAACGCTTGAAAGGGGTACCTCACTTTAACCACCAGTAGTCTCTAGTGTAACGTTAGCACCCACCCCGCATCAGCTTCAATCAATGTTAACGTCACTGATGAGGAGTCCACACTTGGCTGATATATGTATAAACTAACTGTAACATTACCACATCTTGTCTATTACAACTACTTCATTGTATTCATATTTCTACAATCCAACAAATGCCTGTGTGGTTAGCAAATGGCTAGCTAGCAAAGTAACGTTAGCCACCACGAGTGGTTCTGTATGCATATAGCAGGACTATGAACGTAGGCACCACCTTTTTGAATCACTTGGTATTTTTCCAGCTCTGCCTGCAACTTCTTCTGAATTGCTTCAGCCATGTCGCGTCTAATTTCAGATATAGCCTATTTCTCCACAAAGAATGATAATGTTAATTCAGCGTTGGGGAGCTTCAGTTCAGTCAAATCAGTTGTTGGGTTATTCTCGTCGCACTGGAAATTACGTATAGCCGCACCCGTCAAATACTGTGATTTCATAATAAAAGGCCCTAAGAAGCATGACAATTCGAAAAGGTTTCTGGCTACGCTAAGAAAAACACCACCTAGAAAATTAATCAGAACCTGTTTAGATCTAGAAATGATCATTATATTCCTTTGATATATGAGCAGAGCTATTTGATGTTAGTTTAACTACAGAGTTTAACTACACAGTAGGCCTAGGCCTAACAGTCATCTCCAGATATGGTCATGCCATTCAAAAGGTCAAGTAGCCTAAACCAGTGGTTTTCAAAGTGGGGGCCGGGGGCCGCGAGGGAGTGCCTCAGCAAGTTGGAAGGAAAAATAAAAGCAACAAATAAATACATTTGAAAAATGTAAAATATACCTATTACTATGAGGGTTGTTACACAATGCCATTATAATAATGTGACGCATCTGAACATTATATTTCCCATGATAATGACTGTGAATAATAGTAGAGTGATAGCTCTCATATAGCAGAAAGCCCCAAATACAATTTTTACACACTGTATGCTCCATCGTGAAGTGCTTGTGGCTAAAATAATTATTAGAATTAGCTTAATGTATTTTAAATTTATCGTAGTATTGTCGATGGGTTTAATAACACATCAAGGGGATCCTTGGCCAGAACCTAGTGGTATTTGGGGGGCCTTGCCGTGGAAAAGTTTGGGAACCCCTGGCCTAAACTATGTTGCTGTTTTGTTGTGTTTTGAACACACTGTAACAAAAACAAAATCAGTGTTAAAACCTGTCTGTACTGCGATTAAAATAATGTTGTTAACCAGTAGTGTCAATAGAAAACAAAACAAAGTGCATTTTGTTTAGTGGAAATAATGCCTAATTTGTCAACACATCCGAACTTGTTGACCAACATTAGAGAAAGGCACTCTGAGTAAATATGTATTATATTCATACTGTTGAATTTTTCATCAGGGTATGATGATAACATTTTCCAGTTTTGCATCATGTCCCACATCTAAAGATTGACTTTGGCCACAGGGGAGTGGAGAACCTAGCCATGTCGAACTACTGCCATCTTCTGTCCAGCAGACAAGCTTTTGTGTGTGTTTCTCTTTTTTCACTGTAGGTGGCAGTAATGGGCTTAGTTGTGCCTCCAGTAGGCTTCCAAAGAAGAAGTCCTCATGATAGAAGGCAACATGGCTGCGCGCATGAAGTAACACGTCCATTAAGGTTTTATACGATAACATCTGAACAAGTGGTCTCTGACAGGTAAATATCTAAAGGCATATAAAACATTTAATAGCTGATTCAAACGGCTTAGAATCAGCCCATCAACCGCCATTAATGTTGGTTGTTTGTAGGGCAACGTTGATCACGGTCAATCAGTCCTTGTGACTTGCTGAATAAACGTTTACGTGATCACCGTACCTTAAGTAAATTGTAATTTAGACGGAATGCTTGCTTCGCATGTTTGTTTTCCTTTTTTGTGTGGAAATGTGTTGGAAGTTTAACATTACCCTGAAACCTTACATGTTCTCCTATCTGTGTGACAAGGTCTGATTGTCACATCCTCAGGACAGTCGTACAGTTTACCTTCCCACAAAAGCTTTTCAATTCATGTAGCCACGTTGCTCTTGTTGATATTGCAGCGCGATCCATAACCACTACATGATGAGGATGGCAGTAGGCCTATCATAAGGATGTAGCCTATGTCATTATTTACAAGCTGATGGATTTCGCCATTCAGTTTAATGCTGTATAATGTAACTTGTAACTGATGTAACACAGGGGGATGCCTAACAATAGCTTACATTCAGTATAATAATGATGTCATTATATGTAATGATTCTCATATTATATGAAAAGCACATTGTTGTAATTTTCATAACCACCAATTTCACAGCCCACGTGAGATTTAACTACCTGACATGCAAAATCATTTAAGCACCACCAACAGCCTGTTCAACTTTTAGTGTCTTGACAGAGATTGACAGATTTCCTTTGAAAATGTTCAGGTTTTTCTTGTTGTTCAGGATACCATGCACCTTAATTAAATCCCCAAGGCCTTTGGGAATAATAACAGCCCCATAATAGCACAGCCCCTCCACCATAATTCTCATTAGGTATGGGATTCTTTTCAGTATAGTCATTCTTCTATATATGCCAAACACACCTAAGGTGTTTCTAGCCAAAGAGCGCAATTTTCATTTCCAGACAAAGTCACTGTACCATTTAGTAACTCCTGCCTTTTACATTGGTAATTAAATGACTGGACAGGCTGTTACCTAGCATACCCTCTAAATAAGCTATTAGCAATGAGGTCACTTTTGAAGATTTTTGGGGGGACTTGGTGACCCCAAGATGACACCTTTGTCTGTAACTCTCCAATAGTGGTTCTTATGGAATTTTTTGCCTGTCTTGCAATCCTCCATACTGTACGTGGGGGCAAGATAACCTTGGGTCTTTGTCCAAGCATGTTTGTCACATTTCCAGTTGATTAGAACCATTTAATCATTGTTTTAACTGTAAATATAGGCATTTTCAACAAAGTACCTAGTTTGTATAGACATTCCCTGACTTACAAATGTCAACACACTTTCTTTTTATTCAAATTTAGTGTATTCTCTTGTCTTTCAGATGTTGAAAAATGGCTAGAGGATTTAGCCTCTGTGTCACTTTGTTTTCATACCTTAGTGAGAAAGAAAGTCTTCTGAAAGTTCACAGACACTCTGATTAACTTAAATAAGTTGAAATTAGATAGGAAAATGCTTCTGTTAAGTTTTGTATATAAGATTTTTCTAGGGGTGCCAATAAATGTGAGCAATGTGTTTTCGTTAAAAATATATATATTTTTTTTTTTATGAGATTTTCCTTTTTTCTCAGAATAAATGTTCTTCCCTTCAAGGGTGGATTTTTCCTTATTGTTTTCATTGTGAGAGTACAATGAATCATCAAAAGATTTTTTTATACTTGTTTTTGGTCAACTTTACCCAAAGTGCCAATAATTCTGGAGGGTACTGTATGTCAGGGTAATTCCCTCCTGAGCCACATAACTAGGCTGCATGGCCTGGACAGGAGGGTGACCGGTGTTTTATTTACCCGTCCCTCACATAATCTACTATCAAAATTAATTAGAAGCATACAGCAAAAAATATCCTATGGAACACTCCACATTCCAAAACATTCATTTTTTGGAATAAGCTAAAAAAAAGTATGTACTTATGCATGGGTGGTAAGTTCTCCCAGTGTTTCTCCTTTGTGATCTGGCCTAGGCTCATGCGATTTATTTTTTATTGTCACAAAAAAGATATCTGATGTATCTAAATATTAGTAGGGCCTTTGCAGTTCAGGGCCTTTGTAGAAAGTTCAGTTTAATTGAATTGTAATATTTGGTTCAGTTTAATTGAATTGTAATATTTGGAGGGCCAATATTGCTTGGTCATGCTGAAAATGAATAATGATCGCTGCCACTGACAACAGGTCTTGTGCTTCTGATCCACATCTTTTATACAGTGCAACCGGAAAGTTTTCAGACCCTTTCAAGTTTTCCACATTTTGTTATGTTTCAGACTCATCTTAAAAGGGATTCAATTCATTGTTTTTCTCGTTTATCTACATACAATACTCCAACATTCCACAAAAAGACATGGAATATTTCAGTCTTTTATTTTTTTTATAAATTTACGAAACACTCCAAACACCTGCATTTTTGTGGAGTGTTAGAGTATTGTGTGTAGATTGATGAGAAAAAAATTGAATCCATTTTAAGATCAGACTGAAAAAAAACAAAATGTGGAAAACTTGAAAGGGTCTGAAAACTTTCCGGTTGCACTGTATCAGTCTGTAAGTAGTCTTTTCTCTTATCGTAATGGAAATTCATTATAATTCAAAGTCAGCAAGTAACATGTTGCTACGGAACACCTGAAACTTAGTTTTAAGTTTTAAACATAAATAAGAATGAAGAAAATAAATGCATTCCCATGCATAGCCTGCCCCTGTGTATTAACCTAAAAGCTTAAGAAATTTTGCAAAATCAATGTATAAACCTTGGTTAATAGGCAGATAATTACGGTAGCAATAACCATAAAGATACACAAACCACGACTCTGTAAGGACAAATAATTAGTTAGATACGAGGTAAACAGATGAATCTTTAGATGTGTTTTGAAGATCTCAAAGCTATCACTAGAACAAAGGGCATTAGGTTGATTATTCCACCAACGAGGAATCACTTAAGAAAAGAATCACTGTGAAGCCGACAGTGGGTCATGGAATATAGCAAGGTGCAGATGTCCTGTGGGCCAGAGTGAGGGATTTGAGTTTCATTCTGGCTGCTACAGGAAGCCAATGAAGAGTAACTATTGGCATGTAGAACTACATTTTCTCAGCAGATGCATCTAAATCATCAGTAACTGTATTATGATAAGTGGGATAATGTATAGTATGCCAGTCATTATTGAACAAAAATTCCCATCATGACTAAACAAATTCTGTTTGTCCTGTCGAGATTTATTTTTCAAGAATGACAGACAGGCAGTAATGTACAATAGGAAATGCATAGATAATGTATTGTGTTTGGAAAGTGGAAAGTACACTCTAATCCCAGTCAGTAATTGTAGCCTAGAAGGGCTTATTGATGGAGTTTATTCCTCGCTGCCAGTTATCATTGTGGTTCATTACTGTCACCACTCTATCAGGAATCCCCGATTGCAGAAGGAGAGGAGTTGTCTTGCTTTGGCAAGGTAGAATGGTGATGTGGGAACAAACTTTGTTTTGTATGGACCTGTGTTTTAAAGAATGTATTGGTAATAATGTCCTCCCTCGTTACTCTGTCCTTTACAGGAGTAAAGAAATTCACTGTTACAATTGACTCCATTGATCTTTTACCCACTGCCACTTCAGCTAACACAAGGGAGCCTGTTCCTCACCCTTTCTGCATTTTTAGAAAGTTTTGTCTAGTCCTACCTGCCATTTGCTGCCACTTTTCTTTTCTCTGCTTGACGGGCAATCACCTTCTGTCTTACCACAATCAATATGCAGGATGAGGCTTGAGGGGTTGAAGCCTAGAATGCTAATTCGACTGAATGCCAGGGGCATACTGATTTGTCTCTCTTTTCTGAAGCCGCACTATGTATGTGCTCCAATATAAGATCTAAAGAATGCCAACGGGCCTCCTATATTGTAAAACTGTCTTTGCAGTCAGGCTGAATATAATGTCAGACTGCACAGCACTTTTCCAGCAGTAGCTAGATGGTGATGTCTCCCCTCAGTTAAGTGTTCTTTGATGTCAGACAAGCCAAGGGAGCCACCCTGACAGCACATTGCAACGGGGCCAAACTTATTGTTATTGCTGTGATACACAACGGCGCTGCATTTCTTTAAACCTCTGTGAAGCGTGGAATTTCTTGCTCAGCAATTCTAAAGGAAACAAGGGCAAAACAGCAAGACTCGTCTGAAGGTTTCTCATTTATTAATGTCTACTTGATCTATTAAAAAATACCAGGAGACAGAATTAAGCGGTGGTTTTTCAGACATCTCAGTTATTCATCTAAATATGCAGATATGAAGGTCGCAGAGGGATTGTCTCTCCACAGCTAAATTACTTCATGAGCACAAGCACGACTCAATCTGTCATTTACTGTGTCTAGCAGTACATCAAGGCCAAAGGGGGCGCTTCTCTGCAATTCAACTTTTTGCTCTCTTGAAGATGTCCCTCATCCTCCTCTCTCCAAATCCGTCATATCGCTCCGCTGGATCAATACGCCTCAGACCTCAGCTGGAGGTCAGTTAGAGATATGGGGACAGACTGGCGCAGTGCAAATATTTGAATTATCTCACTGTTGTTGAAGCTGAGAAGCAGCTTTGGCAGATTGGTTGCTTGATTGCCTGGTTTCTTTTGTCAGTAATTGTTTATTGCAGGCATGCCAGTGAATTCCAAACAGTCTTTTAATATGCGGTCCGAGGTGTGCTCAGATGCCTGCACTCACTGTGGGTTGATTTAATCCAAGATGAATCATAACCGAACTGACGAATGTAAATAAATGATAAGTTTGGTAATTGGCAGAGCAGTAGAATGTACCCAATGTTTATCTTTGCTGTGATCCGCCTCTAATTGCGTCGTCTTGATATGCTTGTAAAATCTTTACAGCATAATCCCTCTGCCAGGAGTTCGCTTTCATCAGGTTGCTTATCTGGGACCTGATTATGCCTAATATAATCGGGACCATTGCGCCACACAACATTGCATTTTAATGGCATGCATTGGCAAAGAGTTTTCCTGCTGAAATATAGCCCATGCCTTCTTGAGTGGTGCGGGAGTATGTCACTGGGTTTCTGATTGACAGCGTATTTGCTCAGGGGTCCGTGTGCTGTGGACACACAGGAAAAGGCTGGTGTCCTGCGGCTCGGAGTGCCATGTTGAAATCAATGTTGGGGAGAAATATTTGTATGCTCTGTGTTGAGGTGATGGATGCGGAAATGCCATCTCTTATTAAAGGCCACCACATGTAAGCTACTCAGTCAACCACATTTACATATTTGCCATTTGTTTGGAATGTTAATATTGAGCTTATGAATGATAATGACCGTGTGGCCTATGATCTTGACAAAGGAAGCTTATTTCTTATAAAAATAAGTTGCATCGGTAATAACATGTATTTTGAGGATTTTAGGCCATGTAGTCCGCACAGTCTAAACGTCTAGGGAATGCATCCTTCCTTAATGCATACCTTTGTGACTGGTGTGGAAGGAACTGTTTCTGTTATTTATTTGTTGAGGGAAATGTTTGTCCCTGTTTTAATTAATTTGTCTGCAACAAAAGGCACAAACATCGTGTATTCTGGTGGAGAGGCACACTAATTGGAATCTGCACACCAACCTACATTATTAATGCTCTCGTGCACTTAAATCCTATAGATTTGTCCTTTATTTTCATATCTTTTATACAGAGTTGTAAACAAATACATAACCTAATGCCAGCAGCCTCCGAATCTCAGTGCTCTCAGGAAATAGACTTTATAGACAATATAGCACAATAAATGGATTGGCTCTCTCAATCAAGCCAGAAGTACCAGCAGAAGATTAATCCTGATATAGAAAATTCAACAATTCACAAGATGGGACACCCCCTCAGGCTTGTGCTGTGTGACACTGTGTCTGTGTGTGTGTGTGGGTGGGAGATGTATTTGAAAACGAGCGCATATGCCAATTTACTGGAAACCTGTGCGCTTGCTGACTGCCTCTCAAATTGATTTGGGCGGCAACATGGTTCCTTAAGAGTGGAGAACCGTAAGGTGAGCAGCATGAAATTGACTGCCGAGATGTAGCGTCGGACGTGAGTGACATTTCAAGAAAGGCCACTTGGCAGGGTTTTTCTTACGCAAATGCATTCATGAGGTGTCCACCGCAGCCTGCCAGCGCCAGGGTGTCTGGGGACTTGCCTCGGGTGGGCCTGGCTCTGACGGCTTTGTCCCTGGAGATGTAAGCTGCATGTTTCATCTCGGCTGGCAGCCGCAGTAAACTCACCCAGCCCAGAGCTGCTTGCTCTCACTTCCCAGATGGAACCAATACTGCGCCCATACTGATAGGGTGTCTGGACAAAATTGTTCTAAAAGGTGATTTGAGGCCAATCGCACAGCCAGGGGTTTGAAAGGTTTATTATTTCAGAAAATGAAACCAAAGGACTGGGTCAGGACTCTAGCCATGGTTCACTGAGGTTAGCCTGTGCCTGTCAGAAAAAAAAAATACTGAATTCAGCTGTACTGCAGAAATGTGAAGTGTTGGCTTGTTTTATAACCATCACACACTTCGCCTCATCACTTCTCATGTGCGTGTCTCTAAACATGAGAGAAGTAATCAAATAGGAAATAGCCTGTGTTGGAAAT
The DNA here is from genome assembly GCF_046254945.1 of Alosa pseudoharengus. Lineage (NCBI taxonomy): Eukaryota > Metazoa > Chordata > Actinopteri > Clupeiformes > Clupeidae > Alosa > Alosa pseudoharengus. The sequence goes on from NW_027468657.1 coordinate 32,453,936, forward strand.
GTGATGGCTTGCAATTCTGACTTCAATCAAGAGGTGATGAAAACTGTATCGTGAAAAGCTGCAGGCTGTTGCTCACAAGATATTGTGCTACAGACAGGCATCAGGTTAAAGCTTTGGGTTTAAGGATGTTTACTCGGAGAATCACAACACATTTAAGATGATCTCATAGCTTAAAGAGTTAGTCACGGTCAAAGGCTGAGAGTGTATTTTGGCGATGTTCCAGACAGGTTTGAGTTGCGGAGTTATTTTCGTGGCGGTCTATTTATCTTCCCTCGATTCCTCGGGCAAGGAGAAGACTTCGGGCCATTCCCACCACTCAACTAATTGACTGAATCTGATAATTGCACCTCTGCCTCCGAGCGGGAAAAAGCAGACATTAGCCTCCTGCCCTTCCCGTTGCGTCAGGCTGATGTGAGAACTGCCGCGTCCGTCCCCTGGTCCTCCCCTCTGGCTCGCGTCCAGGCCACCGTCGCTGACCCTCTCCGCTTCCCGGGCCCCTCTCGAGCCCCAAGGCTCACGCCCGCTATCTGCCCAGTGAAGATAATGAGGCGGGCCGTGTGGAGTGGCTCTGTTTGCTGCGGGGCAGGATGCTGTTTGAGCTCAGCGCTCCCCTTGGACCCCCGAGCTCCAGGCCCAGTAATCTCTCTGACTGAGTCCCCCGTCCTCGGTGGCTCCAGGTGTGCAGGGCAGACACACAGGGATTGAGTGTGTCGTGCGTCATGCTACTTCGACACAGAGATCGAGAGCCCGCGGTGCCGAGACCAGTCGATTCTGATGAAACTTTAATGGATTTAAGGCCAGCCTGATAATTAGGTCCATTCTCCCTCTCTCCCTGTGCAGGTAGCCGGCGGACGGACAAAGGGAGGACGGCCAGAACGAGCTCGTGGGCCAAACCGAGACCATGTCCAAGATTTCGAAGGCGGCCAAGGCCGTGAAAAAGCTGGACACGAACAACCTGATCCGGGCGATCGTCCGGTCCGGCCAGGCAGCCCCAGGCCCCCCGCTGGGCCCAATCCTGGGACAGGTGAGTTGGAGCACTTCGTCCTCCACCTGTCATTCACAGCACAGAAAAAACATCCGCTTCCGTCAGTGTTTCCTTTTTTGATTGGGTATTTGTGTCAGACACGATCATATCTCCTGCTAATTTTATACGGTAATGACGCCATTACACAGTCCTGGAGCCCATAATGATTATAAATGATTCTGACGCGGCGAAAAGACGATGTACTTGTCCTCTGAGGTGTGAGTGTGTGTATGTCTCTGCGTGTGTATGTGTGTGTTCCTGCTCATCGGAGATGCTTGCGCTTGGAAGTGAGGTGAACTGAAAGGCAAGTGAAGCAAAACAATGCCATATGTTTGCATAACCGTGCACTCGGCGAGCACACTTCAGTGTGGAGTGTCTGCCCTGCTTTTTTTTGTGTGTGCATGCACGTGTGTGTGTGTGTGTGTGTGTGTGTGAGAGAGAGAGAGAGCACTGCACACGCACATCAAGACACCCCCTCCCCACATCTCCACTCATTTCTTTATCTCTCTCTATCCTCCTCTCTCTATCCTGCTCTCCTTTCCTCTCCTCCACCGGGCGCAGCCTGTGTAGTAAACTGTAAATAAATTGTATTCGGCAGCCGTTGTGCTCTAGGCACCAGCCCTTTAATCTCTCCCCCCCATTTCTTCTTGCTCTCCTCTGCCTAACCACCCCTGACAGGGGAAGGGGCGTCGAGGTAGGCTGCTGTCGGCCGTGGGGCAAATTTAAACAAACGAGAGGAATAAAAGGGGGAGCGGGTGAGGAAGAAGAGGAACTGACAGCATCGGTGGGGGAGAATAATTACATTCCTGAGCGGAATTAGCACAGCCGAGCTCTGGAGAAGAATAAATGAAATAAAAGATGGGGGGGGGGGTGTGGAGACTGAAACTCCAGACTGAAAATGTTTTTGTTAACTTCTCATTAGGATCCTGCACAGATAGTCAGTGAGAGGTAAAGGGAGTGGGTGGAGGGGGTGGGTGGAGGAAGGAGAAACCGCTGAGTCTTGCGTGCATAGCCGCAGAAAAGGTGTTGCAAACTCCAGGAGGAATGAATTTTGTCCTGCTCTCTTTCTAAGCCTCTCTCGCTCTCTCCCTCTCCCGCACAAACACACACAAACACATGCGCACACTCACACACACACACTCATACACGCACTCAAAAGCCTTTTAGCCTCTGATCCTAGATCGCACGCATACACACCCTGTTTCTCGCTCTCATTTTCCCCATTTTATTAGTGAGCTGAAAAGTTGCCCACTGGGGCTTGCATGGAGCCCTGTGCGTTTGAAATGGAGAGTGCTGCTTGGCGAGATGAAAGCGCCAGCGAGTGGGACTCTCTCTCCGACCGCCTCACCTCCCCAGCCGGCCGCGCTCAAATCCGTCTGAAGCTGGACAGAGCTGCCCCCCGGGAGAACACTCTCCCTTCTTTAATTAATAAATAGGCCCTTTTTTGTCAGGCAGTCAGGCATGTAAAAGAGAGAGAGAGAGAGAGAGAGAGAGTGTGTGTGTTTGTGTGTGTGTGTGTGTGCGCTGTAGGTTGTTGTGGGGGGATTTTTTAATACAGCCTGTAAATATTCACAGTAAATCACCTTTTGCGGTGGAATACGAGCTCTTAGCGCTTTGACAAATGAGTCCCATTTCAATTAATATGAGTATTAAGGCTCACCGTGTGCACAGGCTGTGGGTACTGGAGGGGTGTCCGTGGTGTTGGTGGGAGTGGGCTGCGATGCATTAGCGGCAGCTGATGGAGATTGAATGGCTCCTCACCATCCCCCCTGTGCTGTCCTCCACAGCAGGCGGGACATTTATTCCAACACCTCTCGCTCATCGTGGGCACAAGCTGAAGGCCTGTCGTTAGGTAATTGCGGAAGCACAAGAGCCAGTCTCTGCTGATGGCAGGCTAATTATGATTGATGGGGAATTTCAGGAGAGCATCTTCCAGGCTGAGACCTCACACGCTGGGATGGTGGGGTGGGGCGACAAGAGGATGGCAGAGAACAACACGCTGATCCACCTCGGAAACAGCTACGTGCTTTTAACTGGCATTACACGCTCACACAGCCACGCTTGATGCCAACACATCCGGCCCCGCTCTGTTTATACAACACAGAGATAAAAAACCATTCAACACTTATTCAAAAGGAAAATCGCTAAATTAATTCTGGGCCCCCCCCTTCCCCTCCCTTCCCCACATAAATCTCTCTTACACTTGGGAATGGATTGTGAGGGAACACCCGCGCTTGTTTCCCTTCATGCATTGAGTGTGTGGGTGTGTTCGCACTGCCACATGAAAAGGAGAAAAGGCGACGAGGCTGAGCTGCAGCCGTCTCAATCCCCAGGGTGACAGCCTGTCATCGAGTGATGGGATTCAGCACCAGGCAAACAACATGTCAAAAGTGAGAGTGAGAGAGAGAGAGAGAGAGAGAGAGAACGCCACACTTCTCCAACACCCTGTTCTGGGAAATGATGTCTCTCCTGGACATGAAACAAGCAGCCATGCCTCTCATTACACGCACACATACACGCCACACACGTTTTTTTATTTCATTATTGTTATTATTATTATTTGAGTCCCGACATAAAGGAGAACAGAGTCAAATAGTGCGGATGTTCATTCCTTCAACAGAGAAAAAGGCACTTAACTATGAAATGTTCCAGTCTAACTGAATCCAACGTCCTTTGAGAGCTCCATGCTACAATAGGCTGCCAGAGCCCAGGCAGGATGAATCACACTTTGCGCTAATGGGATGAGTTTTTCTACTGTTCCCATCTTGGCCCCGGAGCTCCTTCGGTTGTTGAGGATGGCGTTTTTAGGGACAGTCCTTTAGCAGATGGCCGACGGACTGTCATCCCTTTGTGTGTCCAACTCAACAGGGCTCTCGGGAAGCCCGGTTAGCCTACGGGGATTGTCCGTTTTTGAAGTCCTTTTGTTGTTGTCCCTTTTTATGGAGTTTGTTTGTAACAACGGCAACAACAAATGTATTTATTTTGTTAAGCGGTGGACTCCTACAGCTCGCGAGAGATGTAGGCTGGTCCCAGTGCAGCCTCGGTGTGGTCCAGGTTGACGCTGACGCGGGCGTGGCTGTGCGCGCGCGAGAGCGTGTGGTAGCGCGAGGGCGGCAGCGACCCCGGTGACCCCACGCCGTCCAGCCGCCGCTCTTCCTCGCCCTCCGCCCCGCATCCTCCCGCGTCGGCGTCGGCCTCCCCGGCCCCCCCAGCGGTCCTCCGGGTGACCGTGCCGCCGGACGCCTGCGGCCTCTGCTGCTGCTGCCGCCGGCGGCGCTCCCAGGCGGCGCTCAGCTTGACGGCCAGGGCGAGCAGGTTCTTGCCCAGGAAGATGGTGGAGACGCGCGGGTCGCGGTACCACAGCACGCCGGCGCCCCGCAGCAGCAGCGTCAGCACGTTGATGGTGACCAGGCTGAGCCAGGGGTAGACGGCCTCCCGCCGCTGCCCGGGCCCCGCGGCCGGCTCCTGCTGCTGGGTCGGGGGCGGAGGCACGGCCCTGGGCCCCCCGCCGCCGCCCACCGTCCCCAGCTCGGTCAGCGAGACGCAGGGCAGCAGCAGCAGGAGCACGTAGCAGTAGAAGAACACCAGGCCCTCTGCCCAGAGCGGGGCGCTGCTGCTGCCCGCCCCGCCGGTGCTGGCCTCCCACAGGCCCGCCTGGAGGTCCAGCACGTCCAGCAGGTCCAGCACCACCCAGAGGAGCCGGCCCCGCACCTCCTGCTTGCGGCGCAGCGGCGTGACGTGCTCGGCGCCCGTGAGGATGATGAAGAGCGACGGCAGGCAGACGGACAGCAGCAGCGTCAGGGTCTTGCGCGCCAGCGGGTCGGGCGGCCGGCGCTCCTGCCGGTAGTTCTGGCACACGAAGAAGAGCTTGAGCTGCAGCAGCGACAGGAAGAGGAACCAGAGGGCGCTGGCAAAGCCGCGGCGAGCCGAGCCGGCCTCCGACACCACGCCCGCCGACACGAAGCGCAGCGCCAGCAGGAAGCAGAGGTCGCCCAGGGCCACGGCCACGCACGGCCACACGCCGGGGTGCCCTTGCGAGCCGCCCCCGCCGCGCACTCCCAGCATGCTCTGCTCCAGCAGGTAGAGGTCCACCACCGCCATCGTGCTCACGGTCACCAGGGTGGAGACGCACACCTGGGGAGAGGGCACCATCCCTGCAAGGGCAGACAAAAGACTTGTGACAAAGTTCTGCAGCCCTGATTAAAAAAACAACCTGACCATCATGCCTCTCTAAAGCTGCAGGATTTTGCTTTGTCCTCCTTGTTTGAATTGCAGAACACACAAGGTGGTGGTAATGGCAGGCTGTGAGCCCATCATATTCCCTGATGATGCTTCATGCTGCTATCGGTCGGGTTGTGGGCATTCTGAGCACGTCGGTTTCTCCAAGGCCTTGTCTAATTGTTTGCTCCCAAGAAGATGCTGAGGATAACAATGGGTTTTTCTAGGAAACGCTGTCTTGGGTTTTCATGCTTGTGTATTCGCTCAGTTACACAGAGTCCCTCACCGCCTCTAACACTCTCCCCTTACTGACAGATAATAGACACACACACACACACACACACACACACACAGATACACTCACACACACTCACACTCACATACGCACACACACAGAGACATATTTGTGCAAACAGGCTAATAAATATTTCACTCAAGCACAAACATTTACACTTCCTTTCTTTGCCCTCTGCACGTTTGTGTACTTACCCCAGATTTCCTGTTTCTAAGTAGCTCAGTTTTGCTGAAAACAGTGTGCGGGGTCCAGGCCTTTCCTTTTTTCCACCTCCTTCATTATTTATTAAGTGTATTAGGGTGCAGTCAGGCATATTGTCAAATCCTGTTTTGCCCTGGCATTTCCTTTGCCCTGTTGATTTTCCATTATGGCGCCTTAAAGGGTTTAGCGCTAATAATTCTAGTTGACGGGGAAGTGTCGTTTGTAATATGCTACTCCCTTGTGTGTTTGCAAGAGCATGGTGAATGTGGTTGTTGGGGTTTGTGTGCATATCTGTGTGCATGTTTAGCCACCATTGACCTTCTCTCAGGGTGCTGCCAGCCCCCCTCCACTGCTCTCTCATTGAGTATGAATTTAATAATTTCTCTTATGAGCCATATTTCAGCTGCAGACAGTATAAAACCACCGTATTGATCTGCCTGAAGAAATCATCACTGCCTTTACAGTGAAATCGAAGGCTCCCCTCCTTATCCCATTGAGCTCAAAGGCCCATAGCTTATAGGTTCTGACAGAATGGGTTATGTGTCAGGTAGCACAGCCACCGCGCCTGTCACGACTCGGCACGATCAATGGACTTTTAACACCAAAATCATTAGCATTTAGAAAAAGCAACATAATGACAGCTTTGGTGACCCTGTGCAGGGTTATCTCCTCCAAATATTCCAGTGCTATGAACGAAACTCTAGAGGATGGTTGCATATGTCGGCTTGCCGTGAGCACTGGTGGTTAACTATGCAAGCCAAGACGAGACTGATTTGAGTTGCTCAGAGCTAGAAAAAGGGAATGGAGAGACTCGAAGCGTGATTCATTCCAGTGATTTTTTACAGGCCTAATAAAGTGTTACTGCATGATGGTAATAGTTCATAAATAAATGCAGGGGAAAGAGGGGAGGGGGAGGTGAGAGAGAGAGAGAGGGGTTTGCAGAAAGATGAAGGGAGCAGAGGGGGAGAAATGCAGAAGACAAAAAGCTCTGGAGGAAGACCTGTTTCATTTGAGTGGAGGCCAGTTTTTTTTCTCCTTTAATATAAAAATAGCGGAAAGTGGCATTTTCCATCTGCTTGGTGGAAGAGACTCAAATGTATTCATCTTTGGGGAAGTGTTGAAATTAAAGGCATTATAGCATGCATGGAGAAGATGAGGGAAATGTGTTGGTGAATGACCTAGAATGATTAAGCTGGTGAGGGCTAGTCGCAGGGAAATGAAATGGAAGTCTGCGTCACTAATATCTGATTATCCCCAAAAAGGCAGTTTCTTCCCCTTTCATATCTGCACAAGGCGATGTGACTGATTCTTAGTATTGAAATTTCAAACTACAAACAGAGACATTTCTGTAAATGCATCAGCCTGGGAAAATGGCTGAATAAATGTTGTAAGTCGTGGCAGGCGGAGGCCTCTGCTTTAGTCCGTCATGTTACGTCGGCCTGACTGAGTGTGTCCTCATATTGGATGCACAAACATTTAGAGTTTTCTGTCTTACTGCTGTTTATCTGAGTGTGTTTTCTATCTATCTTGTGTCTGACAAGACAGCGTCTCGGCTATTTAGGAGGGCCATCTGAATGTGCATGGTCATAAATAATATTTCATCATTTCTTGACTGTAATGGCAGCAGGGTGCCACTGCAGACTATTTCACATTATGTCTGAATAGTCATTTGAGACACCATGGAAATTTGATTGACTATGCATTATATTCTAGCTCTAGTAAAATATGCAAATCACTGTGATCTGTCGGCATTCTGTATTGCCATCCTGTGGGGAAGCAGGAAACTTTAAATACTTCAGCTTGTGTGTGTGTGTGTGTGTGTGCGTGTGTGTGTGTGTGTGTGTGTGTGTGCCTGTGTGTGTATGTGTGTGTGTGTAATAATACTATCAACAAATGCTATGAAAGCACTCTCTACAAATTGTGTGTCTGTGACCATAAATTCAGTATTTCCAGTAGCAATGTACCCATCATTATTTTGTGCTTTCTACAGCTGGAGGTGAGCCAGGTGCTCTTCTGTGTAGGTAAACGGCTAGATGGATTGCCCTTGACACTAATTCCACTAGAAGAGTTACCATTGTCAGAGCTATATTGTCTCTATTTATATCGCAGAAGTAATCAAGGAGCCATCTCCAGACTTGACGGTACACAGTAGGCTATTTATGACTTAAGTATTTACCCCCGAGTATAGGGGTGACTGTTAGTGATGACGGGTAATATTTCGTGGATGTAATAGTGACATTCATGACAAGTGTGTGTCCTACTTTTTCAAGAGAAACGCAACATGTAGAGCTTTTAAAGTTGTCTTCTTGGAAACGGTGACGTTATTTCTCCAGAAAACTAAAATGAACAATTAGGCTATATTTAACATTCAAAAAAGCAAAAAGTGTAGTTACCCAAAGCATGCGGTACAGATCTTGATGCTCTTGCTGATTTGATTGGCAGTCAGTGAAATCTTCCTTCAGTTTGCCTTGACGATTTGGCTTCCGACAGATTCGACCCGAAATTCACACCGTGGAAAGCCTGTACAGAAGTCACATGTGTTATTGCTTGAATCCCTCGAATATTCCCTTTTCTTGGTCTGTGCAACATCGCTTCATCTCTAAATTTAAAACTCTCCATTTGCTCAGCCAGAGCACAATATAAGATCTTGTCTGTCGTTTCGTGAATAAAACGAGGAGAATGCAAGGACCGTCTCTTTTCTTAGATGTCAGATTATTTAGTCCATATTTAGTAAGCGATGACAAAACGATTTTAATCCGCAACCATAGGCGTTCGGTATATCCTCAGTTGTCCCCGCCGGTATGCTCTCTGCTTCTCACTTGAGACTGCCTTCTCCGGGGTTTGTCTGCTAGTCTATAAGGAGTCGAAGTCGGTCAGAAGTGGAACGGTGTATTCGCTGAATCATTACTAGGATCGACCTCAGCAAGGAGACAATGTAACAACGCTAGTAATTCGTTAAGTTATTTAAGATGGTGAGCGTTCAAAGGGGAAAGCCGTCCGCGTGCGCTGTGACTTTTATGATTGCAGCGTTAATTTGTAGGCAGGTTACGTGCTCTTGCACCCCTCCCCGCGCTGTTTCTTGCACACTCCCCCCGTTTTCCTCTCCTTTCAGCCCCCTTTGGTTAACTACTATAGGACCATAACTTTAAAAAACAGGCGGGCATGGTTGAATATGTACAACACAGGCTACCGGTAAGGTCCTTGGGCATTGATAATTATACGTTGAGAAATCATAACAATAGTAATTGCACTGTAATAAAAGGAAGTACATCTTTGATTACCCTGCCACACACTGAGAAATGAGTGCCCTGCTGGAGCCAGAGGCAGCAGCATGTTTATTTTACTACCCAGATGTTACCGTTACTACTACAATTAATCCCCTTTGCACCATCTCCATCTCTCTCTCTCTCTCTCTCTCTCTCTCTCTCTCTCTCTCTCTCTCTCTCTCTCTCTTCCTCACCCCCTCCAACCAGGCTCCTTGCACCTTTGTTCTCCCAGCCAAATTGCAGCCTTTCTGTCTTCTTTCTGCCGTGGATCTCCACAACGATTTTTTTTCTTTTCTTTTTGGAAAGAGTTTTTATTTCAGAAGACAGGTTCGTTTATCAAGGTCCCTTCAAAACACTGACTGAGTGAAACCTTCCCCAGCCGGTCCTGGACCACACTGAGATACTGGATTCCGTAAAAGCAAATGATGTGGTGTTTCAGTGGTGGCTGTCTGGAGTATGATGATAAAAGAGCAGGCTCGATCCTGTTAACCATTCCATGTTACTTGCTGTGCTCAGCCATGCCCGCCTCCATTTCCTCAATGTCACATCTAAATTCAAAGGGTTCTCTCATCTTAGGTCCACACACACACACACACATTCACTCAAACACATACACTAGTAGAAACACATTTGTGCATTTTCTTGCTTCATAGTAGGGGGTCACCACTGACTTTCTTAATCCTGCAGGTAAGCAAGCTGGTAGCTTTCCTGTGTTTTGAAGGGGGGATCATCTCTCTTGTCACAATCAGCTATGCGCTTCACTGGCTCCCACAGAGAGATTTTCCATCCTCTGCCTACAGTTTGTTTTGTTTCTCTCTCTCTCTCTCTCTCTCTCTCTCTCTCTCTGCCCTTCTATCCCTTTCATTCCCAATTCTCTTTTTCTCTCTTTCTTTCTTTTTCTTTCTTTCTTTCTTTCTCTCCCTCTCACTCCTGCCCTCACCACCCCCCTCTCTCTTTCTCACACTCTCTCTTTCTCTCTCCCTCTCTCTTTCTCTCTCCCCTTCTCTCTGTCTCTCTCTCTCTGCTCTTGTGCTCTCTCCATTCCCAGTGGGTGTGGTTGAAGGTCACTCCGCTCCAGCTCTCTCCGTCCGCGTGCCTTCAGATAGGGAGACGTGGAAACGGCTCTGAGGGAGGGAAAGGAGCGGAGGGGTGGAGAGGTGGAGGGCTGTGGAGAGGCTGTGAATGTGAGAGGAGAAGAGGCTGGAGGAGATGAGGGGGGGGGGGGGGGTTAGCTGAGTGCCCACAACACTGTGCAGTCATCACTTTCCAAGCCCACACCATCTCATCCCTCAGCGCTCGTCCCCGGCATGAAGGGGGGAACTTTTTGGAAGGACACATGGCTCTCAGAGGCGCTCGCTCAGTGCCGGGCACCTGAGCAGAACCCAAATGTTTGTGCACCGTCACGGCCAGAGCCAGGGCGCTCCCCTTCGCCGCGCTGCCATCTGCCAATCAACCTGCCCGCCCGCCACCACCCCATCACCGCGTGGGCAAGGTTTGCCCGTGGCACTCGCTCCAGGCAGCTGCCCGCGGGTCCTAGAATGAAAGCTATTTGGCAAGGGAAGAGTCAGGGCAATTGCAAAGCGATGAACATGCAGCATGCATGATTTACCAAACGTTTTTTTAGGAGAGTTTTTTGAAAGTATCCAATGGCTCGCCTCAAGAGATATATCTTTCACAGGATCTGATTCTTTAAAAGGTTGTGTCTGAATGTTAAATAATGTCAGCTGAAAATTGATGTCTTATCAAATAAGACACTTAAAGCTGCTGAAGGAGACACTTATTTTAGAATTCATGGCTGACCTTCCTTTCTGATCTCAAAAATAGATGCTGTCAGGAAATGTTTCTGGGCCTCTCCTGGGATCTGTAATACGTACCTGACGTGGTCTAAATGTATTCATTAGGAAACGTCCAAAGAACTGGGCCATGTCTGACTGTTTCTCCTGCATGTACACTGCATATTGAACTAAGGGGCTAGACTCAGCTGTTGGTGGTCTCACAGAAGAACACGACTGTCCGCTGCAGGAGGAGTCCTCCCAGGGCACAGTCAGTTTGAGTTTTCAAAGTTGCAGCTTGTGGATCAGAATGCAGAATCGGAGGTAAATGTAGATTTTTGTTCAGTCGATTAATATTTTACATGCTAACAGCGTGAACCTGGCCTGCTTTCCTGAGCCAGCATATCCCACACTGAGAGTCTACTTTGACTTTTTGCAAGGAAGAAAAATGGAGTGGCATGTGGTCCACTTTTATTCCCCAAAGTAGTGCACCGCATTTGACACAGCTAAGTGCAGGGCGCCTGACGGCCTAATAAGAATTGTTGAAAGAGCAATAGTCAGTCTAATCCATTTCTGGATTTCAGGCACTTTCTCGGGCAAAAGCGGAGTGACGACATGCTAATCCTTTGTTTTGCACAAAGGCCCTGCAGGGAGTCCTAAGCCAAATGGGGGTCTTGAGCGAGAGCCTGAGGGTCGCCATGCCACATTTGGAGCATTGACATTGATTAAGCCGTTGGTCAGAAGCACTTAACGTCCCCGCACAGGAGTGCAGTGACCAGGCATAGTGGATAGCTCACGCAGGGAATGTTCCAGACTTTTCCTTCTGACATGTTCGATGGTGCTGGGGGTGACACCAGTGACCTCTCCCGTCCCTCTCTTGGCGAGGGGGCAAGACGGAAGCGTCCAGACCGGCAAGCGCTCGGGAGGCGTGGCACGGGCGCCGGTGTCCGTGCAACAGGAGGGCGCGTGTAGTACGGGGTGGTTAAAGTTAATCAGCTGTATGACACCTCGATAGGGGATGACTGCGATAAAACAGGAAGAGCAGCGGAGATTAAATTAGGTGCGGGATGAAGGTAATTAATGAGAGTGTCTCACTCGGTGGAGTTTAATTAACCCTGTGTCCTAGCCTTGCATCAGAAAGCTCCCCAAACCCCTACACACACACCCACCACCCTCCACCAGTAACGTTGCCCACCCCACTGCCACCGTCTGTCAGGCCAATTAATCCCACCTTGGAGACGGTCCCCTGCTCGTGTGCTTTCTCTGCTTGCTTACACTCGCCCAGGCTCATATCTCAGAGCGCTGCTGCTTCCGTAATGTGGCATGTGAGGAGGAAGCTTGCTTTGTCCCCCAGAGCCTGCCTGTCTGCAGATGTTGCTAAGCTCCAGCTGCCACGGGCTGGTCAGCCTTCCCTGCTCCTTCATGCATTCCCTTTCTCTCTCTCTCTCTCTCTCTCTCTGTGTGTCTGTCCTCTCTCCGCAATCCCTCCCTCCCTCCATTCCCCCCTCCTTCCGTCTCTCTCTCTGTCTGTCTGTCTCTCTCTGTTTCTCTTTGTCTCTCTATCTATCTCTCACAGTCAGACACACACACAATAAAACTCACACATACACTCCTTCACCAGCACACACACGCCAACCAACAAAAAAAAACCTCACACAATCACTCCTTCACACAGTCACACATATACACACACACACACACACTCACACACAGACACACACATTTGCATTTGCTGTACACACACACATGCCCATCCTATTTCTTTTCTGCCTTACACATAGCTGTGTGTGGAGCATTTCTCTCCCTCCGGAATGGCGTGTTCATGATTAGTCCGGCGCGGCTGCTCCCCACCTCCACCCTTGATTCTCACACCGTCCCACTTTATCAGCCCAGCCACTCCAATGGACATATTGATCCTTATGACTGTTCTCATGAAGAGCGTGCTTCTAATCTCCCGTACTTATCCTTCTAGTCTACAGGCATGTACACACACACACACACACACACACACACACACACACACACACACACACACACACACACACACACACACAGCCTCCGGTTTGCACATGCATAAGCTCCCTTTCATGCTCCCTCTTTTTAAAGTCTAATCAGAGCTTCATCTTGTTAAAAAGATTACTGAAGCCTAAAGTTCGATCACTTTAGTGAGACAAGGGAAAAGGGGCGGGGGGGTGGTCAGTACAGTCAGAGGGAGGAGTAGGTCAGGAGAACACGGCCGAGATATACTGTGCATTTACTTATCCTAATCAAACCTGTAATCACACCAATTGAAATTCAAATTGGACAGAGCATATGCCCTCTGCAATTTTAATGGCGATTGGAGGAGATCAGAGCCGTTGCCTTTGCTTCATATAACTCACAGCCCATGAAAGATTCATAGGCCTGCGCCATTAAAATGATAAACATCCTCAATTTTCTCTTAAGATCATGAGTTACCCCTCCCCCCCCCCCCCCCATGTTCTGCCACTGTCCACCGCCCACCTATGTTGTTACTGAAGACTTGGCTGGCTTCTGTCAGGAAATGGTTGGGTGTGGGAGAGGGCACCAAAGAGGGATTGGATTTAATTGGCCAACTGGGCGAGAGGATGATTATATCTGGGGTTTTAGAAGGCTAGATTGGCAATTTGGCTCCAACACAAAAGCGATTGCGCCTGTACCCCCACCACCACGGCCCCCGCCCCAACTGTAAATGCCCCAAAAGGCAGTGAAGCATGGCCCTGCCTCTCAAAGAGCCCCGAAAACGGACAGCCTTGAGAATTTCATTTCAATTATCAGTGAAACTCCATTATTGGAGTGGAGCCATTACGTCTGTGAAAAACTCCTAAAAAGAGAACTTGTCTGCATTTTCCCTCCCTTAGTGGATGTCGTTTCTCTGTGTGTCTCTCTCTCTCTGTGTGTGTGTGTGTGTGTGTGTGTGTGTGTGTGTGTGTGTGTGTGTGTGTGTGTGTGTGTGTGTGTGTGTGTGTGTGTGTGTGTGTGTGTGTGTGTGTGTGTGTGTGTGTGTGTGTGTGTGTGTGTGTGTGTGTGTGTGTGTGTGTGTGTGTGTGTGTGTGTGTGTGTGTGTGTGTGTGTGCAGGGCTGAGCTCCAGTCCACTATTAGTGGGAGGCTGATTTTAAACCTAGCTCTCCATCTCGCCTGACAGTCTGCCACTCTGGGCTTTTTTTTTTTTTTACCTCCAGCTGTCGGCTGGTCCTCATTCAGAGTCCATCAACCCTTGTGTCTGTGCTCATCTGGGTGCATCTCAAGGGTCTGCATTTGCCAGAAAGAAGTTGTTGGGAAAAGCACCATACAAGGTTTCAAAATGGAGCTGGCTTGGAATCTGTGTGTTACTTCTGCGTGCCACTGTGTGCTTCCAGGGGTTTCCGTTGAGGGATTTTTTTCCCACTGGGCTTTTATATTAATCCATATTTAATTAAGAACGTCTCTGTCTCCTCCACCCGCCCCACTTCATCACCGCTTGTTTACCCAGCTCCCCTGTTCCTCAGAGAAAGTGCGCTAGCAAGAGACGCTAGCATGCCTGACATGGTATTGCTATTAATAAGGAAAGAGGAGACAGGATGGGGGGGTGGGGGTAGCTCTAAGGGTTTTCATGTGATTTGTTTGTTTCTTTAGTACACAATTTTTAATTTAAATCTGCCTGCTCAAGCGTTGCACACATCTTTGGGCAGGGTGATGGTTTTATGCTTGGGGCTGTTAGTGTTTGCCTTGACTCAGCCAAACACAGTGAGTAAAGTAGCAGCAATATTGAGATGCATGTTCTATGAGGCTCGTCGCTCGGCTCCGCTCACGTTGACATGGAAACTGTTGTTTGAGACTCAGGAGAGGTCATTCAAAGTTGTTTACAGGAAAGGGAGCCCTTAACCAGGCAGTTATTATTATTGTAAGCTATATTTCCTTTTTATTATCTTTGTTTTGTGGGGTTTCATGATTTCTCTGAAAATAGACTCTCGCAGGTTTGATTTCAGTATGTGTGAACTCCAATGTTGAAATGCGGAAATTAAATGAGCACTTCAATCAGCGCATGGTACTCTGGGGAGCTTTACTGTAGTGAAGGTCAGTGTTATGCTCAGCGCTGCGATTAAAAGTCTGATTAGTAATTGCCTCGGCATTGTGCGCCAAAGAAATGCGCTGTATTTTGTGTGCGGTCAAGGTTTGTGCGAGTGTGTCAGTCGGTGTTGACTTATTGTCAGGCCGCACGTTCCGCTCTCTCTTTGGCCGGTGCTCTTGGTGCTTGGAATAAGAATCTCATTTATCACAGGTCTCTCAGGCACAAGGTCTGCAACAGGCTGACTGCCCCCACACAAACACACACACACACACACACACACACACACACACACACACACACACACACACACACACACACACACAGGGATAAATGACCCTCCCTCCTGGCTATGGATGCGTTCTCACTCACTCTGGCATTCATGCATGCCTCGGTTGGCTCCCTCTGCAGCCTGCCGGCCCACACAGTCCTTTGCTGGCCCACGGCAGCTCTCTCTCTCTGTCCCTCTGAAGGCTCTTTGGAGCGCTTCAAAAGCGCCGTGCCATGGCCGCCCGGCAACCTGATAAATACTGTATGTTTGCTCGCTGTCTCTCACCGGGTGTATTTAAAAGCATTTACCATCGCTCTCTCCCGTCTCTGTCCCACAGAAAGGCATCCCCATCGGCCAGTTCTGCAAGGACTTCAACGAGAGGACCAAGGACCTCAAAGAAGGCATCCCCCTCCCCATCAAGATCAACGTGAAGGTAATCTCCCCACTCCACTCTCATCTTCTCATGGCCGTCTGAGCTGCTCATTTTCCCCTGGCCCGTATTCATTACCAAAGCCATCACATTATTTATGCATCTCTGACACCAGAGTAATCTTGGCATCATTGCGGATCAGTGTTATTGATTTCCCCCATGCACGCCCCCGGGTTAGAAGTTCTGTTGAGAAGCTCATCTGCTTTTGGGATTGGAGACTTAATATCGTCCTGCTGTTAATAGACCCGTGTAATGATCGTGAAGGTCGAGGGCCGAGGAGAGTGTCCTTTTTCCCAGTCTATCATTTGGCGGTCCACTCTGGACAGCGGCTAGCCGTTACGGGCGCTATCTCAGCGTGCATCACTACCTCCTTTCTCTTTGTGCGGCCCTCTGACTTTGTCTCCACGTGTCCTCCTTTGTCTCCTGTTTATTGTTTTGCGTCGTTTGCCAAGGACGCTGTTATCATTCTCTCCCCTCGCACCTAATGCGATTAATGCACCTGGGTGCGTAGCTTTGTAGAGCAATGAACTAAAAGGATCCCTCTCAGGGGGTGCATCAGCATTGCGTCACCTGACGCTTTTCATCTAGTGCTCATATCACTTCGTTTTTCTTTCCTCCTCCACTAACGCGTGCTCGTATGCGTATGTTTTTGTCCGTCCTTCACATTTGGAGATGAGAAACCCTGTGCAGCTCTTTTGCATTTGTTTCCAGTCCCATTGGCCAAATGAAGACGGATTTGCAGGCGTTAGTAATGCTGGGGAAAATCAATGCTTGCACACATGCTGCTTGAGCAAATGGCCTTTATGAGATCCTGAAAAATGGCCTCTCCTCACCAAAGGGCAGTGTTGGGTGTAACGCGTTACAAAAGTAATGTAATTACTGTAATATATTGCTGTTTGCGGTAACGTGGTAATGTAAGGCATTACAAAAAAAATTTGAGTAATATTTTACTCGGTACAAACTTCAGTAACGCGCGTTACAATGCATTTAACCCGAAATTAAGTGGTGTTTTGTTTTGATACATATTCGCAAACACCACGCGAGAACAACAGAGGAGAAAAAATCAGTGCAAAATAGTAGAACGTTATCTCCTGATACTGGTTGAATATGACTGCTGCAGCAGACTCGCAGGCGGACTCTATTTGCGGGATGGACATAAGCCTACGCTCATTATTTTCAGCTTGTCAGATACAAGGCTATGAAGAACATAATAGTTAGTGCACTTTGTGTGCGAAACCGAAAGATCTCTCTATGCCTCGCGAAATAGCACAAGTAAATTAATGAAACATCTAAAGTAGTGCCACGCTAATCTTTTTGATTCTTGATAAAACACAAACTATGCTGTTGTGCATGTCAGCTTTGTGCTGTGAACTTGAATTGAAGAGAATAACGGGATAGAAATGCAGAAAAAGATTGTGTAGCCTGGCAGTGCCACCGCTCCCACCACGCGCATCACGCACTTTGCGTTGGGCACCAAAGGACAGAGGGGGCACCCAAATGTAACCAATGAATAGTAGCTTTATTGCAAACTGCGTTTCACTCTTCATCAATAACGTTTACAATGTCAAAATGCACTAACACGATGTTACATGCAAGTTTGATACCTTTTGGGTTCTCTCAATCACCACGTAGTACTAGAATTGGTGGGTCTTCAATCATTCGTTTTCCAAGCATTTAGGCTACATGAAGCACATGATATGCTGAGTCGACTGAAACGCATTCCATTCAGATAGCTAGGTGGATACCAGGCTCATAATTCACTTGTATTCGCAAAACGAAATGTGAAGCAACATGTCATTGCATACTTCCATTTCCAAAGCAATGAAGGTTGCTTCAAACAACTTAACATTGTGCATATTATTGTTAATATTGTGCTATCAATGTAACTCAAACAAATAAGGCTTGTAAACAAGAGCTGGCAAAAGGGCATTATGACAATGTAAAGATCGATCAATGCTCTTAAAGTGACAGTGCACCATTTATAGGTAAAACATAATTTCTTCAGAAATTAATGTTTAAAAACACACAGGTGTTTGAGTGTTTGAGTTATCATTTAAATGTCACTCACTCAAAGCCACTCACTTAGGGCAACGAAATGGCCAGCAGGCCACCATCTTGACATGTCTTTATTAAAGGAACCGTATGTAAAAAATGTATTTCAGTTAATCATAAAATTGCCCTGATATGTCACTAGACATTAAGATATCATGTTCATTTCAAATACTTATATCACTGACAACAGTAGTCTGGCCAGGATATTGTCATTTAAAAAGTGAAGTTGCAGCCCTTAACTGATGTTGATGTTGTCATGTTGTGTTTTGGCCTAATGCGCCACCCTCCACCTATCTACTAATCACAAAGTCAGTAGTGTTTCGTCATCCGGTTGCCAACTCTGCCAGTCAGAGGGGAGGGGAAGGGGATACACCGCTCTACAGTAATTTGAAAGTGATTGTAGTACCAGTTTTGGCCACAATCTTACATACGGTTCCTTTAAGCTTTGATTTACAATATAGTAGGCTCTCTATTGATTTTAATGAGTAGGCCTAGGCCTTAAAGTTACAGTATTTCTATCACAATTTAGCAGACTTTGACCTTTTGTCGGTTTTTAACAAAATTCTGACTATGATTGTTCCTTGTATTGCATCATGAGCACTGCGCCTATTGCATTCTACTGTTGTTAGCCTTAAGCCTAGCTCACTCATTATGCTAAACCACATCTCCCTCCATTGGAAGAGCAAGCTGCATTGAGCGTAATAAACTGCATTTAGAATGGCAAATTCATATTTCTAGATATTTTGGTGAAAGTAACTTAAAAGTAATGCAATAGTAGTGTAATGCCTTACAATTCAGAGACAGTAATATTATAATGTAACAAATTACTTTTAAAAGACAGTAATAAGTAATACATAATACATTATGATTTTGAAGTAACTTGCCCAACACTGCCAAAGGGTCATTGATGACTAATGTGAGAGTGCTTGACTGAGCCACAGAAAAGCAGAAGTTGTCACTGCAATTTGCACACTCCCTTTAATACAGTCCTTGGGTGGGAAAGCCACATTATGTTGCAGTGTGGGGGCAAGGGTCTGCGTCTCTTCTTCAACTTTTGTAGCACACTGAGCCCGCCCCCGCTGATGCGAGGGTCAATTTAATATTTCGTAAGTGTGCGTAAAATGCGGAAGACACTAGATCCCCTCGGCGTAATTCAATTCTATTTTAGTACAAATAGCACTGCTGAATGACTCCAGTATTCCGAAGACAGAATTCCCACTGAAGGTTTTGTTTCCCCCCCCCTCCTCCCTAAACTCACAGAAGCGGCCTCTCTCATCTCTGTAAGCGCAGGGGCTAAATTGTCTGTTGGCGGGGGGATTTTTTGCTTAAGACTATCAGCGGCGGCGTGCGGTGGTGGCGGGGGAGTGAGAGGCGACTCGCCGCCGAAGGCAACAGCCCACTGACTGCCAGCTCGGGGGGGGCTTTAGCCTGACGGCCCGTGGCGGATTTACGGCTCTCCCGTCTCCGCGCGTCAAGCAGGCACAAGAGTCCCGGCCGCTCCATTAAGCCGTCGGCTGGCACTCATTGTCTTTGATCCTCTCCGCGCGCTTTAATCCCCCTCCCCGCACGTGCAGGCTTCTGCACCAGGCCAGGCCGAGTGCGGGGGCTGAGGGACTCTCTGTTGTGTGTGTGTGTGTGTGTGTGTGTGTGTGTGTGTGTGTGTGTGTGTCCGCGTCCGCGTGTCCGCATATGCACATTTTTGTGTGTGTGCGCGGATTTTTGTGCGCGTGTGCGCGCGCGCGAATGTGTCGGAATCCCAAATCCTCACTGCAGTCCGCAGGTGTCCGGAGATTCTCTAGAGATCGATTGATGTCTGGTCAGAGCGGCTGGACATCTAGAGGGCGCAGTGGGAGGTGACAGTGCATGCATGGCGCGTCTGTGCCAGTTGGGCGGTGGGGGGGCAGTGCTGTATCAGAAGCATATGTTCTCGTTTTGTGAACAGGTCGACAGCTCCCGCAGTGAGTTGACTGTAAGATTAAGGCAATGCTGGGGCTGACATTGTTGCACTCGGTGTAGCCTCTCTCGCTGCCGCAGCAAACACATTATCACACACACACACACACACACACACATATACATACACACATACACACAGACATACACACACACACACACACACACAGACAGACACACACACACACACACACACATATACATACACACATACACACAGACACACACACACAGACACACACACACAGACACACACACACAGACACACACACACACACACACACACACACACACACACACACACACATGCACAGCCAATACAGTCAACACACACAAGTACACATACACACACCCCACCCCTCCCTGAAAAATCATCAACTGTTTCCCAGTGGATGTCTGTGAGCTTTCATCTCAGCATGCCTTCTGCCCTTGACCAATGGATAAAACATGTCCACTGACATATGCTCTCTCTAGCTCTCACTCTCTCTCTCTATCTCCTGGTTTCAATCTGTCTGTCCGGCTGTGCCCCTCTCAACCCCTCTCTCTTGTTCCTCCCTTTCATCTCCCTGCAGCCTGACCGAACGTACGACTTAAAGATTGGTCAGCCCACGGTGTCATACTTCCTCAAGCAGGCCGCCGGCATCGAGAAAGGAGCTGCCAAAACGGGTAGGACAACACTATTATCGAGTCAGTGGTGTTATAGTGGCTATACATCCTTCCTCTCTCACTCCATCTCTCAGACATACATACACACACACACACACACACACACATACATATATATATTCACACACACCACCCTGCTCCTCTCACCACCATTTGTTCAGTGCAGCCATCACTGGCTTATGTTTCAGTAATGGACTGGCTTCTCCCACAGGGCGTTTGGGTTCAGATTGGATTTCTTTGATTGATGATATATTTATGATTGAGTGAGGCACAGAGAGGCAGGCAATTACGGACAGGGAAGAGGCGGTGGCAAAAAGGTGGTGCACCACTAGAAAGGGAATTATGGATTATCCCGTGGTTTCCTTGGTCGCCGTATTCAATTATTCCATCTTTACCACCACTCTTTAGGAAGCTTTTCCAACTTCAGATGCAGTCTTTTTTGGACTTCATTGCATTTGATCCCTGCTTCTCTCTCTCCCTCTCTCTCTCCCTCCCTCTCTCTCTCTCTCTTCCTCTGCCCCCTCTCTGTCTCTCTCTCTCTGTCTCTCTCTCTCTTTCTTCATCTTGCTGTCTCTTTCTTTTCTCCATCTCTGTGTCTTATCTTCCTCTCACCCTCCCTCTTCATCTCTCTCCTCCCCCCACCCCCCCCCATCCTTGCAGGGCACGAGAAGGCCGGTATGGTGTCCGTCCGAGCGGTGTACGAGATTGCGCAGGTGAAAGCCCAGGACGAGTGCTTTAAGATGCAGGACGCTTCGCTCGAGCACGTCGTGAAGAGCATCATCGGCTCTGCGCGCTCCCTGGGAATCCAAGTCGTCAACGAGTAAGAGAGATTCCCCCGGCTTAGCCACAGAGGAGCGGTCATTAAAATGTAGCCTTTCATCAGCCCCATGTAGACCATATCAGCTGGCCAAAGCCATTAGTATCAAAGGAGCAAGACTTGTGCATTTGAGATGGCACTTGTCTCCAGAGGAGGCTGTATGGACATATGATTTCCTCAAACACCATATGAGTGACTGCTTTAAAGCTTTGAGAAAACCATTGGGAATCTGTCCTCAGTCTATTGCCAAGCCTCTGGCCATTACTTATGGGAAATGGAGATCATTTTAATTATGTCAGTGCATTGAAAGTAACCTGACCGTAGAATGTGTACAACACTTTACATAGAGGTATAGAGATATATACTGTAGGTTTAGAGCGCTATAGATTCATAGCATCATAGATAACATTTGATATACTGACAGGTACTTCCCAAGCGGTCATCTCTTTTTTCTCATATATATGACAAAAAAGAGATGACCTATATGACGCTCTGTATGATGCTATATAGTATGATACAGAGTGTCTGGACATGAGTCAAAACTGGCCTCTCCCATATCTATGTCCGGTTCTGTGTAAAGCTGACCATTTTGGTTTGTTTGGTACAGTTCAGTTTTACAAACAGCAAACTGCCTAAGAGATATGTGAGGAGCCCAACGGGTATTTCATTTAAGAAGAGCACTAGAAGAAAACAATAAGGACAGACTGGAAAGAGATTTGACTGGAAACCCACTCTCATTTATCGGTCAAAAAATAAGGGACACGACTACCACGACATAATATACTTTGAATACAAAGTCAAAGAAATCGACTAAATTATTGCTGTTGAAGTTTATTTTTATTACTTTCATGTGGCGGAGTGCCAAGTCTCCACACAAATGTCTTCTCATCCAATTGATCTATAAATAATTTAAAAATACAAGTGTTTTATGGACTTCATCCAGCGTCTCTTTTAAGTGTTCAGCTCAGATGTTTTGAACACTCCACACTGCAGCCATATTGCAGCTCTCTGGTGTGCGCTTTCAGCTTGCATCATTGCCCCAAATACCCATGCTGGTGTAGAAAGACCCATTCCCATCGCATAGCATGTTTGATTAGCCTCCAACGTTTGGGTTATCGACCTTGAAGTCTCAAATCAGTTATTTGTTACCTGCTGGTGCCTAGTTTCTGATGCGCCATTAAGATTATTTAATTGTGATTAGAGTTATTTAAATTACTTACACATTTAGTTTTAGTCATTGATGTCTTTCAACATTGTGGAACTTTGGTTCAGGAGAAAATATTTGTCCTGCAGGTACCACATCATTACAATGAAGGTGGGAAAAGACAAGGCAAAGAAATCAAGTGCCCACACCTTTAAAATGAAATAATCAGTAGCCATAATATTCAGCTGCCATCAATCTTTGTGAATAATTCATAATGATTATATGAAAGAGCTTCATTCTCGCACTAATTGTCAAAAGTTCTAAGTTCATCTACCCCTACTACACAGCCTTGGAGCTCAACTTTTAAATAATAGATGGAACACTTAATGCTTTTTACTCTTGGGATTTAAATAATAGCGAAGAGGCAACTAAAGACCTCATTTGGCATTTTGCTGTCATGCTCTCCGCAGCCCTCTGACACGCGGTGGAGCGCGGCCCTTTCTGCAGCGCTTAAAGAGAGGTGAAAGGTGTTGGTGCTAATTGAGCTCATTAAGTTTGCATATTGTATTCATTTGCATCAGCAGCACAAGACACCGTTCACTCAAATGCATATCCACACGCGCACACTGAGAGACACACCGACATGCTTGAGTGTGCGTGCGCGCACACACACACACACACACACACTCACACTCACACACACTCACACTCACACACACTCACACACACACTCTCACACACAGTCACGCACATAGTCAAATGCTAACGCACTCATAATTGGTAAAGTGTGGGCACATGCTCCAAACCACTCACACAGAAACTCCTCATCTGGAAGAAAGCCGAGGAGAGCAGAGAGCCATTCACTTCTGGCATTTGGCAGAGGATAAAAAACACAGAGAGGCAGAGAGGAATGAGCAAATCTAAAGCAATCTCTCCTCTCCTCTACATTCCCCTTTTCTCCCTCCCATCTGAATTTCTGTCACTGATCTCTGCCTCCACATCTTCCCCTCCTCCTCCTCCTCCTCTTCATCTCTCTCTCTCTCCTCTCTCTCTCCTCTGTTCCCCCCCCCCCTTTCTCTGTTCGTTTTCATCACCTCTCCCCTGTCACTCCTGTCTTGTCAGTCTATCAGCGGAGGAGTACGGGGAGTTCCTGAAGAAGCGCGAGGAGACGCTGAAGGCTGAGGCCGCTGCCGCCGCCGCTGCTGCTGCCGCCCTGGGCAAGAAGAAATGAGGACCGGCCGGCGACCGCCCGCAGACCCTCCACCACCCCACACACACCCCCGCCTCTCGGCTCCAGTGTACATACATACCCACTCCACTGCACAAGCTCTCTTTCATAATAAACAAAATAAATGGGACACTCTTGCCCAGGACGTTTGGCTTTTGGTGTTTGTGTCATGTCTGCAGCCGGCGTCCACATGAGAAATTGCGCCGTGATTATGTGGCTGTCAGTGATGCAATTAGGCGGGTGATTGGTCATAACAACGCCGGCTGGTCAGCTTCAGCGTTTGGCAATAAACTCGCCCCAGGCCACGGGGTTGAGGGAGCGATGCGTGTTTGTTTTGCCTAGCGGCTGCGGCGGGGCTATTGCCTGGGACGGCGGCATGTCCAAATGGCTGATGGCTGAGGGTGTCGTGCCCCACCCCCCTCGCGCCTCGCGGCTCTCTGGTGAGGGATGAGCCCATTAAGAGGCTGTGAGGGCATGCGGCGGCCATTTGTATAGCTCTTCGTCCTTATCTCTAGGACCCCACTGCAATCCTCCGTGGGAGAACATTGCTTATCTTGATCATCTCCATCTATCCCTCTGTCTATCCTTTGTTTGTGCTGTCCATCCCTTCATCTCTCCCTCTCTCCCTCCCTGCCCACCTCCACATGAAGCACTCCTCTTTCATGTCTGTCTCCCAGCTCAGCTATGCCACGTTAATAAGCTGAAACCCATGGCTGTTATTAATTAATGTGTTGATTTATGTGTTGTATTTTTAGTCCGTAGATCACTCTGCTTAAAATTCAACAGTTCCCCAGGCAAACACACACTTGTGGGAATAATTTGTTTTATCTCAGTTGCCTAAACAAATTGTGGAACTTAATCTGCGAGGTTACCTTTGAATAAGAAAACTATTCCATTAATACAGGTCCTATGGTGACATGATGCCGCAATCCCAGCAGCAGTTCCTTTCTTCTGTTCTCCGTATCTCATTTCGCCAATTTCCTTCAGTCTTTTTTTATTTTCTCTATTACGAGGCCCTTTGTGGGTAGAGCACTGAAAAGGATCCAATAGCTGCACCAAACCATGCCTCCAAAAGAATTTCATGCTGTAATCTATCAAGCTATCCAATATTCTAACAAGATTCAGTAATAAGAGCAGAGGCCTTAATGCAGAAGGAAATGAAAGACTTCCATGTGGTGTCCCATTTCTCTATCTCCAAAGGGCACTGGAAAGTGCACCCCCAAAAGAATGCTGAGAGGTTGTGGAAAGTGCACCCCCAAAAAATGCTGAGAGGTTGTTATTTTTTAGTAGACTCCCTTAAAGGAAATAGTTAATGTGTATGTGCATGTGTAATAGTTAATTTGTATCCTACCCATACCAGAGTACTGTACAAATAACCATAGCTTAGTGTTATGATAGTGTAAATCTGTTTATTGTTCATTTTAACTATCAAATATCAATAATGAAAATAAACAAAAAATAAATTAATTAATTATTCAAGTGTAAGCTGAATAGATAAGTTATTAGACCCCCTCTTGAAAGACCCAAAACTATCGCTGGAATGCAGCAATTCATTCCACCAAAAACAGCCTTGAATTTGACCTCCTAGCGTTAATTGCTGGTCGACACAGACGGTCATCAGAGGACCGCAGTGGGTGATTGGAGATGTAGAGCTGGCTCATGAAATGCAAATGCAAGGAGCAGATCCAGTAAGTGTCCTATAGGCCAGACTGAGGGATTTGAATTAAATTCTGGCTGCTATAGGGAGCCAATGGATATTAACTAAGAGAGGAGTTACATGTGTCCGCTGGCTGATTAAAGACCGTCCTGCTTTAGCATTCTGAATCAACTGTAATGGTCTCACTATGGTTTGATCTGAAAATGAAGATAAAATGTTTTTCATTTTTGGACTCTTTTAGACTCTTTGGACTCTACCCTTTTGTTAGGTATCTGGATGACAGTTTAAACCAATTTAGTATTTGAATGGATAAATGCAGCCAAGAATAATCTGACAGCGCTCACTCTTCTGGAGTCTTATAATGAAAGTGGCAAATGGGAAGAGTTTACTTTTAAAAGAAATTGGATTATATTCAAATGTTAAGTATAAATTAATATTTTGGATAAACATGTTCTTTTCTCTGGTAAAAGCTCTTGTCATTGACAGAGGCTTACTGTACGTCAGACACATCTCTGATCAGTACCTCTGTTTCGCCACAAGGGGGCAGTAGCACTCAGTGAAGAGATGAGAGAGTACTGCACAAAGCCAGTCCAGCTTCAGGGTTGCCATTGTACTCCACTTCCATAAAAGGAAAGGCAATTGCACTCCTGCTGTCATCACTAGCTTGCAGTGAATCAGTATGCAGCATCACAGCCCTAATTACATGGGAATAACAAGAGTTTATCAGTCAGTACACAAAGGGCTTAAGTCGGCTTCTCAGAGGATTTGGGAGTGAGGTGCATTCCCTCTCCTTTTCTATCTCATTGAAATGTTGAAGTTGTAGCCCACTCCTCTTAGCTTTGATGTAGGGAAAGTATCAAATGAATCTCCCTTAATGCCACACCGGCATGTGTCTCACAGATGAGACGTTTAGGTGATGTCCTCTGCAACGTGTGCGCTTTACAGATGCCCTGGCTCTCAGTCTTCCCCCGGGGAGTTCTAAATGACTGACACCAGGGATATGAAAAGCAGCGGGAAGTTCTCCAGCCTCTGTGACTTTCATCAGCTATTAGACTAACACAAACAAAAACACCAAGAAGGCAGGCAGGGAGCCCATCTCACCCTCATCCAAGCAAAGCAGTCCGCTGACCTCCTCTGCCTTTGTGTTTGTCTGATTTCCCACTTGCCCATCAGTAAGCCTTGATTGCTTTCAGAGGAGGTGAGGGGAGAGTTTTGCAGAGGTTGTGTAGTGTGGCCTCTCACTAGTGTGGTATATAGTGTGTTAGTGTGGTGTGTTTCTAGTGTGGTATCTAGTGTGTTAGTGTGGTGTGTTACTAGTGTAGTATCTAGTGTGTTTCTAGTGTGGTATCTAGTGTGTTACTAGTGTGTTAGTGTGTTGTGTTACTAGTGTGGTATCTAGTGTGTTAGTGTGGTATTTAGTGTGTTTCTAGTGTGGTATCTAGTGTGTTAGTGTGGTGTGTTACTAGTATCTAGTGTGGTATCTAGTGTGTTACTAGTGTGGTATCTAGTGTGTTAGTGTGTTGTGTTACTAGTGTGGCATCTAGTGTGTTAGTGTGTTGTGTTACTAGTGTGGTATCTAGTGTGTTAGTGTGGTGTGTTACTAGTATCTAGTGTGTTTCTAGTGTGTTACTAGTGTGGTATCTAGTGTGTTAGTGTGTTGTGTTACTAGTGTGGTATCTAGTGTGTTTCTAGTGTGGTATCTAGTGTGTCACTAGTGTGGTATCTAGTGTGTTAGTGTGGTGTGTTTCTAGTGTGTGGTATCTAGTGTTTTAGTGTGGTGTGTTAGTGTGGTATCTAGTGTGTTAGTGTGGTGTGTTTCTAGTGTGTTTTTAGTGTGTTAGTGTGTTGTGTTACTAGTGTGGCATCTAGTGTGTTAGTGTGTTGTGTTACTAGTGTGGTATCTAGTGTGTTTCTAGTGTGGTATCTAGTGTGTCACTAGTGTGGTATCTAGTGTGTTAGTGTGGTGTGTTTCTAGTGTGTGGTATCTAGTGTTTTAGTGTGGTGTGTTAGTGTGGTATCTAGTGTGTTAGTGTGGTGTGTTTCTAGTGTGTTTTTAGTGTGTTAGTGTGTTGTGTTACTAGTGTGGTATCTAGTGTGTTAGTGTGGTGTGTTACTAGTGTGGTATCTAGTGTGTTAGTGTGGTGTGTTACTAGTGTAGTATCTAGTGTGTTAGTGTGTTGTGTTTCTAGTGTGGTATCTAGTGTGTTAGTGTGGTGTGTTTTTTGTGTGGTATCTAGTGTGTTAGTGTGGTGTGTTTCTAGTGTAATAACAAGTGTGTTTCTAGTGTGGTAAATCATATTTGATATAGTGATGACCTATCCACTGGTGTCAACACTCCTGGAAACACAGTATTATATGTGTTTGGGTCTCTTCTGTTGGGACGCTACATGTCCTGATGAACGCTCTGATTAATCGGAACTCCCCCTATTACCGTTGGTCTCGTATTTCCGCCGTCTTGCGTGTATGTGACACTTAATATCCATTTCTATACAAACCAAGACCGCGGACTCCTAAAGAAACGCAACCACCCATACCATAGGTGTATCTAAATTAGCTACAGTATGTACCAAAAATGACATTTTACCGTGACTCGAAGAGCTGTAAACAGTGTTGTAAGGCACAACCGCTTGGTGTTGTAAGTACACAACCGCTTGGAGCTCCAGTGGAATTTTAATTTCATGACGAGAATTCTCGGTCTAACCGTTCATGTGCCGTTGAAACGGCGTAAATAGGCAACCCATCAGGCCAGCACTATAACTCTGAGCGTGGTAAACAAAATCGGATATTTCAGGCAGTAAATGCTCCTGTTAAGAACCATACCAGATTTTGTTCAATTCTACACACCTATGGCTACTGAAAATGTAAGGTTCATTTAGCAAATGTTATTTTGAAGTGTTAAAAAACATCATTGTTTTAGAATTTCTAGTGTTAATGGGGGGTGTTACGAAACTGAATTAGGCTTATTCACCCGGTGAGTGTCTCGTGTGAAACACACCGTGCTGCTGAGCCTCCAGTAGCCTGGTCATGAAGCTGCCTGAGAGTGGACACGGAGGCGTGGAGCCTTTATCTGCACTTCCATCAGCAGGGGAGGCCCCTTGAGCTGGCTGCGGCGTGTTCCTCGGGCTGGCCACCGGGTGGCAGGCATGAGCTATGTGGGTCTGTGTGGCAGTGTGCCTCCTCTTCCTCCCATCTCGCAGCGCACCGTCAGGAGCGTCACAGTGACGGTGATGGGAACAAAATGTTCGCCTGCAGAGCGGCAGAATTCAGCGCTTGCCATTGTCCTGGCAGCCTTGCTCAGTGAAAAGACCCTTTTCAGACATCCCAGAGTCTAATTTTATGCCCCATGGGCATGCAAGGACATCTTTTAGAGAGAGAGAAAGGTGGGCGACTTCATGTCTATAATAGGCACATTTGAGCCCTTGGCTTTTATGAATGATACTGGACTTGATTAGGTGCACAGGTGCATAAAGGCATTGCCAAAGCACACAGTGTATTTGTGTGATTATGAGAGAAAGGGAGAGAGAGAGAGAGAGGGATTGAGACTGAGCTGGGAAAAAAAGAGAAGGGGGGGGGGGCACAAATTATGCCCCTGAGCTGGAAAGACCATATATGGAGTTTGACATCGTTGCTCGCGTACAACGTCGGAATAGCAGGTACGACGCGTGTGGGCTGCTGACATCGAAGGCAGGAGGGGCGGGGCCAGCTGGTTTTTGTGTGTGTGGCATTCTGCGCGCGCGCGTGTGCGTCAAAATAGGAAGCTGGCTGTCTGCGAGTGCCTCTGTGTCAAATGTGTGCGTCAATCTGAGTCAGATGGTGTCTCATAGACTTGCGTCCTGCGTGTGTGCGTCAGCGCTGTTGCCGTGCGGCCCCAGCTTGCAGGGAGGAAAGGAGAGGAGAGGAGAAGGCAAGAGGCTCTCTGGGAGAGAGAGAGAGAGAGAGCAAGGGAGGGATGAAGGAACTGGGAGGAATGAGAGATGGCGAGGCAGAGTAGGCAGTAGAGTCTGATCAGCCATGAAGAGACAGACAGGAGAAGGCCGCTTTAAGTGCACTTTAATATAAATGCATTTGTTTTAACAACCAAATACACTTATTGGGAAAACAAACAAAAGAACACTGATCCACAATGTCCATTCGTCATAAATAGCATATGCCAAGTATGTATTTCTTTTTCATATAATAGAAATGTCTCTGATATGTACAGACTAGTAGAGATTTATACAAGTGTACAAATATACAAATGTGCACAACCCCCAGCCATTCAGCATGTATCTATAGATGCACAGGCACATGCATGTGTATCTATTTTTTTAAAACAGCACACATACAATATAATGCTTTTTTTAAAACATAGCGTTTAAATAGCTAGAACGTAGGAATCAATCCTTTACTTGACCGTAGACAACTCTACGTTAGCATGTCGACACCATGGGATTGGAGCCTTTCTCAAACCCATGTCGAGTAGTAACGGAATAGAAAGAGTGACCCCAACCCTTAATTTCCAGTTCATTTTTTAAACAAAACTTTTGTATTTTTAAACCCCTCTCAAAAAAGAAGAATTGGCCATACACACAGGTCACTACCAATCGACACCACACCGATAATCGCTGCGATGTTACCATGATATTCATAACGACAGCCTGACTGAACATGGTAGACCGAAGCTTTACCAGGCGAACAAAAGCTTCTAACAAAAGTTTAACAGCATTACAAAAATGGATGCTGCAAGGAACCCAGTGCAAGTGCATGTAGCCCAGCCAGAGTGTTGCCATTCAGGGAGAAGTGAAACTCACCCCCTAAGAATGGAACAAAACGGTACATCAATCTTGGGAGTGTGTGTGCACAACACACACACAGCACAGATTTCTGTCCTTCTCAGGAAGAGTGTGTCACGGTAACCGGAGTCCTCTTCCCTTTTTGTTCGATTTTTTGATGCGGTTGCATCTTTTTTTTTTTAAACTGTAGGAAAGTGTTCTTTTCCTCACACACAGAGAGAGAGACATCTTCACATATTGAGAAATGTTTCGTACATCATTATGTCATCACACAAGTTGTACACAAGTTCAGAGAAATCAAGTCAAATGTAAAAATCAATGCAGCCACAAACTCAAATCCCCAAGTGTTTCCGGAAAGCATATTCATTGTGCAATTTGACACCAGAGTCAAAATTAGTGGAAGTGCTTGGAAGATTTGTTATTATTCTAGAAATTAATTCTACTTCAGACTATTCGCTGTTGCAGATTGTCCTCTTTGGTGTGTCACTTAACTTGGTTCCACAAGGTTTGTTAAAAAGAAAATGGTAAACACTGATTCCTCACACTTTGGGGGTTTGTGGTTGTGGAACTGCATGATACGTATTGAGCTATGAGCTTGCTATTGTTTTTCTCCTATTGAATAGGAATGATGTCAAGTTCACAACAGAGTATTTTCACTACGAGTGAATACAAATGTGCGTCTGTAAGTCAATGTTGCACTTACAAGGTCATAGAACTCACTGACTGTTCCTTTTTTGATAAGTTAAACTGATACTGATGATACTCACAGATAAAAGCATTGAAAGGTTAACTGATTCCCAAGTTCCTTTTAGGTCCTAGGTCATACAGCTAGTTATAATGCACCATTGTTGGAATGTCGCACCATTTTTTACACAGAAATAACACAGATTAGCACATGAACAAAATAGGATGTTGAATTGCTCGCAGAAGATATGAGGAGGTTCAAGTCCTTTTTGTATTATATACATTATGTATATATTTATACACTTTGATACTTTCACTAAAAAGTGAAGATTATCTCCATGAAATATGACAATATGCCATACTTAATGAAGTAAGTCACAGACTTATTTTAGAACGGAGGATCACTACCGCTCCCATCTGAAAGACAAAAAAGAGACAAAGGAAAAAGAAAGGGAGGATTAGTATTACACTCTCAGCGAAAGCAATGAAACATCTGTTGCAAAACACTGGAGGTGTGTGTGTGTGTGTGTGGCGCGCTCACCTTTGTGGAAGCATTGAGGCATAGGGTGACATTGGAGTTGATACAACTCAGGTTGTTGCCCCAGGCCAGGGGTCATCGAGGCACCTGCCCCAAACATGGGTTCCAGGGCGGCCAGCTCCTCCAGGAGGGACTGGGCGCAGGGCAGGCCAGGCTGGACGGGGCTGACGGGCGGGGGGGAGGCTGACACGGACGAGGCCACCAGCTGAGGCGACATGGGGACGCCGCTGGACAACAGAGGTGACTCCTCTATCTCCATGGCGACCTCAGCCTCCTCTTCGCGGTTGGCCTGATCCCCCGGAGTTGGAGCGCGCTCCGTCACCGCCCCGCAGCCGGCTGCCTGGTTACGGCGCGCCGATTGGACGCTACAGAAGTGACTGGCGCCTGCGGCAGAGGCCCCGTCAAAGTGCAGGAGTGGATGCCAGCACATGGGAGATGTTGGGCTGGAGGGAGACGTGGAAGGGGTGGTGGAGGGGGTGGTGGAGGTGGAGGAGGAGAAAGATGGAGAGAACTGGGTGGGCGAAGAGAGGGAAGGCGTCGGAGAAGGGCATGGAGACGTGGCGAGGTCTTGGAGGAGGCTCTCGAGAATTCTCTCTTCAAACAGAGAGTCTTCGTCGGAGAAGATGGGGAGATCCAAGCCCCTCCAGGACTTGATGGGATAGAAGTCCCCCAGCAGGGAGAAGAGCGAGTCCAGGCCCACAGGGTCCAGCGTGGGGGGGGACGGGGGCTCGGAGGTGGAGGAGGTCATGAGCTTGGAGTAGAGCGGGTCAGGATAGAGGCCCTCGGCCAGGGTGCCGATGTGCTCAGCCAACAGGGAGATCTCCATCTTCTCCCGCTCGCGCTCGGGCTCCAGGGAGAAGAACGACAGGTAGGGCTGCTTGCCAGGTGAGGCCTCAGGGGTCAGGAGACCCTCGGGGGGGCAGTGGAGGGGTCCCATTGGCACGTCAACATACAGGGGCCCGCGGACCTCGGGAAGGGTCATGACGGTGCAGTCGCCGTCCCCTGGGCTGTCGGGAGTGGGAGGCAGCTTCTCATAGAGGGTGCCACTGCAGGGATCTACAGGGAAGAGCAGCTCGGTGGTTGGCGTGGTCAGGGAGAGAGGCAGGAGAGTGGACAGGGTGGTGGTGGGCGGAGGGGTGCTGCCCGCAGGTTTGCCGGGCGAGGACTGGGAGATCGTGGAGGCGGTGGTGGTGGTGGTGGTGACGGTGGTGGTGAGGGAGCCCGGGGGAGGCGTGGTGGTGCCGGACGGGTCGAAGCTGAAGAGCGGGTCACCAAAGGGGAAGTTGCTCCCGCTGCTCACCTGCGGGGTGTAGGGCGGCGTGCAGACGAGGTCTTTGGTCTGCTGGGCCTGCGTGGTGGGCACGGGCGGGAGTGGCAGGGGCAGCGCGGGCACCGGCGGCTCCAGCTGGAAGGACGGCGGCAGCAGAATGTTCTGGGTGAGGAAGTCAAGCTCGGGCACGGTGGCCACGGTGACCGGGATGGGCGAGGAGGCGGCGGACGGGCTGACCAGGGGCTCGGCGCCGCTGGGAGGAAGCTGCTGGAAGAAGCTCTCCTCCTCCAGGGAGGACAGGCTGGAGCGGGGGCCCTCGCCACCCACCTCGGCCGTCGTCTTGGAGCTGCTGGCTTGCTCCTCGCTGCTGCTGCACATGGTCGTGCTGAAGTCGAAGGACTGCCCGGAGAGGCCACTGCTGCCCGGCGTGAACACCTGGTCCGGGCTGGAGAGGGTCCCGGGGGACTGGAGGCTGGTGCCCTCCGGCTGGGAGGTGCTGGACGAGCCGAGCACCAGGGTGAGCTGACTCTGCTCGGTGCTCAGCTGCTGTCTCACTGACCAGGCCTCAGACTCACTGCCAGGAGGAAGAGGAGAGAAGAAAGTCAGTTCCCCTTCCATTCCTCATTCCATAACATTACAGCATGCTGCATTATTTCAAAGCATGCCATTTTGTGAAACAAACAGTAACACCCTGTAGCTAAAAGCTTTATGGTGATCTTACCTGATGACAAAGTTATTGCTGCGGATGGGGTGTTCTCCAGCCTCCAACTGCAAGACCATGTAGAGCCAGACCCAGGAGTGATCGGCGCCCTCCACCCGCACCACCATCTCAACTCGGCCCTCTCCTCCTTCTCTCACTGTGTGGGCAAGAAAGAAGAGCTCATGAGTGAGGAGGAGGCAACCCATCTCCTACAGCATCAGAGCCGTGGTGACGTGGTGTGTTGTGTGGTGACGCGTGTCGCTGAGGTGTGTTGTGGTGTTGTTTGTGTCTTGTAGGCGTTTTGTGGATCGTGAGCTGCTGGGGTGTGCTGGAGAGCCTGGCAGTGGGCTGCTGAGAAGTTGTGGGCAGGTGCTCGTGAAGTGCCAGCGTGTGTGTGTGCTATCAAGTAAGAGCTTGTGAAGTGTCAAAGTGTGTGTGTGTGTGTGTGTGTGCTAACTAGTAAGAGCTTGTGAAGTGTCAATGTGTGTGTGTGTTTGTGTGTGTGTGTGTGTGTGTGTGTGTGTGTGTGTGTGTGTGCTAACTAGTAAGAGACTCACACAGGCTGCAGTGCTGGGCGGAAGCGTGCGTGAGGTCCTGGGGATGCAGCAGGCTGTACCACGAGCGGGAGCGCAGCGTCTCCACATCCAGGCCCAGGTAGTCACTCACACTGTGGGGGGAAAACAGACAGTCTGGTGTCAGCAATGGGAGTCACTGGACACTGTTCCATGTGTGTGGTGGTCTACAGTTTGGACAGGTGGGACGTGTCCACACCACAGGAGCGGCGCTGAAGTGCTCACCTGTCTTGCGCCTCCTGCAGCCTCATGTCACGGCTGTGCTGGGAGTAGAAGCAGGCCAGGAAGAGGTTGTCCTCCGTGTCCGGGCGCCGGGAGGACTCGGGTTCAGGGGCGGGGGCCGGGCCCGGCCGGGGAGGGTGGGGCTCCAGCGGGGAGCAGAAGCACACCCACACAGGGTTGGAGGTCCAGTAGGAGGTGGGGGCCACGGGAGGGGTCAAGCAGCGAGCGCGGATCAGCACCAGCTTGTTTCCAGCACTTTGACGACGTACCGACTTGGAGGTGTTGAAGCGGCAGCGAAACAAGCGATCTTGAAAAGGAACAAGATGGGACTGTGATGAGTTACGGTCATTACAGACGTTCAGTTGCTTTGACACCTGAAGTAGTTTGAGAACCTTTAACCTTGAAAACGTACCTGTCTCTGGGGTTGTTGGAGGCACCAGATTACTCCTCATGATGAAATGATCCATGGGGTCGATGATGTCATACACACTGTCTCCCTGGGCAACCAGATCTACCTGTAAAGATGCCAGAAAAAAGATTAAATTGATGTACTCCATCAAAATGCATATATGTGTTAATATATACTGTGAGTGGAAGGTGATCAATCTCCTCCATGGACTTACCATTGAGTGGCCAAGATGTTCAGATACGCTGTCTGACAAGAACAGCAGTTTTCCCTCCCCCGTCAGCAGAAGCAGGAATCCTGGCATTTCATGCAACAACTCCGACAGTTCATGAAAGGAGAAAAAGCTCTCCTCGGGGCTGTCAGTGGTAGGAGCATCTGAGGGAATAACGTTTGATCCTCAATAAATGGCACACCGATTACTCTGACACATAGCTTCACATAATGCGGTCTCAGCTATCCGTGAAGCAATACTCATTTCAGCACCACGGACAGCGACAACGGTATGCGACCAACTAGTATAATGGTACATTGATAGAGTTATTTACTATAGTAACATACATCTCAGTCTCATGCACATTTCGTGTAGTAAAATAAATGCTGGAAATTTGTTTTTGAACTATAACTTACAGCCTCCACTTGTTGCTTCAGCACGCTCTAATAATTTATCAATTAAAATGGCCGCCTTGAACATACTGTTGCATTCCTGGTGTTACATAAATCAACAGGTGCAGTGTTTCAAACTGCATTGCTGTGTATTGAACATAGAAACTATGTCATGCGCAATTTTACTCACCTTTGTTGAAAAACACCGACTTTCTCGTGTACATGCAGGCCAGGGACATTATGTGTAGGTAGGAGAGTCGAGCCTTGTCCACATCGGAGATGGGGAGCAAGTCCTTGAGGTTCCGAATCTCTCCATTGATCTGGTCCCTTCGAGCTTTCGACGCTCCTTTGGTGGACCGATACATGGTAGTTTGTGGCCGTTGAGGAAATTCCCGGAGTTTGGATGAAACTCTGAGTTGAGAAGACTGCAGTGGGTTGATCTGAGGAATGTCTGGGTCCCCTCTTTCCTTTGACGTGGAGTCAGAGTACAGGGTGGTAGTTAGAACCCTGTCTGGAGTAAATTATTGGACTGTCATCTCAGCGCATGTTCTGAGCAGGTCTTTACTCCTGTCTCATGTTTACTCCGATTCTCGGTGCTCTTGTTTGGCTTCGCCACAGCGCCTGGTTCGGTTGCGGACCGGAGGCTTGATGGATGTATCCCCCGGTTCGGTGTATGAATTTGTCGGCAGCTTTAAAAGCCGTCTCTCGCCAGATGTCGGGAACCCGTAAATCTGGTGGAGTTACTCTGCTCGCCGGTAACTTATATAGCCTGGGACTCCACCGGTGTAGGGGGGCTCCCAACGCGCCAACACCGACGTAAAAGGGAGAGGGGGGGTGAAAGAAGAAGGGGGGCCGCGGGGGATAGATACGTCTCATATCAGTGTTAGCTATGCTGAACCACTCTCCGCTCCCCCCTCCCAAGCCTCTTACTCTGGGTGACACTGTTCCGACGTCAGCCTTCCCTCTCTCTGGTGATGACGTTTGCTTGGTATCGGGAGCTCCGGCGACGCAAAAAGCCCGATTTGGACAAAACCGAGGAATGGGCGGAGCCAAACTCATAACGTAGACGGAGTCACCGGACTCCGTTGTAGGGAGGGGGTACGGGGGTTTAGGGGGAGTGTGATGGAGGTGAGGTGCATACGAAAGAGGTAGGGTAGCGATATCTTACTGTGTTTTAGAGTGCATGTCAGTCTGAGTAGTATCCTCTTGAACAGGAGCAGCTTATCTGCAATCATAGCACAGCTAAACACCCTTCCATCAGTGATTGGAGCTATTGCCTTTTTAGCATCCTAACAATGACCGATGAAGAATAGGTATAGGAATGACATCGATTAGGCTACATAGATGAAGTGGCCTATCCTCTTTACATTTCGATTGGATACAGACGGAGGCAGAATCGTTTTGCATTGCCTTGTCTGGGGAAGGTGATCGTAGGGAAGCACAGCCAAATGCCTTGGGCAAAGGCGACAGAGTAGGGCAGTGTCACACTGCATCATTCTAGAAGCAGACCGTTTTTTTTATGAATGGGTAGCCTACTCCAGTCAACCCTAATTAAACTGTCCTCGCTGTGGTGGAGTAAACGGGAGAGCGAATTAAGGGAAGATGCAGCACAGCGTACGAGAGACACATTAAAAGTACTCTTATGCGTTACATAAACCAGTATGTCCTTATAAGGCAAACGCATGAGAGATTTGAATGCAACAACGCATTGAAGGCCGGTGTTGCTGTTGCCGGCCAGTTACTGTAACTGATTGAAAGTGAGTCTTGCTATTAAAAGCGAGATCAAGGTTAACACCTATCGGGGAAGGGGGCTGAAAACCCATTGTAAAGGCCGGTGAAGTTGATGGGACGCAAATAAATGGTTGCAAGCCAACACATTCAGAGCGAAGTATGGGGGTTGCTGTCCATGGTTATGAATAAGCTTCGTCCGTCGGTAAAGGCTATGGACACCGCGAGATAAGGCCTGACTTACAATTATTCTTTTGAATCCAATAGGTGACTATCAAATAATTATACAAAGGGTCGTGATGATTCATGCCCATGGCCAAAGCAGCACGCACATATAATAATGTCGGCCTTATCTCCCTTCGCAACGTGGTGGTGGTGTATCGCAGTCGTCGTGTTCGAGTCAACAGCAAACTCCAATAAACTCCGAAAAGCAACGCCACAAAAAGAGCTCAATGGTGAAATCCTGGAAGCAGGGTTTTATGGAAACCTTTCAGAAAGTGTGATCTATTGAGACACAGTCCCCATGGGACACAAGACAAATAAGTTTGTATTTAGTACGATAATATAATCTATGAAAGGCATTCAAATGTCTTTTCCACGTTTTCATTTTCGCCTATAGTCTACTGTTACGAAAATAAATATTTTTGTTGGCGAAAACAATTGGACAAAAATAACTCGATTGTTTTCCCATATTGACCTTATGCTCACAAACATACATATACAGACACGCAGACCTGTTGCGAGGCGAGCGTCGCGCTGTGCTAAAAATAGCTCGCTTCCCCTCCGATGACTTACAAATGCTCCCATAAATGGATGCCACAACTCAATTTTCTCTATATTTAGGAAAATGCATTTGTTTTGGGTGTAAAAATAGGAATCGATTTTTCATGTCGTTTAATTTCAACATATTACCGTGCTATTTTTAGCTGGATATGTGCGGTATAATCTACAACCGACCTCACGAGTCATGGAATGCCATGTAATTGAATGTAATATGAATGATTGTACCACAAACCATATAACTAGTGCTACTGTTTTGACTGGGTTCTAACTGTGAACTGACAAATACGTATCCTGCTTACTGCCTCCAAACCCTGAATGGGCCCCATCAGACCCAAAGTCTTGAATGAAGTAAGGTTTTAGATTAAGAAACAAAATGAACAAAAGATGGACATGATTAAGTTCCAATATTTCACACTGTGAAGTGTTGTATCACCTGCTTTTGCGACATGGAACCAAGAACGAGGAATCTTTTTGTCATATTCTCACTCAAGGTGAGCCCAATCCAGTTGCATGTACTGACCTATATACAACTTTACTGTTGAGGCTCCTCTTCAAAAGTGGCCCAGAAGCGTGATCTAACCCTGGGGGTGCATACTATAGGCCCCCAATCATAATACTCAAAACCTCACATCTCAAGAGTTCCTTTTTTTTTCAAAAGACAGAAAACAAATTGGAACGGAGATGTTTCCTTCCTTCCCAGCAGTGTCAGCTCCAGAGAGTTTACCAGGCCCCACGTGGCATGTTAACACAGGGGTCTGGGTGGCCCCCCTGTTGTCCTGGTAATGATAGGGCATTGTGAGTGGTGGCAGGCTGGCACGGCCGGGTAGGTGGGCAGGAAATGGAGGGCAGCATCGGAAGGGAGAGTGGCGGATGTGAGCACGTGAAAGTGGATGGATGGGCTCTCTCGGGGTGACCCATCAGGGAGCCGCAGGGCTTAATGCCACAAGATTGGACCCCAGTAATGGCAGCTCCTCTCCTGCTTCACACAGGATGAGTGAGCAGTGTGTGTAAAGAGAGTAAAGTATAAATATCCACTGAGTGATACCTAATGTCTCCTCATAACCACAAGGAAGCAGTGACAAAGTAGTGCTCTTGATATATTCAGTGTGTATGTGCATATTTTCATGCTTATATTAGGATTAACTAAGTGCAAGGTACTCACAATGTATTCCTATTCCCATAACATGACTTTATTATGGTAGTTTGACGCATAAATGTAAAGAAGACCAACAGCATATCTCATTTTGAACCTTGCAATTGACGAAGTTTGAGTCTGGCACTGGAAGACAAACACAGGGCAACACCCAAAGCTCTTTTCTATCATATTCTTGGCTGGCTGAGTCATGGTATAACTTGGTCACTCCGTGTAATGTTATTTTACTTTGCTTCCTCAGAGACAAAGCCACACTGGAACAGCTCTTGAGGAGTTAAATTCGACATGTGTTGAGTTTGTTAACTATATACACTGAACTAGAGTTTCAGATGTTTCAGATGTGAGATTTTTCAACAGTTCTTCTCAGAATGGACACAAAGTGAATCTCAATCAAACCACATTTCTCTGAAAAGAGATGGCATCGCTATTTATAGGATATTAAAAAAAAGTACTAGGAGGTTGCGAGTGGGAAAAAACAAAGAGTCAAGAGCATGTCAGAAAATACTTTACTGGCCAAGCGAATGCAAAGCCCTCTTCCTCAGGTAGCTGAAGGATGCTTGTGCTCTTTTTCCGCGGTTTCCATCTTTTCTCTGCTGTTTATTTTTATACAGAGGATCAAGGTCTTCACTCCACTTCTTGAAAGAAAAGAGCTAATCAGTCGCCTAGCAACACCTCCCACTCTTGCGTTGGAGCAAGAGTGAGCGAAGACACAGCGGGCAAGGAGAGGGGCAGAGAAAGAGTGCTAATGAAAGAGGGGAAAGAGAGAGAGATGTGGAAGTAAAGATCACTGTTACATCTTTAATAGGGAGGTGAATGGATGAAAAGGTGACAGGATGGATGGATGGATGGATGGATGGATGGATGGATGGACAGATAGAACATTAAACAGATGGATGTCCAGATAAATGGAGAGATGGATTTCTGAGGGAATAAGTTTAAAATTATGGCATATGCATAGACTTGTATTGCAGTATACATCTTTGCGTCATTATGAACTGTCATTTCATTTATTGATTGGCGCGCACACAAGGGCACTGATTAGGTTCTCGGTCAACAGAAGTGTGCCAATTGTCTTGACATGTGTGCAAGCAGCTCCATAGATGTCTAAGACAAGTGAGCAATACAAACACCCACACACACCTACTCACTGCCTCAACTCCCCCTCCCTCCTCTCGCTCTCTCTCCTGCTCTCCTCCCCTCCCCTCTGACGGTGATGCTTCCAGAGCCTGTAGCCTTGTACTCTTTCTCTTTTTTTCCCTCTGCTGGGTTTATTTTTAGAACTTGGGGCACAGAACAGTGGGAACAGGGGGACTTTTGTTGCTGGTGTCAGTCTCACTCTCGCTCAGTCTTGTGCTCCGCTCGGAGGCTGGGAGGCTGGGAGGCATCCTGCACCAAGCCCTGGGGACCAGCACGGGAATAGTCTGGCAAGCAGGCCTCAATGGTGATGCAGCCATTCATAAATGTACCGTGTATGTACACAGAACAATGGCTGAGATGAAGCAATGCTGAAATAATGCATTCTGTAGGTTAGTGATACCTTATCGAGAGCTTTTGTGAATTTACGAAGATGATTTTTAGTACCTTTTATTATAGCAAAATATTTTCATAACTGCTTTTTTCCTCTCATCAGTCTAGTGGCTGTTTCTACATAGTACTAGAGTCTCTCTGTCCCTCTGCTTCTCTGGCCTCCTCTCCTTTTTCAGTTACTTGGTGCTGATGCAAGGTTGCTATGGCGATGTGATGTAAATGTGTGACATCACTACAGACCTCCTAGCAGCAGGAATTTTTTTCTTTCTTTGTTCTCTCTTAGTCTGTCGCCCTCTCCAGTTCTTCTTTATTGCCCAGCCAAAGGCATCCCATTATAAAACCTCTCCATGGACACATGATGTGAAACAGTTTTACCCATTTAACAGCAGACATGTTCTTATGGAGGTGCATACAGACTTAAAAGATGTTGCTCCTCCTCCCTCCAGAGCTATGAATCATTCTCTCCGCCTGTGTTCTAGATTGTTCTTCTACTCAATGGCAGCTTGCACTGGCAGAGTTAAGATGAATGCTCTCTGCGCAGCACCAGTCTCTCTCTCTCTCTCTCCCCCCCCCTCTCTCTCTCTCTCTCTCTGTCCCCTCTTTTACCCTTACAGTTTTCCCCTCTTTTGAGTGCTGTGAAATCTCACACACAGCCCCTCTCTCAGAATCACATATAGCTGACCTCTAATTATTTTTTTGTTAATGAAAGTGCACCATTGCAGTAACATCACCCACTGCAATTTGACCTTGTTTGCATGTTTATGGTGAGAACGGTGAGGTGGAATGGTGGCAATAATCACTACGTCTGATGGAATGTTGCATAACCATCAGAGGGGGAGAGCGAAAGAGTGGGCAGAGGAGAGGAATAGAGTGATTGAGGGAGGGAGGAAGGAAGGAAAGAAGGGAGGGAGAGAGGAAGGAAGAGAGATGCTTTTTTTCTCGCTCCAGGCTAGAGTTATGATTATTGCTTTCATCTTCCCTTATTGCCCCAACCTCCTTCTCCCTCAGTGCCTAATGAAGGAGCTTTTATGGCTATCATTTTTAGTTGAGGGAAATGTGCATGCAAGAATGTAAATTTCACTTGCCTATTTACCCACTGAAATAGTTCTCATCTCAAGGATTACTGGCAAGGGAGGGGAGGGGAGTGTTATTTCCTAAAAAACATTTCATGAAAGAATTCAATTGGATCACTATGTCTATATGAGCATGTGTCTGGCTTTTTCTGTGTGTGTACCCATGTGTGTGTTTGTGTGTCAAAGACTCTGCTCACACAGCTTTTCATTGATGTATGGGTAATCTTCTCATTGTGTGTATTTCAGTCGACAAACTTCTCTGTCTGGGCCACATGATGTGTATGAATATTATCAAGTCGCACTTTTTTGGCAAATTTAGACCTACCAACAGAACTAGGCTACATCTAAAAATCCTTTAGACTATCCCGATCAAATCAATGTGATCTGTAAATATTAATAAGAGATAAAGTGTGAGGGAGGTGAGGTGTTCAATAGAATGCTGGGGCTTAAAGGGTTTCTCACATAGATATAGAAACCTATATATACTTATATACGTATATATTCTATATCTATGGTTTCTCATAAATGGGCATCTTCATAGTAGATACAGATTATCTGTACATGCCTTGGATATGGATACACATACCGTAATTAGCCTGTCAAAGAGTGTAGAAGTAACTTACTCTTTCTTTACCTGTGTAGTGTCTGCTCCCACTTGCTCTCATCAAGGCTTATGTTACACCTCGGCCACTGCGTTCCTCCAATGTTGTCTGGCTCTGATGTAAACAGTCTACTCCAAAGACCAGCATGGTAAAGGGCCATAGTCTTTATATTATGCCTTGCTCAATTGTGGGAAAAGACGTAGAATACATTTGATATGTTATATGAAGTATACAGTAGATCTGAAGATTACATTAAAAGGATTGACCTAAGTAAACACACGACATACCCTACAAGATTCTATCACAGATTCTCTCCCATTCCTCCTAGTCATTTTCTGTTGTGGCACAAAGTCTAGATTCACAGACTCCTGGGGTCCATATTCCTCATATTGCCGACATCTAGAACCTTTGAGGCACTCAGAAAGCTCTGTAGTAGCCTGTCTGTGACTCACTGGACTGGAGCACTAGCTGCTGTCATTCACCTTTTCATTGACAGATTCGCCGCGCCGTCTTCCATTCACATGAGTGCCCATTCACTGCCAGCCTATAACGCAATGTCATCACCATTCACAAGTTTGGGACAAGTTGTCCTTGCTTTCTTTTTTATTGCCGACTCCTAGTTATGACCACCACGGTCTCTCTCTCTCTCTCTCTCTCTCTCTCCTTTTTTTCCAAAGTTCTTGAATGACAGGTGTGAATTACCTGGTAGATCACTAGGATAGAACCACAGAACTGAGAACAGTGTGCTACATTCTGAAAGTGACTCATTTCCAAGCAGAGGCTTTGGTCCATCTTCGCTCAAATTGGTCTGAGAAAAAGTGCAATTGAGTTACTCTCAGCGTGCCGCAAGCTGGGGCCTGGTGGAATAGACAATGGGCAACATCAAAGATGATCAACTCTGGTCTTTAAACAAAGGAATGACATACAGAAGCACATCATAGGTCACCAGGAGTAGAATTTAACACTATTCTATTTAGTTAGTTAATTAGTGAGTTAGTTATGTTCTAATATAGTCCTGGTAGCTAACAGAAGACTAGATGAGACTAAACTCAGGGATGGATTACTGCACGGGCCTACCGGGCCCAGGCCCAGGGGCCCAAGGGGTCAGGGGGCCCTGAAGCCCAAGCCTTTGCATGGAATCATTGCCTCAATATCAACAAATCAGGATGTAGACTATGAATCTGATTGCATTTAGAATTGGCCATCCCCAAAATGCACCAGAATACAGGAAATCACATCAAACAAATTAAAAATTTTCTGGGGGAGGACCCCCAAACCCCCCCTCCCACATATAAGACAATAAGTGGGGGGCCCTTAATACATCTGGGCCCAGGGGCCGAAAGTTCATAATCCAGGGATAGAGACATAAACAGAAGCTCTCAAATGTATGCATTATACAACCCTGTTGAATGGCATGGATGATTTACTTTCATGACACAAACCTTCCTGCTGTCCAAGTGAAACAAATGCAAAGAATTACAGTTAAAGAGGCCTATATCTTCCCTTTGAGTTGTGATTATTGACCATTTTGGGTCATGTAATCTTAATTTCGCAGTTAAAGTCAAACTCTGATATGGTTCATGAAGAGACACTTCTTCAGAATGCACAATATCACCAATTACACAAATACGCTGCAAACTGAGCCAATTGAGTGCTTTGAATTGTACTAAGTACATGTTAAATGCGCTTTATAAATAAAAATGACTTAACTTGACTTGAATTCATTCATTTAATCAAAGCAACTCTGAGGATGAAACAGAATGGTCCAATCTCCTTCAGCCAACATTAAGAGCCCAAATGCTGTCAAAATGACAACAGTGATCAGAGAGTGATCAAAGCATTCAGTATAGTGCATTATAGTCAAGGAGGCAAAATCATCTGACAGGCATGTGGCATAATTTTGATATAGTATTAAAAAAAATGTCTGTGGTGAAGAAGGCACACTCAACTCCGACTTTGAGTTAAAAAGTTATAAAAAATAAGAGAAAATAAAATGCACATGATGGGAAACCTGACATGAAGTTTTGCTTATTGACTTATCTGGTAACTATATATATATATATATCACATTTATATGTATAGGCTACAATTTAACAATTAACAAATACATTAATACAGTTACTAAGGTTGCATCTGGACAAATGTGGGCTGTAGGCTTCATGCCATGCTCCCATGGAAGACCTATTGTGTGGAGTGTTATTCGGTAAGTTATACTGACAAATATAAGATGCGAGGCACCT
This sequence comes from Alosa pseudoharengus, assembly GCF_046254945.1. Classification (NCBI taxonomy): domain Eukaryota; kingdom Metazoa; phylum Chordata; class Actinopteri; order Clupeiformes; family Clupeidae; genus Alosa; species Alosa pseudoharengus. The sequence goes on from NW_027468657.1 coordinate 32,497,870, forward strand.
AGGCTAATACTTATGGACGTAGCGGTAACGTCACCGTCTAACGAGGTCCTGATTCGAATGCCGAACCCATCATTGTAGCCTATACTCTTTGTATACTGTTTGTATACTTAAATTGATCTAATAAAAAACCCATCAAGCTTTGGATAAGGCCTAAACCATCTAGTAATCATGGGTAAACTTCAAATAAATAACTTTCATGGTAGGAAGTTGCATTACTTTCCCCGAGTTCCAGACCTTACCGTAGGCGACTCGCACAGTTTTTGAAGTGGCACACTCAGAACCATTGGTGCGCGCATTCGGACCTCTGGACAGCTGGAGCGCAGCACAACTGCATTCAAGTTTGCTCCACTCTTTTCTCTAACACTTTCACATCGCTGAGCCCACTGTCTTTCCTGTAGATTCTTTCAATTGGCGGGAATATTGTCTGATAGTGCCTCTGCCTGTCCACCCACGCGTCCATAGCAACACGCTGCCGTATCTTAGTAACCGCTTTTACGCACGTAGTAAGAAGTGAAGGGAGTTGGTTTCCAATGAACAGTTTCTAACTTACCACACTGTAAAGGTAAAGAATTAAGTTTGCCACAAACTGTGAAGTCACTACACAGGTTATAATATTAAGTTGACAGGTTTATTGATATTCAAACATGCAAATGTGTCTAGTCTTTTTTAACAACGTGGTGGAGCGATTGAACCTCAAGTAGAAAGGTTTTGTTTAACATTAGCCTACCTGTTACATCTCCATCGTCTCCCAAATAATTATGATAGGAAACACTAAACATTTAACTTATCAATAATTGTCAGGATACTAATTTGTTTTTGCATGGGCTTATGCTGAATCTATTCAGGGCTTCTAAATAAATATTCACAAAGGTGCAGAATTAGCGTAAGCCTATAAATCCAAGTTAAATATTAGCCAAGTTATTGTGAGGATGGCTGAGGGCTGTGTGTAAGCAAACCAACGAGCATGACACAAACAGTGGATTTAAGGTGTTGAATCGTGTGCCACCCTCACTCCATCCTCACTCTCCCCCTCTCATTAGACTCCACTACAATTAGCCAGGTCTTGTGAGCAAGGTGTAGATAACTCCCATTTGTGAGGCTCCTACAGCAATTAGCTCACTAATTGGATTTAGCTGATTATTTAATCAGAGGTAAATTGGGGATATGACTCTTGTTGTCAATGTCACTGTAATGCAGACAGCATTTTAATCAAGGCACCCTTGTAATATTTGGAGGTCAATTGGATTCCCTCAAAATAAATGGCTCAATTACTGGTGACCAGCGCTCGTCTCACAGTGCACCCTTTCACTGTCTTGGCTGCTCATCTGTGGAGCCTTCCAGCATAATTTAGAGGGAGTCTGTGCAACAGTAGCACTGCACCACAAGATGCGGGCGGCAAGAGGATTTGTGAACTCTGCCTTAATATCTGCCTTTGATGTGTTTTCCTTCAGCATCCACAATAAATGATGGTTCTTTCAAACCAGTGTAGGGAACACAACACCACATGACAAATGGTGAAGTCTTGAATATGAGAATGAACCCTGGATCTCCTTTCCATGAATTAGTAGGTAATTAGAAATTGTTTGTAAGGAATAAAGTGGAGGCTGAGCTGTGAAAGCCTCACACTCACTGACAGAGTTGACAGCCCTGTAACCCACATCTTGAGGGAGGCATCTTGTATAATCAGCGGGGAGCTATTGTTGTTTCCCCTCGCTTACCCCTCCTGTGTCCGGATCTTTGTCTGTCGGGCTGCTATATTAAGTTTACAAGACACCCCAAAATAACAATGAAACGGTTCCTGCTTATTTCCTGTCATCTCAACCCTCCTGCCACTTTGCCACCACCTCATCCCACCCACACACACACACACACACACACACACACACACACACACACACACACACACACACACACACACAGATAGGTACTGCTCTTCATGCTGCCGCCCTTTTGTGATATAATTAAAATGGCGTAATGGATGTCATTCATTGTTTTGAGAGAGTAGGCTACCTGTTTTTATTAATGGACCAGATTTGAGAGGGTGGATGAGGAAACAACACTTAACCAGCAGCAGACCAAACGGCCACTTCCCCCTTTATCTACAGAAATAGCCATCCAATCCACAACATGAAAACGATAGAGGAACAATGAAGATGACTGAGTTCAACATGTGGGTTTACCTGTTTACCTTACAATGGGAAGGTGAGTTCTGTTGGTCCAACTCAGGAATAGATTTAGTCCTGGGGCGTATTCTAAGTGTTGTTTAGTGACAAACATGGATAAGTTAACTCAGAGTAAGAGTTTAAGCCTCCAAATAGAGGAGACCAATGGCTTTGTTCTCCTAGCAAACAAAATATACCTGGGTTTGACACTAAGCTACAAGGTAAAGTTACCTTGACCTTGACCACTAAATATGCCCCAGATCCAGTGCAGATGTGCTGTCTGTTGTCTGGGTCATTTAAAGGTACACTATGCAAGATTTTCACCTTTACAAAGCCAATTTAATGGTAAACAAACTTGTAATAGGTGAATCGTTCACCTAGCTATAGAGCAGAAGTCGAGTTTCCATTATGGGCGTTCGGTTCGGTAAAACCTAGGAAGTGGGAACTTGTCGAGGAACCTGCTCTCCCTCGGCCCTCTCAGTCCTCGGGTTTCCATTCCATTTGAAGACCCTGGTCTAACTCGCCGGCATCTGGAAGTGACGCAAACCTTGCTCAACAGTACAGTGAAATATAAATGTATCTCGACTCTATAGGGAGCTCTACAGTCGCCAAAAACACCTAAACCTGCATAGTGTACCTATAATGCCTAGGTTTTTAATGTTGACCAATTTTGCTGCAACCCATGGGAACGGGTGCACCTGGAAAGCTGAGGAGAACAAGGGACCTGGCCTCCCCCATGCGTGCTGACCGATCTGCCTGGACTCTCTATTGCTCTGTTGGTGGTTTCCTTCCTCTTTCCTTTCAATGGTAATGAAAGCTTCTTAAGAATCAGAGATACCAGAGACCAACAGGAATCCAATACCATTGCATGCGATCTTTACTAGAGTCTAGAGCAGTGTTTCTCAAAGTGTGGTCCGGGGACCACTGGTGGTCCGCAAGCTATCCCAAGTGGTCCGCGAGCAGACGTGGTAAAATATAATATAGAAGAGTTGTTTGCAGTATTGAACCAACTTGTATGAAAATCCAAACAGTTCTGCAACACTGTCTTTGTAAGATATGCCAGTTTAAATCATATGAATCTTCTGACACAATAAGCAAAGTGCAAAGACAATAAGCAAGGTGGTTCAGTGAGTAGGCCTATTGTGTAGGCTAATATTGGCCTACTGTTGAAGTAGGCTAGGTTTAATCCTTTCTTTTTTTTAGGTAGGTGGTCCGTGCGTTTCTTTTTTACTGGTCAAGTGGTCCTTTGTCTGAAAAAGTTTAAGAAACACTGGTCTAGACTAGAGCATACCCACATAGCAAAATTTGTCTGGCCCACCTCTGGGTCACTCCCTTGCCTCAGTGTTGGCCAACTTCTGGCTTGGTCCCCGGCCCAAGAATGGCCCAGCCACTGATAACTGACACAAAGAATTTCCTCTGGCCCAGGTGTGGCCCACACACAGTTAAATGAGTGTCGGCTGGGTAGTGCTCACTGTCCTTACCTGATCCACTCACATCCTCAAGGATATGTATTACGTGTCTGCTTTTCACTCACACAAACACATGAAGACACTCTCCCAATCTAAACACTACAATACAACACTACAATACAACAATACAACAAGTTTATTCGTATGCAAACACACACACACACACACACACACACACACAGATGATGATGATGATGACCAGCCTGGTTGGACTTCCTCCTGTGCGTGCCTGCTGTGCCCTGCTACAGGATGACCCCTCCCACACGTGTGTCCCAGATCATGGTCCCCTCTCTGTGCCTGTGTTTTCCATCTCTCACCCACACACATCCACCCTAGACACCACCTATTTGTCATAATCTCTGCCACCACGTGCTGATCTGAACACCCCGTCGATGCCATCTGGACAGTGTGTGAGTGCGTGTTTGTATTTGTGTGGGTGGCATGGGGCAAGTACAGTTTGTTTTTAAATGGCTTGTACATATGCTCTGTCTGTAGGGGCCCACTGGATTCCAACTCCAACTAGAGTTTCTATGACTCTCTCTCTCTCTCTTCCCTTTTCTCTCCCTCTCTCTTCCCCTCTCCACATCCGCCCTCCTCTCTGTGTGTCTCGTGATGCTGTAACACAACGGAAGGAGTTGAAGCGAGTTCATTGGTCAATTAGGTCTGAAAACCGGGAGCAAGATTCCATCACCCGCACTTGTTACTATTCTTGGCCTTGGCCCCCGTTTTCTGAGTCTGTGTCACACTGCCTCCCTGTGGCGACTGTGGCACTCTGCTCCCTAGCAGGATTATATAAGCCTTTTTTATTTTCAGGGCTGTGAGTCATCGTCCTTGAGTGAGGACAGACTGAGTGTTTGAGAGAGAGGCTGAGTGTGGGGAGGGTTTTCAGGGAGGGGGGTGGGGGTATTGGGGCACAGCTGCTGCGGGGGTGCTGGGTAATGGATTTGGGGATTTTCCCTGTTTTTTACCTCTCTTTATTTTTGGCTGCAGGGGGGATCTGTGCTGGAGTTCACCTGCTGGCTCCAGGCTAAGCTATTGCAGCACGAGGACACAGGTGCTGTAGGGTCATTGTGCTCTGCTGTTGGCTCTCAGATGACACTGCTTCAGAAAAACGGGATGTGTGAGTCACTCCATAGAAGAACCTATTCTATAGGGAACCAATGAAGCACCATTCTATTGAGAACCAATTTAGTTCTGTATGGAAGGCTATTTCACCCTCATTCTTTACTCTTATGTTGGTTTTCTCCTTCATGCTCTTTCTCTCTCTCTCTCTTTTTCTCTCACACTCTTTCTCTCTCTCTCTTTTTCTCTCACACTCTTTCTCTCTCCTTTGTTTAAGGTCATTGACGTATCCTTCCTGTAGATCGACTCAGTTATCTTACATGCTGGCTCTCTATCATGCAGATAAATCATGAATGACCGAACAGCAATGGAGCAACCTACTGAATGGCTATTTTTAGAATTTTACAATTAGATTATTTCTATCAGATATTTACTGATCTCGATCATGGCTCCAGCAGGTTCCAAACATTACAGCAAGCTACAGACATATTCAATATGCTGGCATATCAGAGATTAAACTAATCACTGTGCCCGGCAGAATGAACGCATAGGGTGAGGGGGATGATACTGACAACAATAATTAACCAACTGTTAGACAATTTCTTTATATTTTGTATTTTTATTTTCAGCACACACAAGTACAAAATGTAATTTAAAAAAACACTTTTCTTTAAAAAAAAGGTAACATATGTTGTAGTGATGAATTCTGTTGTGGTAAACAGGGAATGTGTGAATGATTTGTGACGTGTGTCTGAGTGGTTACTGAGATAATGGCAGTGTCTGAAATAACAAGTAACGTACAAAAACGAGGCCTCACCCTAATAACACACATTGATGTCCACTGAAGTGATGGCATGAATGCGAATCTCTAACTTTAAATGGCCAGGCTTCTTTATGACGCCCGGGCTAAGTACCTCACGTTTTGATTTATGAATGAGTAGGTGAAGTTTGTCACTGAGAGGAGCCTATAGAGCATCCCTAGTACAGCATGTTGCTTGCAAATCCAGAAATGTCTCTACAAAATTAAAATATTTAGCATTTTCCTTGACTGGCTGCTTAATTGCATTTCCCTGCTAGCACTGAATTGAAATGCTTCAAAATAGCAACAAATACTAACTCAAGTCAAATAGTCATAAATATTGTGAGCCAGGCTTTGGAGTTTTGATTCAGAGTTGACATTGTCTTTCTACAGTATCATGCAAAAGTTTTAGGCATTTGTGAAAAAAATGTGAGGATGTTTTCAAAATAATGAGATGAATAGTTTTCACTTTACATATAAAGTCATACAAAGTAAACAAAAGAATCATTGTTTGGTGCAACCTGCCTTTGTCTTCAAAACAGCATCAATTCACCAATAGGTACAGTTCTTCAGATACTTTTAAGGTACTTCTCTGAGAACTTCACAGTTCTTTGGTGGATTTAGACTGTCTTATGTGTTCTTATGTGTTCTGTATCATCACGTAATCCCAGTTCACACTGTATTCTAAGCTGAAGACCCTTAGGTTTTCAAACTGCAATGTGGTTTGTACATTTTGTAACAACACATACATGTTTCCCTGGAAAACTTTAAAATATGATATTTCCAATTGAAACATTAATGCTAATATAGATAACATACAAGTGTCAAAGACAAAGAAATGTTTCGTGAAACAACTATGGTGCCTAAAACGTTTGCACGGAACTGTACGTCCATATGTTTTTGTAGCCGTCAAATAAAGAAATAACAATAAACAATCTAAAAATGAAAAGAAGACAAAAGGGCAGGTTGTAGAATCGCTGGCACCAAACAACGTACACTTGCCCACCTGCTCTTTGAAGGCACTTTGTAGGTGGTAGAGGAGACAGATGGAGTTCAGGTTAAAACGGCATCATACAGCAGTTATCATAGTGCAGTTGGTCACATTGGCCTCAGCTAACCTCACCTGGCACAATGGACCCGAGGAGGTGTTTAGCAGTGTTACCGTTTCACAAAAACACTGCTTGATGATGGTGCAGTTGGAATAATGGATTGTTCGCCACCGTTTTCGCTAATGTGGGACTTTTTGGCCATGTCAAGTGAGAGGAAGAGCTGCAAAGGATTCTACGAATATGTAAACGAGTTTAGCTTGCCTTCCTCCTCCTCCACCTTTCTCTTGTGCTTATGTCCTCTCTCTCTCTCTCATTCTATCTCTCTCTCCTTTCTCTCTCCCCCTCTGTATCTCTCTCTCTGTCTGTGTACTTAGAAAGCATGTGGTCCCACATAGATGGACAGGCGGAGGGCAGAGCTGCTCTGGTAGCTCATGACGTGGTTCACTGATACCATCTCCAGGTCCAGCACGTACTCCTTGGGTCCAGTCACGGCTCGGGCCAGCACCAGCATGGCGCTGATGTTATTGATTTGCTGTGATGAGGACAAGGGAGATCAAAGACACAGATAAACATCAGTTGAGTCTGTGAAGTGTCACCTTTGCTTCACCTGTCTGCTGATCCACACGACTTCCATCTAAATGTGAAACAGGTCCTTAGGACAAGAGACGCCTTTAATCTCTCAACCTCATAACCAAGTGTCAGTGCTGTGTCATACGTACACATGTATAAGGAAAAGATGGAATTCATATATAAATATGTATAAGAAATGAAGATGTGCATGCTCCAATTGTTCTATCAATATAGAAGTAGTGAATTATTCAGAAGTTACAGAGCAGTCAAATCTGAGACTGTGACCCACACATGACTCACTCATGATCAGGTCACCCATCTTTAGACATCCATCACACATTATGCTATAGGCCTACTGGCTGGAAATGTCTGAAGAAAACTCTGTTTGCTTATTCTTACTCGGATGTAGAAGTCTCCGTTCTCATCACCGGAGCGGATGCGGAAGGAGTTGTTGGCTCCGGGGTAGACGCTGGTGGCGTGGATCTGGAAGATGTCGGAGGGGACGGAGCGCTCGGACGTGATGCTCATGTAGCGGTGCACGATGAAGTAGGGCAGCTCCCGGCAGGCCGGCTTAGTTACCGGACACATGCAGCGGCTGAGAAAACACACGGCCACAGGGAGGCTCACCACTGATTACACACACACACACACACACACACACACACAAAATGCTGTCCCTGTCAGGTTCTATTTACTTCTTCTTCTCCCTCTCTCTTTCTCTCTCCCTCTCTCTCTCATACACACACACACACACAAGTTTCACTTTCTGACTAGAGAATTTAGGAAGTAAAGTGCTGAAATGCCTAGTCAGCCGCTCACACATTATCCCATTCCACATGTCAGATTCTCTCCGTCTCCTCTCCTGACGCTAAGTCATTAAGGTCGTTAAGCAGTCATGGCTAATTGAGCCTTCAGGAGGCCTCATCGCTCAGGGAGGCATCTGGCCACTAGGGGGCACTGATGTAGCAGGGGAGAGATGTCCACACCAGATGTCTCCCTGTCTCTGCTGTTATACACCAGACTGGACATCTTTTTATTTCAAACAGGTCTGACTGCTCAGAAGACATGCTGTAGTATGCTTACAAAAAGCAGCCAGAAGAAGTGACCCTAGTCAGACAGGCCACACCTGCTATCAATTAGGAGCCTGGAGGAGGTATGTTAATGACACTGGATGCTCTCCAGCGGCAGAGATGATCAAATTTGGACTGAGGCATGGAAACAAAATAATCACAGCAATCTCTGATATAATGTGAGAGGCAACAGAAACATAGTTGCCTAATGGATAAAAGATGTCGTGGCTGTACACAAGCAATGGGAATGTGATGTGAGAAAGAGTGTGTGTGTGAGTGAGAGAGAGAGAGAGAGAGTGTGTGTGTGTGTGTTTGTATGCAGGAGATTAAGTTTAGAATGCATGCTCACTTGTCTGACACCTGCACATAGGGTTCAATGCAGGGGTTGGTTTCGACACACTTGTAACCTCCATGAATGTTGATGCAGTTCTGCCCGTCTGTGCACTGGTGTGCACCCGTTTCACACTCATTCACATCTGAAGACACGGAAAGGGACAGAAAGCACACAAATGGGCGAATGAAACAGGAATATTATCACACTTCACCATGGTTCTTTCATCCGATATTGAGAACATATAAACAGGCAGAGTGAGATCAATGACCCCCACTACCCCACAGCTGCCTCCGTGAAACTTTTCAACTCTTCTCGGAGAATTGCGGGACTTTACAGTCGATCCTCTTCTTCAGGGACTATGGGATTCACAGTCTGTCCTTTATTGATTGAGTCTTTAAGCGCTTTCAGACATACGTGTAAGACCGGAGGTTCTGCCGATGTTAAACGGTGGGGCCGTATATCTGAACGACATAACCGGTCATATGGAAGTCCGAATTCACCCGGTGTTTATACTACCCCCGACCTAGTATTTCCTCCGGACATTATGTAAATGTGCTGTGTCTGAACGAGGAGTAGAACATTCGGTTAAAATCACACCTAGTGAGAGGGCGTGTTGGTGACGTTTCTTTCATGCGTCCATGTGGTTAGATCTGACTTAAATGCCAGTGTTATGATGGAGTGGCATAGTGCTGTCCAGAAAATCTCCAACCTGGAAAGATGCAGACATCACGGAGCTACTGTCCATGAGGGCATACAACATTTTGATAGAACACCTGAAAGGAACGTTAGAGACACGTTAGGCTACAACTGCATGGCAAGGAGAAACGAATTCAGAAGACTGAATCATCATAAGCAGAAGGCGCTGAAAAGGCAGTAGCCTATAGCGACGTCGTTGACGACAATAACAGGAGTATTTAATAAATTGTTAGCCAACACGGTTTTCTGTTCATTGATAGCCTTCATGACCTGCTGAGCTCTGCGTCATGTCTCAGCATCTTGTGAACTCTACAAGCCCCCACCCCTCACTCGACAACCACACGGAGATTCTGTAATGTGCGTGTATGTCGTTCACACATACGTCCGTGTAAGGTCAGTATTAGGTCCGCAGTTTAGCATCATATCTGAATCATCCGAAGGGTAGGACCTCCGTTTGACAAACCTCCTCATATACTCCGGAGGTTATATCTGAAAGCGCTTTTTGTGAGAGAGAGGAGGAGTGGAGGCCTGGGGGGAAAAAGGGGGGGGGGAAGTTGCTCACCTTGGCAGAGCCGTGTGCCCAGGAGCTGATAGCCTTCTGGACAAACACAGGAGAACTTCCCCGGCTCATTCACACACTGGTACTGACACAGAAAACTGGAGTAGCTGCATTCATCAATGTCTGTCAATACAAGATAGGGTGAAGGGAGAGAGATTGAGTGAATATAAGTGTGTGTGTGTGTGTGTGTGTGTGTGTGTGTGTGTGTGTGACACCTTGGGAAATAGCACGCAGTGACATGTCAAACCCTTGGCTTCTTCACAGTTTCATTATTAGCACACTTCGGTTGCCATGACACATATCACTGGGGGGTTGGGTGGAGTTATTTGCTGATTCTATATAACAATACAACTATATGAGAGGCAGTTTTGAAAGAGGTTTCATGTCTGTAATGTTGAGATTCACATCCGGTTTTTGTATGTGTTTTACAGTGTGTGTGTGTGTGTGTCCGTGTCCGTGTGTATGTTTGTGTCCGTGTATGTGTGTGTCTATTTGTGTATGCTTACCGTTGCAGGCGTAGCCGTCTCCTGCCAGCTCATAGCCCTGGTCACAGCGGCAGAGGAAGGTCCCGTATGTGTTATAGCAGCGGTGCTGACAGGGGGCGCCCATGCCACACTCATCCACATCTGGAAGTGCAGAGCAGAGCAGAGCACACGTGGAGTCAGCCCTCCTCATAACCAGGATTGCATCACTCACTCACTCACTCACACACACACACACACACTCATTCACACACTCTCACTGACACCAGCCCAAGCGAGTAAGCATGGCATTATGCGAAGGTTAGGGAGCACGAGCAGATGGGAGCAGCACGCATCCAAATTAGTCATCCCCAAAAGGAACTGCTTTTGCTACTCGGCTGGACAAAAAAACACAGATGTGTAGGATGACATTGTGCAATAAGTGTGTGGGCTCACCCTCTGAAAGGGCAAGTCTGACAATCTCTTTGTGTGTGTGTGTGTGTGTGTGTGTGTGTGTGTGTGTGTGTGTGTGTGTGTGTGTGTGTGTGTGTGTGTGTACATAACTTTGATCTTGTATGTGAGTGTGTAATTTGATATGTTCGTCTTCCATTTTGTTTTGCTGAGAATGTGAGTGTGTTTACCAGTATTCCCTTTTTGTTTTGTCTACATTTCTACACATCTCTCATATGGCACACACACCTATGTTTATTTGTGTTTATACATGCCTACTTTGCCGTCTTGTTTGTGTGCTTGTGAAGGCATATAGATTGGAATCCTTGCGTGTGTGGTATGTGTCTGTGTGTACGGGGTACTTATGTGTGTGCTTATGTCTGTGCTTGCGTGTGTGCGTATGTGTGTGCTTGCGTGTGTGTGCGCGCAAATGTGTGTGTACGTATGCGGTATGTGTCTGTGTGTGTGTGTTTGCGCGTGCGTGTGTGCGTGTGTGTGTGTGCGTTGTGTGTGTGGGTGGTTGTGGGATGGGCAGTGACTCAGGCTGGCGCGGTAAGCGTGGGAGGAGGCCGCCTGCTCACCGATGCAGGAGCGGTTGTTGCCAGCCAGCTGGAAGCCCGGCTCACACTGGCACGAGAAGGAGCCGGGGACGTTGACACAGCGGTGCTGACAGTACCGGTACCGACACTCATCAATATCTACAGAGAGGAAATCACAGACAATCAGAGAGTGCGGGCCACCATAAAGCCTACAGATAAGTTGTTTGGAAGACAATGATGTATTTTGACAAGTTTAAGTTATTCCATTTTTGTGAAAGTTCCTTGGAGAGAGAGAGAAATGGAGTCTGAAAAAGCAATACTGCCAAAACAGTATAACGTCTCAATCACAGAAGGAACCTCTGAGTGCCTTACATCTTCCTGCTGTGGAATTCAATGTGAACGTAATAGCAGTTGTAGTCTGACATCAGAGTGATTTGTGTTTCCAGATTAATGAGTCATTAGTTCACATTAACAGGAGACTGTAATTCTGCATGTACATGGTAATTCTGGTATGCATGATAGTACATGCATACCAGAAGGTGATGGAGATTTTACAATATCATCTAATGAGACACAGTTGACATTTGACACATGAAAGACCGTTTCTCACCGATGCACTCCGTGCCCACTTTGCGGTACCCATCTGGGCACTGGCAGTTGAAGCTGCCCTGTGTGTTGATGCACTCCTGACTGGGCTGGCAGTCGTCTTCGTCCCTCGTACACTCATCTATGTCTGTTATGAGACAAAACACAAGACACAGTCATACTCGTGCAACATTTAAATCATACCAAATACACATGTATGAATGAATTAATGAATCACATCAGCGCTATACTACAATAAAACATGTCTGACGTATTACTTAAGGCATTCATATTGTATGATCACATGAGGTTTTGCCAACAGTTGGTCTAATATGAAAAGGGCATTCTTCAGCTAAGATAAATAGACAGAGGCTTACTGGCACCGGCATGCCCACACATACTGTAGATGGTGAGACAATGCACAGCACTGACAGGGACTAGTCATGGAGGCCAGTGAACCAGCTCATCCGTCCTGTCAGAGGGTCATCTCATTAAGCTGGTACTCTACTGAGTACCGGGGACAGCTGAGAATCCCAGGCAGATGTATCTGTGGGCTCTGTGTCCAACCAACCCCCGACCACCAACCCCCCCACCCCACGCATACACACACACACACACACACACACACACACACACACACACCACCCCCTGTGCCAGATCACCGATGAGGCTCACACCAGCAGATTGTAGCCACAAAACTCCAGACACGGCTGTGCCCTTTGGCCTAGATGGCAACAGCTGTCTCCACCGGAAACGTCTGCATTCCTCTACCCCCTGCAGACACACTAGCTCACTGGCACTCCCACACAAACGTTTTCACACCAGCACCACACACAGTTGTTCCCAGGGCCACACCTGTCCTGTCCCACTCACTCCTGCCTCATTCCCATCCGCCTCTTCCTCATCATACCCATTCTCTTACCCCTTGGCTATGTGTGTCTGTGTATGCGTACGCGCGTGCGTACATGCATGCATGCATGCATGCATGCGTGTGTGTGTGTGTGTGTGTGTGTGTGTGTGTGCGCGCGCGCGCGCATGTGTCTGTGTCTGTGTCTATGTGTCTGAGCGTGTCTCTGTATGTGTGTATCTGTATGTATGGTTTGTACGTATGCTGTTTCTGCCAGTCTATCCATCCATCTACAGTATAATTGACCCCTCTACATACGTATGTGTCCATCGGTCACTCCGAGCTCACCTACGCAGCTGTCTCCCTGCGGCTCGTACCCCAGGGGGCACTGGTTGAAGGGCTCAGGGTTGGCCGGCCCAGGGAGGCTCGGGGCAGGAGGGTCCGGCGCAGGGATGACTGAGGCAGAGCGGGGCAAGCACAGGTAGCCCCCGTAATGGTTAAAGCACTTCATCTCTCCTTTACAGGCGTCAGGGATGGTCTCACATTCATTGATGTCTGGTGGAGAAACAGACAGACACAGACAGAGAGAGAGAGAGTTTTTATTATTTATATGTTATATTTGTGTATGAACTGTATGGAAATGTTTTTGCTTATCAGTGAAAAACAAAGCTCTCATGCCAGTAAAGCTCACTAGATGAAATGTGAACTGAACATAATTGAAATAAAATGATTTGCAATACTGTCTAAATAGTCAAAACAGGGATTTTAGAGGAAGGACACAGAGCAAGTCTGACAAGCATTGCACAATAACAGCAGTCATATTGTTGGGTTCTAGAAGACACACCTTTGCAGTGTTGTGTCCGCGGGTCCCACTGGTAGCCATCTGTGCATTCCTGTGGAGCGAGAGAGCAGAACCATCAGTGAACCCCGGCCGGCCGGCGCCCAGGAAAGCCACAAGGCAAAGGGCCTGAATTACCCAAACGCCATTCAGCCATGTCATCTGATGACAAAGACACAGTCATGGCTGCTGGACAGAGTAGAATTTAATGAAACGGCTCAGATGGAACCAATTAAACATGAATCAAATGCAATCATATCACATCGCATTAATGAGCACATCTCCATTTTAACTGACAACTCATTACATTTAGCCTGCATGTATATGGAGACAAAGTAGACACTGAACAAATTCAGAGAAAATGTGGAAAGGAGAAAGGCAGAAGAGTTAAAGACAGTCATTGACAACTTAATCTGCTTCATATGTCTGCCTATCCTTAATTGTAACCTTATGAGCGCATATAACCGCTATAATAGATTCCATCCATTTTGATCAATCTTATTTGTATCTTTGAATGTTTATGCTATATATTGCTGCATATCAATGTATATATGCTAATGTATTTCACTCTGATGAGTGTAGTATTTCATATGTTCACTCTGCTCTTCTCCGCTCCTTTCCCTTCAGCCCCCCAAGCCCTGCCCCCACCCTCACTATCTCCCTAGCCAGCTGGCCCTGAGTAGATGGGTCCTCCTCCTTTTAAAGAAGGCTATAGCTTGACCCCATCATCTCAGTGTTTGCTCTCAGGGTCTCAGGCTTTGGGCCCTGTCCGCATCTTCGGACCATTGGTGCTATTATGTGTGAACAAATCGAATGGAATTGAATCAAAAAGACAGAGGCAGAGAACAAGGGACAAAGGGCCACAAAAATACCATTTGGCTCAAATATGACAGAGAGAGGGAGACAGAGAGTGAGAGAGAGAGGTGGCCATACCGTGTAGGTGTCACTTTCTGAGGGTGGCTGTGAAATCGCGCTGGGGACAAGAAGAGACACACACGCACACACACACAGCAGGGACACGCAGGCGGGCGACGCCATGCTCACACACTGGCAGAGCTGTCGGACTCGACGGCGAACAAGCAGGAGGGCAAACGGGGAGACAAACACTCTCTCACACACGCACACACACACACACACACAAACACACGCAGACACAGGCACAGAACAAGGAGCAGGAGCCTTCGGTGTGAACAAGGGGAACCGTTCACTCTCACAGCAGCAGCACAACGGAATCTGCAGAGAAAAAAGGATAGAGAGAGAGACAGCGGAAGAAGAGAGGGAAGGAGAGAAGGAGACAGGGGAAGGAGAGAGGGCATGGGAGCGTAGGTTTATTTGCTGGAACATCAGTGCTGACAGTGGCTGTTATACACACATACCTTTCTGTCTGTGAGGCAACGATCCATTCAGCCTCCTTTAACTGTTTTTAGGAGTCGGACAAAGGAGGCAGTGGATTGTGAAAGGACTGTGAGACTGCTATGCTCTGTTGACTCAGATGGACTGGAACAGCCAGCAGTCCCAACACATGTCTGCTTTTACAGTGTGGGTGCCTGACTCCCTCTACTGGTTAAGTTTAGACCACACACTTTACAATGGTGGTAAAAGCTCAAGGTAGATGAAGCTCTCCTGTTTAACATACCATTTGACATCGTCAGTGACTCACTTTTGGTCTTAAATGTGGAACATTAAGTCATAAAAGAGTTAACATACGGTAACTGTTAACTCTAAATAAGGGTGACGTTCAACAGCATGATAGAGACATTCAGGAAAGTTAAAGGGTCACTATTTAAATGGCTCCTCAGACGTTCTACTGGTCAGGCAGTTTCCTGTGCTTGGTTCTGCTTAGTCCTCTCTATTTCTAGGGAACACAAACTCGGTGGAGTCCCCACACTCAGACAAAGCCCCCTTCTCATCGGCGCCTGTTCAGGTGAGGAGAAAATGTGTTCCATTGGCCAAATCAAATACTATTCAAACATTTTATAATTTTACAGTCAACATGAAAAGCTGCAAGTTTAACAAAACAGAGCCAGGAAAAATTAAGAACACTCTCGTCCGAGCGTGTGGAAACAGACAGACATACGCGTGTGCGTACACGCAGGCATGCACGCACACAAACACACACACACAAACACACTCACACAGACTCATTTGAGCGTGCGCATACTCATACACACACACACAGACAGACAGACACACACACACACTAGCACAGACTCA
Organism: Alosa pseudoharengus; assembly: GCF_046254945.1. Taxonomy (NCBI): domain Eukaryota; kingdom Metazoa; phylum Chordata; class Actinopteri; order Clupeiformes; family Clupeidae; genus Alosa; species Alosa pseudoharengus. The sequence continues at coordinate 32,513,574 of NW_027468657.1, forward strand.
CTTGAGCGTGCACACACACACACACACACACACACACACACACACACACACACACACACACACACAGAGACTCACTTCACATGTATCTAAATGTATGGTTTCTTAGTCTATACGCACAAGATGAGATACAGACTTGCGCTACAGATTATTTCACGTAGACATTCCATTATCCAGTGTCCCTCAGGTAGACATGTATCACGTCCCATTCCCCCAACAGAAAGGACGTGCACTTGCACATGTGGCCAGCCAGAGAAAACAGACACGTCTCGGGACACTAAAGTAGGACTTATGTCATTGTGTCTGAGACACCAACCCACAAGGCGACGTGCACGTCCCCACGTGCCAGAGTCAGCCTCTTACATCAGCCTCCAAATAGTACTGGCCAGGCTCCCTCTCCAAACCACAGGCAAGTGTGCACGATGGACCTGAGACGGACGTGACCTTGAACACTTACTCCCTAAGCACAGTGATATAACACAGGCTCGTATGATTAGATTATTACCCTTCAGCGACTGATTTTGGATGCTATTTCCTGCTTCAAGACTCCACATGACCATGTGGCACAAGAACTGAGAGAAATCAACGTGAATTGGATGTGAAGGGCAGAGCCCCAAAAATAAGTTGGTTTATGTCTAAGCTTATGCTACATCCTGTGATCCTCAACAATGGGTCCTAGTCAAAAGTTTAGCCAAGGGCATTTAAAATAGCTTAGCCCTGCGCATTGCTACCAAAATGTACTTGATGGACAGTCTTACGCTGCCTTACACCATTGTAATTCATAAAAAGAGAATGCCCCACCTTTACGAGGCATACAGTATGCTCTAACTCACACATACGCGGAGACTCCTAATAAAAGCTTGCTTATTGGTTCACACCTGTCGGACCACCACAGGAGCACAAACACCCAGGGGCATCTGCCCGTGTCCACCAGTGACCAGGATCCTTAAGAAAACACTCACAAACACCCAGCCTCCTGCCCCAATGAAAAACAAACGCTGCGGACAGCTGACAGACACTGCGTCACTCGCTCGCACAGCGGAGGGGCCCCTGTGGCATGAGCGCGGGCACAGGGCCCCAGGCGGCGGCGGCGCCCGCCCCGATGGAATGCCCGTGGCGGCGAGGATGTGGCCGACACTTCCCTCCCAGGTCACGGCGGACACGGACCGTGTTTTCATTCCCAGAGTATCACATTCCCGGGAAAACCCCCGTCAAGAAAAAAAACAAAAAAAAAACGAGAGGACGAGAGGGCAGGTTGCGGCCAGTCCGATGGCCAGGCCCTTGCGTGGCCCTAGAGCGAGGCTGCCACTCATGGCCGACGTCCACACACACCGGGAGCGCGGCCAGTGTGGCGCCCTCAGGGCGCTGTGGCCGGCGCGAGGCTGCTTCCCTGTTTACTCTGTCATGGTCCACGGACCTGCATTTTTAAAACCCAGCGAACGGGTCATAATTTAGTTCTTTTCCAAAGGGCATGGTTTTCTCCAGTCACTTCACATCAACTGCATTGTGCTGGCTTGTGTAATTTTGTTTAGTGTCAGCAGCATTTTCCCTCTGCTGTCTGCAGTGCCACCCTCCACCTTTGGCATATGGAGTTTTCAGTCCCAAAGGCTCATTTAAGCTGTCACTCATAACTCTAAGGACAGCACTGTTTGGTCTATGGCATCAAATTCGCTTGCTCTGGGTTTGGCAACGAAGAGCATGTTTTTAACACAAAGACCTTTACACACATAACAATTTCAATCAAGTTAGTTACCACAGATGGAGGAAAAAACATTACTTTTCTCTGTGAATTTGATGTATTTTCCAATTTTAGGCCTTAATGACTGACCTTTAGGGGTAGCAAGTGGCAAGGGAAGGGAAGTGCCAATATTCTATTTCACACAGACACAGAAACACACACACACACCGACTCACACATACATACACACACACACACACACACACACACATACACACACACCCCCAGTGCCATGTTCTGTAATATATCCCCGTGGCTCTATCAGGCATGAAGTTGCTGATATGACCCATGACTGAAACGATCCCAGAATGCTGAATCATTCGTTTCAGCCAGCGCAAACCCCCCGTGGAGCCAAACCAGCCACTCATGAATCAAGACCCACCAGAGCCTCAGGGCCTGTGCATACCAGCATGTACAGTATGTGGCCCAAATCAATTACATGCTCCAGGGACAAAAAGCTACAGTGCTTCAGATTATTGAAAGTATTCGAAAAAGATCTGGCACTGCTTTAGAGGGGGGCAGCTCTGGCTGTGAGGACCAGCCTGAGGACTTGGCACTGAAAGCACCTTGTCACCCTTCCCTGCCTCCACCTGAATGCTCTAGTCACAGAGCCACCATATAAATGGCCAATAAGTTCAATTCAAGTCATTATTAAAACACATAAACAAAATGATGAAATAGTGGTCTAAGGCGCACAGAGGAGGTCTTTGTGCTTACAGTGAGAGTAGCTGTGGTCGGCTATGATGTCATAACTGTAGTAATAGCGTTTGTGAGCGTATGCGCACGAGGGGGAGGAGGCAATTATTGTTAATGGCACCTGTTTCGTTCCCCAAACACTACTTTCTCCATATCCCCTTTGAGTAACTGTCACAATGCATCATTTAGCCCAGTCCCTGTGCAATAGTGATTCTTAAAACCTCATTTCTGCATAAAAGTTGTGAAATCCTTGCTGGAAATGTTGTGCAATGTTTTTTTTTTTTTTTGGTGCAACATTGTCCATGGAGTCATGGTCTATAATCATGCCACATACAGTAGATGTTGTGTAATGAGTAGATGCCCACAAACCCATATCATACTGGAAACTGTTTTAAAAGAAACGCAAAAGGGATTGGTGTCGAGTTACTATGCGTGGGTCTGCTCGTGAGAGACAGACTTACTATGAGTTGTTTAGCAATCTGGCTGCCTGGCTGCCCCCCTAAGCTTGTGTAGCCGTGGAAGTTTGGAAGGCAGCAGTGGTGTAAGTGGGACGTGTGCAGAGGAGTCAGTCAGTACAGTTCACTCCTCAAGTTCACTCTTCACTCTCTCTCTCTCTCTCTTTCTCACACACACACACACACACACAAACACACACACACACACACACATACTTAGAGAGTCTTGGTGGTGACAACATAATTCATTAGCACACTTTTAAGAAACCTGGAACTGTCTCTTTCACACTGCCTCACAACAGCACACCAAGTCAAACACACTGCCTCACAACAGCTCACCAAGTCAAATACACTGTCTCACAACAGCTCACCAAGTCAAATATACTGTCTCACAACAGCTCACCAAGTCAAATACATTGTCTCACAACAGCTCACCAACTCAAACACACTGTCTCACAACAGCTCACCAACTCAAACACACTGTCATGGAAAAAGTCATGTACAGGCACTTATACTCTTTTCAGTTGTCATTAGACACACTCTCTCTCTCTGAAACACACACACACACACACACACACACACACACACACACACACACACAGACAGGCACACAGTCACATTGGAATCTTTCATACTCACAGGCCAGCACTCCTCAGCTCCTCTGCGATCTCTTTTTTTCCCGGCTGTCTGTCCTACTCTTCACAGACTTCTCTCTCTCTGCTCTCTTCCGGTGGTGCGGCAGGTCGGCCCTCTGAGTGGGTCTGCCTATGTGTGTCGCAGAGTGTGTGTGTGTGTGTGTGTGTGTGTGAGAGAGAGAGAGAGAGAGAGAGAGCAAGTGTGTGAGTGGCTACTTTCTCTGCGGCTGGTTGGAGTGGCCCTGGTCGTCCTCTCTTCTTCCTCCTCCTGCTTCTTCGGCCCTGAGAGAGTGAGTGGGATAAAAACCGACAGCTGGAGTCTTGAATGTATGCAGGGGAGGGAGAGAGAGAGAGAAAGAAAGAGAGGAAGAGAGGGACAGCCCATTCCACCACCCCCGTCTTCTCCATCCAGCCCCCTGCACTGCCATCCTCCACCCACTAGACCCCCCCTTGACAACTCCCCCCCCCCACACACACACCCCTTACTCTGACCCCACAGGATGCAAATTCCTGGTCTGTGGCCCAAATTCCAAAATTCCAAATCTGTCCCGATTCGCAGGCAACAACTCACACACAGATTCACACACACCAGCACTACTCACAAACACGAGCCGCAGCCACATGGTACACCTGGTTTCATTTAAACGAACCCCCCACAGCTTGCTAAAAAAAAACAGCTTTTTCCCCTCCCCACCTCAGCTCACCCCCCTATCTGACTGTTTGTACCTCTCCATCTCACACACACACACTCTTTCTCCTTCTCACACACACTCTCTCTCCATCTCACACACACTCTCTCCTTCTCATTTTGAAGCAGACTCGCACTTGCTCTCTCACTCCTTTTCATTCGGACATGCCCGGATATTTATAGCTTGGGAGAGAAGCTCAAGGAATGTGGACAAAAATTAGAGACTGAAGGAGAGCAGACGTTAGAGACACACGTACACTTGGAAAAGCAGTTTGCTTTTTTGCCATCTAAATATTTAAACTGGAGCTCCTTCCTTGATGATAGAAGGGAGGAAAGTATTTAGATATGACACAGTGGAAAGAGCCTCTCTCACAATAATTGTGCTTATTTCTGCGCTTCTGATAGGATGGAGAGTGTGCAGACGTACCTCGCCAGAAGGAATCAACTGTTTCACTAAACTCTGCAACAGCATAATTTAGGGAAAATTTGATAGCACTTAAAAATTAAATCCTTAAGCAAATCTATTATGCATGTCACACTGTTACTGTACATGATGTATGTATGATGGACTCACATAGTTACTACCGATTTGTTAATAAAGCAGTAGTAGACCTTGGGAGCAGCTTATAAAATATCACTCATGGTGTTGTTCACAGTGCATTGTGAACCAACTATTCTTGGAATCTGTTAGCACATTCTTCCTGACAAATTATCCTGATATATGAATCCAAAATAAGGCATTATATTGCTTTTCATTTCAAAACTAATTACTGTAATTTGTTTCCAGCGGTTTGACACACATATATGCACAGCTTTTGCCACACAGATAGGCAGCACATCAATTGGACTCTAAAAGCTGACAGCTGTCATTACAAGAGTGCCATATCTGTCAGAACACACACACACTGTCCCCCATGGCTTTAACAAATTGTGCCCCCCTACTGCTAACCCAGCCCCCAGTAAACACACGCTCTCTCACACAACCACACACACACAGGCACACACACATACATCACTGCTTGGTACATCCTAGCTCCTTTCAAGTAGAACCATCCCCAAATGAGACCATTTCACCCATGAATGCCACGAGGTTTACATGCTCATCGCGTCAGTCCCATATGTTTGCAAACGGTTTATTTATAGCTGCGGTTTGTTTGACTGAGTTGAATGAGGCGTATTTGGTTACAGCTAGCTGGCTGTGAAGCATTCCCTCCTCACAGATGTTCACACCTACTAGGCCTGAGACCTACCAGCAATTTAATGGTCACTTCCTAAGGGCAGTTGATCTATGACACTTCATGACACTAAGTCGCTATGCGGCGTCAAACGTCATAATTCAATCAAAAGTTTACAAAATAATCTTTTTTGTGGTTCAATTCATCACTCAGACAATTTGTCAATTAGTCTCTGAACCAGAGAGTGTTGGACATCAAGGGGTTTCACAAGATTTAGTTGTTGGTCTGATTCTTTCATGAAAATGTAAAGAAAATATTTTCACAAAATACATGACCAAAGTGTCAAGTCTTATTATTAATAGTTATGATTTACCCAAAAATGTATTTTAAACTTGCTTTGTATTTGTAACTAATACTGTATGCCAAGTGCGGTCTTCTCCCTTAAAAAGATAGCACTAAAAAGCATACACACACATAATTGGCAATAGGTGATAAGTGAGTCATGAGAAACCCTTCATAAACAGAAACAGAATACAAACTGTACAAACATATAGACTTTATTTACAAGCATACAAACAGTGGAAGAAAACTGTGGAAGAAAAGGTGAGAACTGAGCATGAGGATAGTACACACGAATGGAGAGCAAAGAAAAAAAAAACAGAAGGACAGCTGGCAAAGGAATCCATGAGAACAGGGATTAGAGAAGAGAAATTGAGTTTGGGGTTAAGCAAGGAGAAGCAGAGGAGTGCAACTCCGGGACAGAGAGAGAGGAATTACAGTACCGAGCACAAGACAAATTGGGCACGTGCACAGGGAGACGGAGAGAGGCCAAGAAAAGTCAACAGAATTCTCAGTCGTGGTACATTCTTAAGATGCAACTTTTGATGACTCCCATGTACCTGTTCCAAACGGCCTGGTACCTGGAGAGAGTGGGAGAAGGAGAGCGAGAGAGAAAGAGAAAGAGAAACAGAAACAGCATTCATTTTAGTTTGAAATCAACAGCTCATAATGTTAATGTGCTCCAAATTAACATTTAAAAAATCTCTGAATACTGTACATTTATTTGCGTAATCAATTTCATGTGAGGTTCTTGTTTCATAAGTGTGGGCGATGAATATGTCTTTGTTGAGTCTGTGAGTGGTGCAGAGTTTGTGTAAACAGCAAACCACATTCCAGGCAGACTGGCTGGATAAATGACTGGGCCAGAAACAAGGTTAGCATAGAGAGGGGAACATGATGTGTCACACAGTGACCTCCTCTGGTGAGAGAACACATTTCACCACTACACACAATCCCTCACACTCATACTCACACAAATACAGACACACACTCACAGACAGAGACAGACTGAATGAATGCCTGACTGACACACACACACACACACACACAATTCCTCACACTCACAGACAGAGACAGAGATACCGCACACGAACACACACACACACACACACACACACACAGGTACGTGGTATACTAAGCTGGGTGTTTTGTAGGTCTCAGAGCAGATCCCTTCATTACACTTTCTTGCTGGCTTGATGCAGCGCAAGGCTGCCCAGCTCCTCCCTATCAGGGGTGTGAGTCAGTGCACTGGGTTCCTGTCAACTCTGACCACAAGCTTAACAACACCCTCACCGCAACCCACAAAGCTTTTCATATTCATATCAGCGGGAAGGACTATTTTGTAGCCCATTCCTGTATTTGTGAGAAATCACGGACATGTCACTTGAAAAATGACCAAAAGACAAACTTAAAATGTTCTGTATTTTGTGTGCCTATAACTGTGTCTGAGTTGTTGTCTACTGGTAGCCGCAATGAGAAGCCAAACACTATCTGTTACTATACTGCCAAACAGCATGGAGGCTGTTCACAAAACCACCAGAAAGAGAGTTCCCAAGACGTAAAGACTGTACTGACCTGAAAGAGTCCAGCATATGTGCGGAGTTGGTGTAGTGGGTGAGGTAGAGTGCCATGTCCACAGTGGTCCACCTGTCAGATCGGCACGGCTCAATAAACTGGACAGAGACACAGAACAGCCTGTCAGAACACTGGCTCCAGTGTAGGGTCCCAAAAACACCAATTGCCAAGTCTTTCAACGCCAAACCGAAGTCCATAACAAAAATATTCACCTTCTCTACCAGGTCAATGAAAAAATCTCGGACATCTTTCGTGTTAGTCAGTTTGGCAGCGATGTTGACAAGCCCTCGAGAGAGATTCTACGAGGATGAAAGGAAGTTTAGTCATTACGAATCATCAGCTACACACGCACTGCGGAGTAAGACAAATGTTAGCATTCCTCCAAGAAACCCCAATTTCACCACTTGCTACAAAAACACATATCTGACATGACAGTTGGAGTGGCACAACATGAAAGCTGCTAAGAAATCACTGACTCACTTTGAAATTGGCCTCCATCTCGTTGAAAACTTTTGTTTTGCCCCGGAGAGCTGTGCACACTAGACTGGTGAGTGAGAGACAGATAGATGGGCTTTAATTATGTGTTATCCAGACAGATCATACAGATACCCATCTCTCTCTCTCTCTTTCACACACACACAAACACGTATACACACACACACACACACACACACACACACACACACACACACACACACACACACACACACACACACACACACACACACACACACACACACACACACACACACACACACACACACACACACACACACACACACACACACACACACACACACACACACACACACACACACACACACACACACACACACACACACACACACACACACACACACACACACACACACACCTCTTATGCTGGTCCAGTAAATCCTTATCAGTGATTAAAATCTTTAGGTCTTTCAGATCCTGCAGGAACTCTTTATCAAGGTCGACATCCATGTCCTCTGCCAAGTTATCTGAGACACAGAGTGAGCATTGATTAAACACTGATAGAAAAGAAAAGCTGATGATAATGACTCAGATTCTGAAGGATACTGTATATCTGTTTCTATATGCAGAAAATCTTTACATACAAAACTATACACATTTCTATGTTTTCTGACATGCTAGTACCAACACAGCTTATGGGTATTTGGCTGGACCAATGTCTGAGTCAACGCAATAACTTAAAATCTGCACAGGCCAAGACATGTTGTGATCACATTTTGATTTTGGTCAACATCTTGATCATTATGGTTATTTGTCTCCCACATAGCTTCCCCACAACTACTTAGGAGGTCATGTTGCTGATTGGATCATAAACTGCCATAGCAACAAAGAGGAATGACCGAAAAATGTGTTGGTATTTGTGGGTCTCCGCATCAAGGGCTTGCAGTTTGTTTGATTATGTTGCTGATTGGATCATATACAGCCACAGCAACAAAGAGAAATGACCAAAGAATGTATCTTTATTTGTTAGAACCCACCATCAGTGTGGAGGGGGGGGTGAGTCTGACGTTAGACACCACTGCTGAGCCTTCTGGAGGTGGCATGGGCCTAATTCAGTGCAACACAGATGAAGGAAGGGGCCTGCTTGATAACCCCAGTGGAATCCTCTAGAAGGCTGTCTGTTGGTGATGTCTTTTGACCACAAAGGTTGCTTTGTGACTTGTTTTGAAAGTTGTTTTTGATGGTAAATAGACTTAATTGGCCACTGTAGGAAATCCCCTACCTCTAGCACTAAAACACCTCTCTAGTGTATATCTGAACAAGAAAGGTGCACCAACGGATTCTCACCCACGGATCCTAAAGTCCAGTTGTTGATTAGCTGACCAGCACAGAAAGCAAAGTCCTGGAAGGTCAGATAGTGCAGCTTCCTCTTCCCCGTCTCAAAGCGATTACTTGCAAAAAACACGATAGCAGCATAGTCCCTGAGAACACAACATAGGAAAATGAATGAATGAATGAAAGTATGGAAACCCCAAGAATTACAGAAGAACAGGGCAGGGGATTTACTGGGTTCACATAAGCTTGTGTATTTTATAGCTGCTTTGGCATGCACATCAGCTATGGAATAATGCACACAAATTAATAAATAAATAAATAAATATTATATTGTATTATAATTGTATGAAAATGTAGGGTGCAGATTCAATCGTGTACCGTGCTGATGTGCTCTGGTTTTGGGCTTTAACTACTGTATGTTCTATCTACTGCAGACTGGGAGAAAGTCTGTGTTCACAGTTAAAGGAGAATTCCGGTGTGATTTTGACCTAAAGTGTTTTGAAACATGATACCGAGTGTGAACGTATGTCTCATAGCCCATCTCGGCTTGTCCCCTGCACTCCGAAATCTGGCACTAGTTAGCCGATGCTACCAACAAGGCGGTCAATGGTGGTGCCTCGGCATCGGCATAGCCATGCAAATAAATCACTGTTTTACACCATTTACGAGGCTCAATGTATCTCCACACTTCATTGGTAGACTTACGAGGGCCCTGACATTTAAAACGAGACATTGAGAACTTTGAAAAAGCACTGGTAGTTTACTTACAAGACGATTTATACAGACAGTACCTTCACGAAGTTTAGCGTTTGCAGCCATCTTGAATTTAGTCACGATAAGTCGAGCGATGAGTAAGAATGAACAGGTATGATAAGGGATCAGATTCCAAAAATAATTCTGTGGAAATGCATGGATTACAGTTTCTTCCAGTAGCAGCAACTGGAATCCATGCATTTCCACGGAATTATTTTTGGAATCTGATCCCTTATCATACCTGTTCATTCTTACTCGTTGCTTGACTTATCGTGACTAAATTCAAGATGGCTGCAAACGCTAAACTTCGAGAAGATACTGTCTGTATAAATCGTCTTGTAAGTAAACTACCAGTGCTTTTTCAAAGTTCTCAATGTCTCGTTTTAAATGTCAGGGCCCTTGGAAGTCTACCAATGAAGTGTGGAGATACATTGAGCCTCGTAAATGGTGTAAAACAGTGATTTATTTGCATGGCTATGCCGATGCCGAGGCACCACCATTGACCGCCTTGTGGGTAGCATCGGCTAACTAGCACCAGATTTTGGAGTGCAGGGGACAAGCCGAGATGGGCTATGAGACATACGTTCACACTCGGTATCATGTTTCAAAACACTTTAGGTCAAAATCACACCGGAATTCTCCTTTAAGAGTGTGACTATTTTAAGAGAGAAACTCTGTAAAATGAGTCATCTTTGTGAGCAGCAAAAACAAGTGCACTCACTCCTCCACATTTTCCGCCCAGATATTTGAGCAATGCGGAGATCAAAGATGTTTCTGGTATTTTTGGGGCTCTTATAGACGTGGCTTTCAGAGGCTCGCCGAGCCCATCTCACCTGGCCAGCGGGTCCGAGAGCAGGAAGTGCTGCCGTATGTTCTCCACCAGAGGGCCTTTGAGCTCCTCCACCACTTTAAACACACGCTTGAAGTTATCAAACTGAAACGGAACACAACCACAAACAGTGCTTAAAATGAAACAAGTCAGAAAATGGATTTTGTCCAAATAGCCTTGAGGATTTAGGCTGATATCTTGCTCGAACAGCAGTAACTTGGTCTAACCTGTCGTCTGCAGCTCTTCAGTGTGATGCCCGTCTTGGCACTGATGTCATCCAGGTCCTTCTTGGTTCCTTTGGAAAGCTTTTTGCCCAGCACTTCTCTCGCAAAAGCATCATCAAAGGCATAGTACCTGAAATAAACAAATAATCAGTTGCCCGTAGAGCCGAAAGCCCTATGTATTCCTTACAATCTTGCCCGTTTCAGACACTAAAAGGATTCTGTTCTTTTTGTCATTGTCTACTTTCATTCAATCATACACAGATGAGCAAAAACATTGCAGTCACTCACTAATGAAACAATTGACATGGATTAGCTTGTAAGATCACTTGTCTAGGTCTGGGATATAGGCTATTTCACAGTAAGAGAACAGTCAGTTGTCATAGTAAACTTAGAGGGAGTAGGACAAATTAGCAGAGACCTGACCAAGTTCTCTGCATCAATCAACAGTAGCCCAAAGAGGCACAGACCACAAGGTAACAGGGTGTTGAGCTTCCCCCTAGACTCATGCGGAAGCGGAATTAGGGTTATACTGCCTGGACTGGACTAAGAGAAGGGCTCCTGCGACACAAGTCACAGGAAATTTTTATGATGGTTATGCGAAATGTTTTGACCCACAGATGTATAGGGGTTTTGATGTTTACAAAGGAAGGGGCACCTGGTCTTGGCCAACTACATCAAGATAAGGAACTTAGATAAGGAAAATCTCTATACCACTTCTAAATACAAGACAACATGTATAGTAAGTATAAGTATATGTATACTCTTTTGATCCCGTGAGGGAAATTTGGTCTCTGCATTTATCCCAATCCGTGAATCCGTGAAGCACACACTAATCCTGGCGCAGTGACCTGCCTGCATCAACAGCGGCGCTCGGGGAGCAGTGAGGGGTTAGGTGCCTTGCTCAAGGGCACTTCAGCCGTGCCTACTGGTCGGGGTTCGAACCCTTAAAACATTATGCCATCAATAAAAATTCCAAACCTGTCGATGAGCATGGCCTGGCGGTCAGGTGGAATCTGGAATAAGAGCTGATTGGCCAATTTGGCAGGGATGTGCAAAAGGCGCTCGCACATTTGGAAGGTCCTAAACTGATCCATGGTGTCACTCAGTAGTACTTCAGCACTGGCCTCGTACTCCTCCAGCACACCTCCTTCCATTCGCACCCTCACGGCATCATTCACTGTAATAGAAGGTGAGCTTTGACATATCCTAGAATCTCACGCAGTGACATGTAAAGTAGTTCTATGCATGTGTATGGTAAGTTACCTGTGTATCCATTGAGCCATAACTGATAGACCTCCTTATCCATTATAGTTGTGTTCCCAACGAATACATCGAGTTCTACAGACATCGTGGTTGTAGCTAAATCAGACAGGGACTATTGCTCGAAGGACAGGTATTAATGAAATGTATCTTAGCGTTAGTTATAGCCTAGTGGCATCAGAACCAAGCTCGTAGTAGGCTAGGCCTAATTTTTGTTTGGTTGCCGGGCCCACTGTTTTTGCACAAGTTTATGGCTTCCCTACAACAAACAAGGAGCGACAAAAGACACGTGACAACGACTGACATGAAGAACTTCAGCCATCGGAAACCCAACACAGAATTATAAATTATAGTTAAAAAGGTATGTTAGCAATATAACTTGCTTACGTTCAACTAGCAAGCTAACGTTAGCTGGTATGACATCAGTTCAAAAACAAGGCATTTTAGAGCCTCGTCGAATAAAATCTACGGTCTTCAACGAAGTAGGCTACCGCACAAATTATATAACTACCGAGTCAATGTTCTACTACAATGTTTCGATCGATATTTTAAATAAACATCATTCCCATGTTTCCGCGTTCGACGTATTAAATGGCCATTTTTGTTGACGTCATCTCACGTGACCTCCAAATATTTCATGCAGTTTCTTATCAACAGATTGTAAAAATGCACAGATAACTTATCACCAAACCAAAATTGAGTGTATCTTTAAGTGAATGTTGCATTCTCTTGATATCCCTTATAATGATAAAGAGTAGAAATAAAAAATACACAGCCTCTTATGACAGGGTGACCCCTGAGTGTGTGTGTGTGTGTGTGTGTGTGTGTGTGTGTTTTATTTGTGCGTGTGTGTGTGTGTTTTTTATTTGTGTGTGAATTTCTCTTCAATCATTGCATGATGCATGAATGTCTTATATTATCAAATAAGTGAGAAATGTGATAGTGTATTGCTGTACAGCTTGAGCCAATTGTTTTTGGATCACTGATGTAGATAACACTCCCTATATTTGCACAGTCCATAAAATTGTAGGCCTAAAGCTAAAATCTGCAAACGGAGTTCCATGAAGATTTCTGCTGCTATAGGCCTACATATATGTTTATGGATTTTAGCAGACGCTTTTGTCCAAAACAACTTGCAAAATATCACAATACAATAGGCCTAGTTAAAAAAAAATAACATAAAAATTAGCATTAAAAAGTTCATACATTCAAGACTAGGAAGAACTTAAAAAAGTAATAATAATAATAATAATGTCAATAACAATCAATAATGAAAATAAACAAACAATAACTCCTATAATTGATTAAGCTGAACAGATCATCTTTAGACCCCTCTAGAAAGACCCAAAACTATAATAGGAACACTGGGCAACTCGTTAGACCAACGAGGAACCAATGAGGAATTTGACTGAGCGTTTATGGCTGGTCAACACAACAGACGCTCATCAGAAGACCACAGTGGGCAGTTGGGGATGTACTGGATACAAAAATAATGGAACCTCAGTGCAGCCTCTAACAAAAACATAACACTAAGCTGCAGATTTTAGATAAAACAGTTTGAAATGCATGTTCCAAGTGCATAAAATTTAGGGCATGGTCTACTTGGCAGGTGAAGGCTAATCATGAATATTTTTTTATTAAACCACTGCTTGTTATCTACTCTACATTTCTACCAAGTGTCCCCCCCTGGCCCTCCCCGGCCCTCTCTGTATAAGCCAACATACATACACATATATATATATATATATATATATATATATATAAAGTATAAGTATATATACTCTTTTGATCCCGTGAGGGAAATTTGGTCTCTGCATTTATCCCAAGCAGTGAGGGGTTAGGTGGACATGACCTTGCTCAAGGGCACTTCAGCCGTGCCTACTGGTCGGGGTTCGAACCGGCAACCCTCCGGTTACAGGTCCGAAGTGCTAACCAGTAGGCCACGGCTGCCCAAGGGAATAAGGGAAAATAAACTTTTAAATATACCTATCTACCCACTAACAACAAAGTCTGTTTTGGTTTAATTGGTGAATGTGTTAGATAGTTGTCAGCAATGTGTGCCACATGTTTGCCTTCCAGCTCAATCTATTCTATTATATTATATTCTATATCTATTCATTGTTGCTAATCACTTTTCAAGAATGATAAATATATAGACCTAACAGCAGTCTGTTAGTCTGAATGTAATGACAGAAATACATTTGAAATTTTTACCTGTATTGAACCAGGGAGGAAATCACAGATCAAGAAAGAAAGTACTGAAAGTTTGGAAACGTATCTTTTTCTGGTGCTAAACAACTCCTTGTTGCATGCCCTATTCACTAGCTGAATTATTTTCACACAAGTTCAATCGCATTATTTCAACTGCTTAGCCATCCTTTTGTTGGAAGTCACTATTTTGTGTAATTTAATTTGCCACGGTGACAGATCTATTGCAAATCTGCTTTTTTCAAATCATGTCATTCTTACTGTATTTTGTACAGTACTTAATTGACTCAAATTCCTTTCTCAACTCTTGGCTCTACCATTGCATTTTTTACATCTTTCTTTCTTTCTTTCTTTCTTTCTTTCTTTCTTTCTCTCTCTCTCTGTCACACACACATGCATATGAATGTGCATGCATTGAACACATGAATATTTTTTGTGTTACAATATAAACATGGACAAGACAGCCAAACAGCATGTACTGCCACAAGCACATGAAGTGCTTCAAACTATTCAGTCTCTATACATAGTAGGCTCTCAACAAGCCTACTTTTACATCCTTTTATTTGAAAGCCCACCTCTGTAGGTCAATTATTGATGAATCATTTTTTTAAACATAGGAACATATCACCAGTAAATCATTTATAACACCAAGAGAACAATGTGCTCTGCTGTTCCGCCATGTTCTCTGGCTCAGACCTAATACAGCTGGAAGACCAGCAGTGTAACCCAAAACATCCAACAGCTTGAGTTCCTGAGAAGATCACTGTGGTTATTGCCAGGATTTTTCTGTCACCAAAGTCAACTACTTGCCACATGACTAAAATTTCACAGTGAATTACTACAAAAACTACATCTAAACACGAAATATGATTTCAGCTTGATTTAATCTGTGTTTGCCAAGCATGTCCCCACTGTAGTTAAATAAGGCTCTCTGCTTAATGAGAAGTTGCCTGAATGCACCAACAGCCATTGCATAATAACATCAACAGCAGACTTCTTACATCCGGTTAGCCACAAAGCATCTGCTTGTATAAGCTGTGTGCTGACAAATGAATAAGGAATATATTACAGATAATCTTCATTCTAATAGCATTTGGCATGAATAAACAGCACCCCAGTTACTGGAGGCTTGGGTATGTGAAAATATTTTAAGTACATGGACAAAAATAAAATCGGGCATCAGTCACCGTTCATTAATATTGTATGCGCCCTTCAGTCTCTCAAACAGCCCATGGCCAGTCTGCTTTGAACTGCTGGCTGTTTTTAAAAACAGAAGTGACTCACAACAAAAACATGCAGGGAAGAAAATAAAAAATGAACATGAATTGAAACAACACTGTGATAACATACAGACAGCACTGAGGCTGTTTCCGATTCAGTCATCCTCCTATCCTTATGATCATACAATGGCCCAAATCATCTGATATCATGTGTATCCAAACAGATGTTTCCATTATTTTTAAGACTGTTTTATCATTCCATATATATGTGTGGCTGAATTGATTTACATTTGTGCAAATAAGTTGTGTTACTGCAATTCTACCCTAGTTCCCTGAGGAGATTAATCACTATAAATCCTCCCAAATCCCTCTCTATACCCCTCCCTGTCTCTTTACTCTCTCTCTCTCTCTCTCTTTCTCTAACTCTTTGCCTGTCCTTCTAAATTACACAAGTGAGGGAAAAAATGACATGGTCAACTAGCTTTTTGTTTCCAAACTTACTGTCTTTCTGGCCACTGTATAGCCCCCCTGCTTTCCATAGCTTCACCATGGCCTATTTCCAGTCCCGCCCATGCACTCTCCCATGCCGTCCCCTGAAAAACACCCCTCATTGTTATGGCCTCATGGTGACAATAGGTTTGGACCACAGGGCGGAAGGATGTGGCTGAATACCATGGCTTAACCTACAAAAACGCCTTTTGTCACACACTTTCAGTGTGTGTGTGTGTGTGTTGGGGGGAGAGAGGGAAAAAAGTCCGAAACACCAGTATATGCTCCCAAGTTATAATTTATTTTATGTGTTGGGGGGACACATCCACAAAAGGTCATATGCAGGTTTCATTGAAAAAAATATATATATTTTTAACATATAAGCCTACGTAATTTTACTTGATTTCTGAGTAAAGTGACCATAAACAGGAAGTGTGATTTAAAGAAAAAATCATGTCCATGACAATCTGACAAAGTGATGTCATAGTTCCCATGTGGTACAATACGGATCTTTACCGTAAGGGAAGGCGAAAGGGAAGAGGGGGAGGAGGGTGTTTCGAGAACAGGGGACATTCCTGATGCATTTTGCACGACGGCCATCACCAGGGGAAAACTGTAACCAATCTTTACAAATATTTACTTTTGTGGTGCTCGTTTGCGTGTAAGGTTTTAGCCTACAATAAAACCAAGCGCCATTGCGCATCGTTCACTGGAATCACCTTATTCTCATATCTAGTCGGGCAGGCCGTCCCATTCCCCCCCCCCCCCTCGATTTTTTTATTAATTTATTTCGCCTGAGAAAAAAAACACATCGTCTGGCCATCGCCAAGACCCTGCCGAGGTCCCATGCAACGGAAATACGGAAATGTGGAAGAAATCGCTTTACTTTGAAAAAAGAATTTGCTTTACATAAAGGTGGAATAAGTAGCGTGGCGGAGAACGGTTCATCTCAAAGGCAGAGAAAGGAAGAGCGGACATCATTGCCTAATCCTTGATAACAGACCAGCGCACAATATTGTGATGAACAGAGTGGGTCATTTTGTGTTTGTCCTATGTTTATTCTCTCACTTCATCCAGTCATCGTCGTATCGTTTTCATCACTGGGAATAAGCTAAAACGGTAATCGGAGGAAAGACCAACGCATTTGATTGAAGCTTTAGTACGTCATCCTTCGCGATAACAGCACAATGATGCCTCGGGTGCACATTTAAAAAACTCACTGCACACCAAAGTCGAATATTAAAGACACAGGGGTAAAATACAGGGCTTTTCATGTTTACAACGACTGTCCAACGTCACATTATTTTTTTCGAATCACCGTGGAGTTAAAAGAACATTGTTTCCTAGGCCTGAAAAACGGGAGTGTCGTGACAAACAACACAGTTCTAGCCAAGGCTACTGTATTGACGGTTTGTGTGGTGCAGCTTTGAGTATTTTTCAATATGCATTTTGTTTTTTACTGAATGCGTTATTTGGACACTTGAACCGCGCATATTTTGCACTACCTTTTCGGATACTCTCAGTTCCATATCAGCAAAATGGGGAGCGACAGTGAAATTTTCAACAGAGAGTTGTCAAAGATGTCTGACGAGGACTTGCTCGCCTGCTCAAAAGAGGAGCTAGTTAGCAGACTGCGTAAAGAGGAGACAGATAAGATGTCAGCTCTTATACAGCGTGGTCGACTCATCAAAGAGGTAAATAAACAATTGCAGGGGCATCTTCTCGAAATCAGGGAGCTGAAAGTCATCAATCAGCGCCTGCAAGAGGAAAACCAGGAGCTGCGTGATTTGTGTTGTTTCCTGGACGATGACCGGCTCAAGGTGAAGAAATTGGCACGAGAATGGCAACTATTTGGCCATCATGCAGCAAAAGTAATGCGGGAAGATCTGGGTGGATACCTGAAGAAACTCGCTGATTTGGAGCGCATGCAAGACGGGCTAGTCAAGGAAAACCTAGACCTGAAAGAACTTTGTTTGGTGCTTGAAGAAGAGTGTGTCAGCCGAAGTGACTCTAGTCCTGGAGGGTCCACCGAGCTGAATCTACCGTGCATGGTGGCCCGGGACTTAGGCGATGGCAGCTCCAGCACCGGGAGTGTGGGGAGCCCGGACCAGCTCCACCTGGTTTGCTCACCTGATGACTGAAGTACGCAAACGCCATCTCTCATCCTCACAATGCCCTATCTCTGTGAAGATTAAGTAAAACAGAACTGACGAGAAATGTCTACAGTAGGCTACGTTGAGAGATAAGATAGTTTACAGCTTGTACATGTTTTTTGGCTCCACTGAGCTTTGTTGGAGCAGCCTGTTTTTTCCATGGGGGACTTGGATTGACCATGATGACATGATCCTCACTGATCCTCTCAAAGCAGTCTTACCTTTTGAGACAGTGAATCGACAACTGGATTTCTATGAATTAGTGATTTGAAGGTTATCCTGATATTTTTACTGAGAGCTCAGGCCTTTTCCATCTACTTGTTTGTTTTCTTTTTTTTCCTGTGAACTGTTGTAAGATTACCTTTTATTCTAGAAGGAACTGTATATTGAAATGAAATGTACATTTTATCTAAATATAATGGACTTTCCATGCAAGGAAAAACCAAATTGCTGACTTTGCCCAGGTTTTCAACACATGCACTGGACTACATGTCAATGTGGGCTAATTTTTTACTGCACTGCACTAGACAGGGCTGTGGGCGAATCCTTTAACACGATTCGCGTGTTAATCCTGATTTGAGCCATAATGATCTATTTTAGATCAGATCAAAAATCACAGAGCTGAAGTGAAGGGCAAGTTATGAACAAAATCATATCACTGAAACCAGGTGGCAATGCAGAGAGTTGATGAGATGGTATTTAAATGTTAGAGACTTAAAAACAGTTGGAATCACTAATCAGGTTCTGGAGGTGCTCTCAGTATTACTCAGTAGGCCTAATTGCACATGTGGTTGCCTTGGTTGAACCAGGAGGGTATGATACACCTGACCCAGCTGTGTAACACCGAAAGTTATATTGCAGAAACGCCACCAAATAAGACCAGACAAATCTTCAGTGCTCTCATATTGATGATTCCCACCAAATGCTGGAGGACTTCACTGCACATAGCTGTATATTTTTGTTGAACTGGATTTTACCAAGACTGGATTTTTGGCACATGATCCTAGGTTTATACACTGGTAATTTGAAAGATTAAAGTGACATTTTCACATGATAGATTATTATTATTATTATTATTATTGTTATTATTATTATTGCACAGAATAAGTTTGGCTCACCAGTCATTTGTTTTGTGTTAATGTTGTCAAAATGCTTTTAAATACCAGTACCACTGGCATGATCAACATCACTTCGGTGACAGCTATTTTGTTGTTTGTTCTTTTTTTTCCTTTTTAGCATTAATCTTATTGCCTAGTAATATCATTGTCTCTGGCTGTAACTGTTGGGCTATGCTTGTAGTGTATTGGAGAGCTTTAAAATACACTGATTGAGACACCCGATCCTGCCATGGTTTTTTTTTGTGACCATTCTGAAGGATTTAAAACATGTTCTTTACCTGATTGACCTAAGGCATAATGTATACCTATGGCCCATTCATAGCTATGATTTGAGGAGATTCATGTTACTCATTTTCAGGTTGTGGCCAGTGCAGCGGCTATTCCTGGTTAGTGATCCTGTCACACAGAGGTCCCTTTATCTGGACATGTGCACATTGGTTAGCTAAGGACAAACTCCCCTTTATCACCGTCTACATCATATGCTTCCAAGGCCATGAGTGAGTGAGTGCCTCTTTGGAGAGATAAAGAAACAGAGGACTCTATGTTCTGCACTGGCCACAAAATTCATGCAGTTTGTTGTCTCCTTGGCCTTTTTTCCCCATTCAAATATGCTTTCACCTCCATACCTCTTTATGTGTTGAGAAGTCAGAAAACATACATATTCCTGCTTGTCCCTTTTGGCTCCCACATTGCTTAGTCATTTTCTTCACCTAAACACCTTTTTTGTGTAGCTGTCACCTTGTATGTTGTCAGTTACCCCTTCAGATGAGTAAGAGGATGAGTAGGCTTTTGATCAGGAGTGCGGCAGTTTGTTTGGGCCTGTGCCACACGTGTTGTTCAAGTGTACCAAACAAATGGATTAATTCCGTGCACCCAGTTGGCTCCTCCCTTTTCCAATTCCCATACTGCCTCTGTTTCACTTCCAATTTTTTTTTTCATTGGCCAAGTCAGCACAAGTTGTCTTTTTCCGTAAACGTTTTCAAACACTTTAGTCATAAACATGGGTTCAGAGGAGGGTTTATGTATTTATTTATTTATTTGTTTTTGAGCAACTGAACAGTCATCGGTGTGCGCGAGTCACAGCGCTTGTCTTTGTCTGGTTTCAGGACATCCTAAAAGGAAATTGTGTACCAAGTCCTCCCTTCCTCCTCCCTTCCTAAATTGTCCCCTCTCTTTTTACCATGGAATGAGTCGCCCCTGAGTCACATGAGGTTGAGGCATTCTTTTGCCCCCCATAACTTGGTGTAACCTTGGTGTAACATAACCTGTTCCATTATGCATCCGACCTGTGGTATATGGATATAACTGTAACTCATCATTTGGAATGATGTGTACTGTATGTTGTTTGGGTTAACAACATATACTAAGGACAAAATGGAGGCCGAGGTGAAGAAGGATCAACACTTAATATATTGGTCATTCTTTTAAACTAAATTTTAATCATGTGGCCATGTGAACACTAATGTAATATTTGTTTCGACCAAAAACAAAGACACCCAGATCAGACATGAGTCACTATTTTTATTTACTCAGACAACATGTTGTAGTCTCACAGTACACACTTGTTATTACAGACTGGTAACAAACAACTCTTACAAAAATATTATATATTTTTTTTCCAAAATAAATATCTAGACGTACCCCTATGGTCCAGCCTTGGTTGTGTCTTCATGTCATACAGTTACATATATTACCTCTCTATTGAAACATCTCAGACATAATAACACACCTTACAAAATAGTGTAACACTCAGTAATTTCAAGTGCATAGTGATCATATATTCACATGAAATATGTAGAATTTGATAGGTCTGCTACATTATGTCAGTGTAATGAAATGGGCTTTTAGTACAATGTATAGAGGCTAAGAGAGATGTTAAAGATAAATTATAATAATTCCACCCCATAAATTAAAATTAACGTTTTTTTTTTCTTTCTTGATAATGCTCACTTAATGGGTACAAGAAAATGTATGACATCATCAAAATGAAGACATACATCTGATTTAATGCACAACAATTCAACCAACGTACTCAGAGATGTCAACAGCGGCGCTGCCACAAACTCTACAGTCTGCCCTCAGTCATGCCATTAGTGGATAGCAAACCAGCAGGAAGTGTCTTTCGCTTTGTGATAATGTTATTGGAAGCTCAATAAGTAGATTCATTTAATGAAGATATAATAGATACTGTATAAATAAAGTGTTCTTTAGAGTTGACCTTTAAAAAAGACAAATGTTAGCACATACTATGGCATAGTATTTGAAATATTCTTAAGTATAGGACTGGGATAATGTTTCATTAGTTTTCATTTCTTTCATTCCATTCCTTTTCATTAGTTGAAATGTTTTGCTTTGTTTTTAAAATACTTTCAATTGACACATTGTCACCTTCTAGACTAGCCATGTTTTCTTTGATGTCATCTTAATTGATGAACATCACAAGGTCAGGATAGTTGGAGAGTTGAGCGAGTGATCTGACTGGTCACCACTACTGCTGCTACGACGATGGGCAATTCCACAAGGCTCATGTCTCCTTGAGGCCTGGATAGTGCTGTGTTGGGTGGAAGTCGAGGGACCAGGAAGGCTGAGGTTTTGTGCGGTCACCGAGGGCCCTGCCTCCAGTGAGGCCGATGGGTAGGTAAAGATCAGGCTGGATGTGAACGGTGTGAGCGATGGCGTGGACATGAGCACAGGTGTGTGCAGAGCTTCAGATTCAACATGGATGGCAGATGAGGAGGCTGGGGCAGGTGGCGGTGGAATGGTTATTTTGGGCTTGGGTTTGTCTGCTTTAGCCTGGGCTGAGGTGGAGGGTCTCGGTAGATCCGAGTCAGCTGGTTCAATCTTGATGCCTCGAAGAGTAGGAAGTTTAGGACGAGAGTCGGAGTCAGAGTCGGAATCCTGGGTCTTGCAAATGGGGCGATGGGCCTCGAGAACCAGTTCAAGCTTCTCTTTCTCTTTCTGCAGGTTTGCAATCTCCTTTTGTAGACGGGACTTCTCGTCCTCCAACTCGTCTGTCTCCTGTAGAAGAGAAAAGAGATTTCATATTACCTTGTACCAAGAAAAACAACTACGAAAAAAATCAGATGTGTTTTACAGCAGAGAAAATTCCACTGTGAATTTTTCCTAATGGACTTGAACTTACACTTTGAAGTGTGTCAGTCAGTTCCCTTCTGCGGTTTCTGCATTTAGCAGCAGCCATTTTGTTTCGCTCTCTTCTGATTCTTCGTCGTTCTTGCTCCTCTGGGGATAACTGCAATGATAAAAATACAGCATATGAAGGATGTATAATTTCAGTTAAAGTGGATTTGATATAACTGACTGAAGTGGTTCTATGCAACAGTCAGTGTGAAACTGAAATTCTCATTCATTTTGTGTAGGCCTAAGATCATTGTAGTCCACATTATTCCAACACAAGTCTATCACTGCCACCTGCTGGAACTGTTGTGTTATTGCATGTGAGTGACTGGGACTCCATGTAAAACTAATGACCCCCATCTCAACATTTGTCATTTACCCGTCCAATGATTTTAGAGCATCTCTGTCCTTTGTCTGTCTGTCTGTGCGTACCCTTTATTCCCTCACCCTCACACATAATGATGAGTCACACCTAGACCCCCTTGATGACTCATGTTTGAGTCATATGATTTACCCCAATGAGTCACATGATATTCCATTTCCTGTCGCATTATTTCACACAGTTAACTCTTGTCTGAAAATGTATATGAGGGTGAGAGGTCAATATGGACAAATACATGTGTCACACTGATTACATCTAGAACACATTTGAAGAATGTAAATAAACATCTTTTTCCAACATGATATATACTGCCTTTACAATAGTATATATCACAACAAAATAATGTGATTTACTACACCAGGATAAAGCTCTGCTACGCATTCTGAAGGAGTTCCTCTTTCTTCTAGCTGTGACCTCTCTCCACTTATCCTTTCCTGGTGATACTGCACAACCAAGCAGTCACTCTTCTTACAGGATATTACACACTACTGAAGCACTGACTCAAACATCTGTCTATTCAACTGTCAACCTAGCACTCCCTCTTCCTCTATGTGGACTAAAAGACAGTGGATTCCATCAGGCCCCCACCACACACACACACACACATACGTATATACACACGCACACAGATACACACACAAACAACCACAACTGTAAGGACCATCTTACATGTTCATCAGTGCGACGTCTTGTGGAGTTCCCTGACCCGGTAGGAGCTCGTATAACCCCTGGGCGGATAATGTGGCTCTGATGAGGGTGAGAGCCCCCCATGGAATGAGCACCAACTGTCATGGCGTAAGGGTGACGCAAGGGTCTTGAGGGTCCTGGAGGGCCAATGATGGATGGTTGTACCAGCCACTGGAGATCCTGATTTGAAGTGATTGCATTGAGGCTGGGCACGAACTGACTGGATCCTGCCACAGAAAACTTCTGTGGTTGCAGACAAAAAAAGAAATTAAGCTTCAATCTCTTAGTTCATTAAATCACAAAGAGTTAGTAGCCTATAGTAGCCTAAGCTAATATAGGCCTAGCCTAGTTATTGAACCATGTGAGTAAATAACATCATGGTTATTACTTCTTCATTGAAAAAGTCTGCTCACAATTTATTAACAAATGTGCCATTGTGTTGTAAACTAAGAGTGGCTTTCGAAGAGATAATGTGCCACCAGTCAGTCAGACTAGAGCTTAGCCTAGACAAAAAAAAAGTAGAGTTAATCAGTGTAAGGTAGGCTATGGGAAATGCTTACAGCATACCTTGGCAATATTAAGTTGGTATTGCTGGCAGCATCTGACATAGTCTATTCACTTGAACAGGGTAGCATATGTACAATTAAACCGAGAATCGATGATAAATACTGCTCCTTAAGGTAACTCACCTGTTGTTGCTGCGCGGTAGTGCTACTTGTTACCGTAGCTGGGTTTGATCCGGAGCCAGAGCTACTCTCGGAGAAGGTCTGGTCGGTTCCTCTGAGATAGTTCCGATACATATATGCGATGTTTCACTTAGTGTCCTTGTGTTCCCCGGCTACACAATGTAATACAGCTGAAAGAGTAAACCGATGTCTTTTTAACCACACCAATCTGTCCACTGCTCAAGCAAATACAGCACTTTCAAAATTAAGGAAGCACCACCTATTGCCGGGAAGAATAATCCAATATCCAGGGGGTATGGGGAAACGATGAAGCACGTGTTGACTCGCAAAACAGCCAAAAATGTCTTTAGAATACGAACATCTGATGTGGCATGACCCTTCGCATAGATTCAGGTTCAGACTCTAGTGAGATTACGGAGGAGTCATTGGATTATAAACACCCAATATTTTACAGCTGAATACGTTACGCCCCTCCCATTTCGGGAAATGGTGCGGGCAAGTCACGGATCACAGGCACAAGGGAACTGTGAGTGACGTATATGACCATATTTAGATTTTTCCGGGAATCCCGTTTTGACAGTTCGGCTTGTGTTCTTCCAGAGCCCGGCTACGGATTATTAGACATTCTCTGGTTCTTGTAGTAGGCCTATGTAGACTAGCCCACAATCAATCACCATGTCTGCTACCCATCAAATTGTTTTACAATTGAAAATGAATGATAAATTTTGATAATGTCATATTTTATTTTCATTCTGTATTTTAGCGTTGTGTCTAGCCTAGCTACATCGGCAGTGAAAAGGGTTTTAAGTTTTTTTTTTTTATTAAACTAGGCCTAGGCTACTCTAGTGATGACAAAAATGAAACTGTCTTACAGGCCTACCACAGTAGCCTAGCCTATAATTTAGGCTAGAGAGGCTGGGCTACCACATTAATTGAAAGCAGGGAAAGCCGCCTGGGTCATAAAATGACTCAGACATTAGGTGCACGAGACTGCTCTAACATTTTTCGCAGCAGTCTTATAGGCTAGTCCATCCTCTTTTTTTAAGACTGAATGTTCCGTTATATGAGCTATTAGCTTACAGGTTCAAAGTTCTTCATGTACTTGTTTTCTTTCTTCAGGAACAATGTGTTCCAGCTGATTATGACAGCTGACTGCCCGTCTGTCACATCAGGACATTGTTGAAGCACGTTCAAAGCTGGAAACACGTCCACTTCCGTTCAACCATGCCTACATTCTTACCTTCTTAAGAATTCCTAATTAGGCCTGCTCGGTTTTATTTCAAAATATGTTTTATAACCTAGGCTACTAGGCCTATAGCCTAGAGTGTAGACTATGGGCATGGTTATATTCATACGTCGATGACAATATCAAGAAAAATATGGCCAATGTCATTTAATTGAAAGATTATGGATTGGTGAATTTTTTTAGTTTAGCCTAACTTTTATTTCGCCTAGACTATAAGCTATTTTTTGCACAATTACAAATAATAATAATAACTAGAAATGCAATTCCAAGGAATTACCAGTGCATGAAAATGCTAAAGATGTGATGTAAAATATCATGTATAGTTAAAACAGATAATACAGAGATGGTTACTATGGTGATGCTAGGATAGACATGGTGGTTGCATAGCTTAATAAAAGTTGATAGTTTAAAAGTAGACTGTTTAAAAGCTGAATGTAGATAGTTTAAAAGTTGTTGATAGGCAGTAGATAGTTTAAAAGTTGTTGATAGACAGCTAGTTTAATAGATAGTTTAATGATAGTTTAAAAGTAGACCGTTTAAAAGTTGAAGGTAAATAGTTTAAAAGTTGTTGACAGACTGAAAGTTTAATGAATGTTGATATTCAAATAGTTTAATGGCTGTGTATAGGTAGATATTTGACGATAACTGAAAGTTGGAATGGCTCTAATGTTTGCTAGCAGTTATGCTAAGATTTTTAACTATGCTAACCATGCTACTTAGCTAATGTTTTATAGCAGTACTATCAACGCTAACATATTAACCATGCTACTTAGCTAACTTAAGTAACGTTTTCTAGCAGTTTTGCTAAACATGCTAACATGCTAACTATGTTAACCATGTGACTTAGCTAACCTAGCTTATCATTTTTCATTTTTCTTGAATTTCCCCTGGGGATCAATAAAGTATCTATCTATCTATCTATCTATCTATCTATTTAGCATGCTAACAATGTTAACATGCTAACTATGCTAACATTGTGACTTAGCTAACCTAACTAATCATTTTTAGTTGTTATGCTAACTATGCTAACTAACATGCTAACATGCTAACTATGCTAACCATGTGACTTAGCTAACCTAGCTAATCATTTTTAGCAGTTTTGTTAAAAATGCTAACAATGTTAGCAATGCTAACATGCTAACTATGCTAACCATGCTAACTAGCTACAGTGGGTAGGAGTCATAGTTGATGACAAGTGTTGACATAGTTGATGACAAGTTAAAAGTTGTTGATAGACAGCTAATTTAATAGATATTTTAATAATAGTTTAAAAGTAGACTGTTTAAAAGTTGAATGTATATAGTTTAAAAGTTGAATGTAGATAGTTTAAAGTTGTTGATAGACAGCTAGTTTAATAGATAGATAGTTTAATGATAGTTTAAAAGTAGACCGTTTAAAAGTTGAATGTAAAAAGTTCAGTAGTTTAATGGGTTACATTGTTTAACAGTGGATTATTGTAGTGAGGACTTTTATTTTGAAACAGTTTTGGGCAGAGGAAACAGTTGAATAGGATGTGTAGTCTTAATTGACCAAGATTGTATGCTTAAAGCCTGAGGCTGCAGGTGGCCTGAACACCTGTCATAGGATTCTAGTGCTTAATGGCCGTATTATGATGTCATAATCGGCAATGTTAAGTCTATGGGGATTTTTAAAAGTTTTTCTTTAATAGTTTAAAAAGTATAAAAGTTTCAAAGTTGAAAAGACATAGCAGCTTGGTCCGTTTGAAGACCTACGTAACAAAGTTTGAATTAAGTTTCTAAGTTTAACTGTTCAAGAGAAATTGCGTACGGAAAAAGTGGTAAGCGGAATAATAATAAGAAGAAGCCTAGGAAGAACAGTACAGTGCATTTTCATGCACTGTAATAATAATAATAATGTGTAGCCTAGCACTTTTCAAAATCAAGTTACAAAGTGTTTTACCAAATCTTTTACAGACGTTGAAATTCTAGCCATTAGATTCCTGCTTTATTTCAGTTTCTACTTTTTCTCATTCTGAAACTTTGTCTCAGCTTAAGGGGAAATCGCTGGGTCACGGTAGCTCTCTAGTATCAACAATCAGAAAGAGAGGGAAACTGAGGACCATGACTCATGCTTATGGAATGCCGAGATGCCACACCCTTTTCGCTCTCTGAGACATGTGGTGACCTGCAGAAATGATTGCGTAGGGCTTTCTTTTACTATGGGCTGAGCACAAACACTGCCGAAGGCATCTTGACGTCTCATATGTGCAGGTGCAGAACACAGTGGACAGGCACACCTCACCTACTGACACATAAATCACACATCTTCATTACTTCAAGGCCATTTGATTTGAATATTTTAATCATACCACTTCCGTTTAACTCGACAAAACCAGTTGTATAATTTGTTGAGTTTGTCAAACCACCCAGTTGGCCTATATAATCATCGCTGATGAGTAAAGTTGTAGACTAAAATAGGCTACCCTAGCCTACTACATGACACATCAAACGTGAACTGTAGGCTATATAGGCCTACCTATAGGTTATGCAAACGAGAATAGGCTTTAGGCTACCTAAACCATCTTGGCTGGAGGAAGTTTGGCTTGTATGGATGTTGCATAATATCGTAGCAGTTAGTTTATATGGACAATATCCTACCTCACATCCACTAGGCTATACAACTTACTGGTCAAACAAGTTCTTTTTGACCATAGCCTATTGTGTTCGTGGTCAAATTTGTCCGATTGACAATTATTTTCTCTCAAAAAAGTTGTTAATTTACTCTGACTATCATGAGGCTCATTGATCATGATGATCATTGTGATCATTTTCATTGGGTGTTTTAGCCTATTTAACTTTAGAACACCCATTGTGTTCTCGGTCAAAAATGACCGGCCATGAATGGGTGAGAAAATGGTCAGTGTATAAAATTGAGTCCAGGACTTTTGATCAGATGGACTCTGGTGCTTCTGTACATTCACACAAACCCATATTGTTTCATCATGTGAACACAGATTAGTGATTATTAATACCCATACATCTTTACTTCTAGAGACCCTGCCTCTCGTGATGCTCTTTTTTCATACCTTTTTTGAAACATGTTGCTGATATCAAATTCAAAATAAACATATATTTGCATGAAATAGTCAAATTTGTCATTTTCAAATTTGATATACTGTGTCCTTTTTGCAACTAATTATGAGTTTAAGAGATTTGCAGATTATTACATTCTGTTTTTATCCACATTTTACACAACGTCCCAACCTTTTCTGTTTTGGGGTGTGAGTGCTGTCAGAGTCCTTATTAGACATTCTCTGGTGCTGTGTTTGTAGCCTAGGCTATTGCTGCTGGAACACTGTCGTTAACTTTTGTGGCTCTAGCCTATCTATCTATCTATCTATCTATGAATGTACAATTAATGAATGCTTAATAATTAGTAAACTTTTGTGTATTGACTGACATTCTGTTTCACCAATTGCTTTGTAGAATTTATCAAAACAAAAAAATGCTCATTGACCAATAAAGTCATCGGGATTGCAACGCTTGCCACGCAGGCAAAGATTCATGGACCAATGACTGAAAGCTGGAAGGCGGGTCAGTGGAGGCACTGGTAGACACGTAGCTAGTAAGTGTCAGCTAATCGATGTTAGCTTAGAAATGATAAAACTTGTATTCAATTTGTGGTTGTAAGTACTATGTCATTGCTTTGAATGACTGATACCACTTCGTTGAATCAATTTGAGAGAGTTAAAGGCTGCTGTTTGTAAAGTTACAGGGAGCTCTTTGATGTAGATGAGGTAGTTAGTCTAGCTAACATTAGCTATCTAGCTAGCAATTGACGTGGATGCCCAGCTGACGAAGTAACATCTGCTGCCAGCAGTAGGGAGAACACGTTAACCAAACGGTTTGGCAAACACACAAGGTATCTAACAAGTAGATTACTTGTCTTTTTTCATTTATTTTTAGGGTCATCCTACGATAGAAAATGGACCTTCCTCACCATGGACATAGAGCGAGTAAGTAACGTCACATTACTACCAGTCAACGATAACAGTTTACTACGGCCATTTACCTGTCCTATATATCGCTAACTTATCTAAACTTTGTAAACTTGCTCAACTT
Source organism: Alosa pseudoharengus (assembly GCF_046254945.1). Lineage (NCBI taxonomy): Eukaryota > Metazoa > Chordata > Actinopteri > Clupeiformes > Clupeidae > Alosa > Alosa pseudoharengus. The sequence continues at coordinate 32,543,135 of NW_027468657.1, forward strand.
ACAGTAAGGCTTGTTATTTTGGACGATAATTGGATGACATTCTTTTAGACAAACTTTTCTAAGTTTGGTGATAGCTGGCTCAGCTTCTGCCATGTAACCTGGGCAGACCAATTTTTGCAGAGAGAAAAATCCGGTAGTGTTTGTCATAACGTTATTGTGCATGATTCTCAAGGTAGTTCTAACATGCAAAATAACATTATAACTTAAATGTGCAGTCATAGTAGAAATTCCACAGTTATAGTTCCTTCAGTTGTGCAATTTTGTGTCTAATGAATATCATTTACTTCAAGTAGGACAGGCTAATTGTAGGTTAACGCTTTAGCTGTGCAGGATATATCAGGGGTTTTCCCCCTGATTTTGTATGTTGGATCGACTGTGTTGGGCTGCATGGAATAGTGCTCCCCAGCACAGCCTCATAAACTGACACAAATATATTTTGTTTGGTATTTATACAGCTAAACCAAGAGCTCGCACAGGTCCACCAGCTGGAGACCCCTTGCTTTTTGATGATACCAGCTCCGGAGGGCCTCCAATGTCCAGTCAGGGCTACTACAATTCAGGGTACAACATGAGTGGACCCCCTGGTGGTGGTGGGGGTGGCGCTGGCGTGAACAATTTATTTGCTGATCCGATGGCCAATGCTGCCATGATGTATGGTTCCTCAATTGCCAACCAGGGGAAGGATATTGTCAATAAAGAGGTAAGACTTGGTCTTGAGACATGATGTGGTTTCATCTGGAAGGCTTTTCTGTGTTAGATTTGGAGTCGCCGCTGTTAGAACTGTGTGAATATTCTCTTTTCCCCCAAATCACAGATAGGCCGGTTTGTTTCCATGAACAAGTTGAAGCACTTCTTCGCCGTTGACACCAAATATGTAATGAAGAAACTGATGCTCCTCATGTTCCCCTATACGCATCAGGTAAATTACATTCTAATCTAATTATGGTGGTGTGTTAGCTGACCATATTCATACTTTGCAGGCTCCTTCTCAGTTATTCTATTGCCGCCATACTGTGCCTTACGATAGGGATTCTTAAACTATGGGGCGAGAAATATGTGAGGGGTCAAAAAATGATTTTCTGTCTGAATTAAAAAGTTATTTTTAAAAAGTCCAACAGGTTTAGAAATTGGGATACTCATCAGCCCTAGCTGTAGACCCACAATTCACAGTGTTTCCATATTGTTTCTGTTTGAGAATGGGTGACTATACTGCTTATGTAAGATCTGGATGACTGACCGATACATATACTTATTTGCATTGCACTTCTTGTTGTTGACAATACATTGTTACATATTAGCTTCTGCTTTGCGTTTTATGCAGTGGTTAACACTAACGGTTACTGCACTGTCAAATCAGTTGGTTGGGAGACATGGCCAATAGATTTTGGGGGATGAGCAGATAAAAAGTTGTGAGAACCACGGCCAGTGACTCCTTCAAAGATATTCCATAATCATAGTGTATATGAAAAAAGGTTTTGTCCTGTGCATTATCTGTCCATTGTCAGATGCAGTACACAAAATACTCCATGTCCCGATGAAGACAAGGCAGTAGTGTTGCACGGTGTATCGATACTAAAAAGGTATCACGATGCCTTCACACAAAAAACGATGCGATTTCCGACGTTTTTAGAATCGATACTTTATTAAAATTAACGTTCTGTGTCTGCGTGAACTGCTGCTCTCACTGCTCCTTGCACGCATCTAGGCAAGTGGGCGTGTCAAGCAGGCAGCTCTGAGTGAGTGAGTGAGTGCGCAGCCAACGTCAACATGGTTATGGTTATGGATTTAGCAGACGCCTTTGTCCAAAGCGACACATAAATACAAAACAACATAATATTTAAAATTGAACAGGGAACAGATTAGAATGTAGGTCAAATATAGTAAGGAGAATAGTTATAGTACACAATAATATCAATTCAATCAATAGCCTAATAAAAAAGCAATGGAAAAAAAAGGGGGAAAGGCAATAATAAACAATAATGTCCATTCAATCAATAATATAAAAACAATGATATGCTAAGACTACATTAAGGAGAATATCAATAATAAACAATAATGTCAAATTAATTAACAGCCCAATTAAAATAAAACAACATTATACAAACCATAACACACAAGTGCTTAAACAACTAAGTAAATGTTGAATAGGAATGTCTTAGGAATGAGACCCCTCTTAAATGACCCAAAACTACCACAGGAACGGAGAGCACTGGGCAATTCATTCCACCAACATGGAACCACTGAAGAAAAGAGTCTGGAATTAGACCCAGTTTTCATGACTGGTCGACACAACATGCGCTCACCAGAAGACCGCAGTGGGCGGTTGGGGATGTAAGGCTTGATTATTGAAATAAAATAACTAGGAGCAGATCTAGTTAGTGTCCTATAGGCCAAAGTGAGAGATTTAAATTTAATTCTGGCTACTATAGGGAGCCAATGGAGAGTAACTAGGAGAGGAGTTACATGTGTCCTCTTTGGCTGATTGAAGACCAGGCGTGCTCCAGCATTCTGAATCAGCTGTAATGATCTTGTTACACAAGCGGGTAAGCCAGCTAATAGTGAATTACAATAGTCCAGCTTAGAGATGACCATGGTCTGAACAAGAAGTTGTGTGGAATCTTGTGTCAGATAAGGTCTGATCTTCCTAATGTTGTAAAGACATGATTTTGCAATAGAAGCTATATGCTCAGAGAAGTTAAGTCGGTCATCAATTACAACGCCCAAGTTTCGTGCCGATCTAGTTGGGGTCAGTGAAGTTGAGTCAAGCTGGATGTTAATCTGTTGGGGAATAGCTGTTTTAGCTGGAAACACCAAAAACTCTGTTTTTGAGAGATTAAGCTGAAGTTGCCGATCTTTCATCCAGGCTGAAATATCCTTAAGGCATGCAGAAATCCGGTGGGAAACACTAGAGTCATCAGGTGGGAAAGACAGGTAAAGTTGAGTGTCGTCTGCATAACAGTGATAGTCAAATCCATGGGAGCGAATGGTATCACCTAAGGAAGTGGTGTAAATAGAGAAAAGCAAGGGTCCTAATACTGATCCCTGAGGCACACCTGTGGTGAGGTCATGAGACTTAGATACCTGTCCCTGCCAAGACACGTTGAAAGAACGCCCTTTAAGGTAAGATTCAAACCAGTCAAGAGCTTTTCCAGAAATTCCCAGTTCAGATAGTATAGATAGGAGAATGTCATGGTTAACAGTATCAAAGGCTGCAGATAAATCTAGTAGAATTAATATTGATGACTGAGCAGAGGACTTAGCTACTCTCAATGCTTCAGTCACAGACAGAAGAGCAGTTTCAGTAGAATGACCATTCTTGAAACCAGACTGCATAGGGTCTAGTAGATTATTCTGATGAAGAAAGTCACAAACTTGCTTGAAGACCACTTTCTCCAAAACCTTTCACAAGAATGGAAGAAGGGAGACAGGTCTGTAGTTCTTCACCTCAGTTGGATTAAGTGTACTTTTCTTTAGCAGAGGTGTAACCCTAGCCTGTTTAAAAGAATAAGGAACTATTCCAGAACTGAGTGAAGCATTAAATACATGTGTGACTGCTGGTAGAACAGCGGGTGAGAGAGACTGTAGAAGAGTGGACGGGACAGGATCTAATGGGCATGTTGTTGGACGACATCGCTGAAGCAATTGAGAGACTGCCTCCTCATCAAGAGGAGAGAAAGAGTCAAATGATGTGGTCATACTAACACAAGGCAAAGCCCTCCTTATAGGAGCATCAAACTGAGCACTTATTTTAGCAACTTTTTCAGTAAAAAATGTTGCAAAGTCATCTGCTGACAGTGAAGTAGTTGATGGTGGTGGTGGAGGATTGAGAAGAGATTTGAAAGTAGAAAAAAGTTTTCTACTGTCAGTGGCGCTCTCAATCTTGCTTTGATAGAATGCCTTTTTGCAAGTGTAACAGTGGATGAAAAGGATGACAGCAAAGACTGGTAGTTACTAAGATCATTTCCATCTCTGGATTTACGCCATTTCCTCTCAGCAGCTCTAAGTTCCTTTCGTACTGAGACTACACTGTTCGTCAGCCATGGATGACGAGGTTTAGAACGAGTAGGTCTTGATGAAAGAGGACATGCTGCATTCAGACAAGATGCCAGTGTAGAGCAGAGAGTCTCTGTAGCGTCATTAACCTCCAGTGCCAAGAATGAGCTAGGAGTAGGTAAAGCAGATGTTACTAATGTTGCAAAATGGTCGCTTGAGAGGCTTCTGAGATTACGCCGGAACAAAATTGTCGGAGGAGGAGCTGCTGGGTTATCCAGGAGACGCACAGAGAATCTGATAAAGTGATGATCCGATACATGTAATGGATTAACCAAAACGTTGTCTGTATTACAGTTACGTACCAGAATTAAATCAAGATCTTTACCAGCCTTGTGAGTAGGAGGACTGTGGACACGTGTGATATTAAATGAGGAGAGTAAGGACAGGAAGTCAATTGAAGACGAGTTATCCAAATGAAGATTAAAATCGCCAAGGATTAATAATGGGCATGCATCCATTGGAATAGCAGACAGTAGAATGTCCAACTCATTCACAAAGTTCCCAAGTTGTCCTGGAGGGCGATAAATAACCACCAAGCATAATTTGTATGGCTCAGTTATCATGATGGCATGATATTCAAACAAGTTGTGGACCTGAGCAGGCAGCAACTGTGTAAACCTCCAATCATCAGAGACGAGAAAGCCTGTCCCGCCTCCTCTACCAGACGGACGACTTGTATGCGAAAAAGCAAAATTGGAGGTGTGGCAGTATTCTCTGGCCTAATCCACGTCTCTGTAAGCGCAAGCAACATACAGTAGTTCTTTGCCGACCGTCCTCGGCCTTGTGGATAAAACAAAAGGTGAAGTGAAATCTGCAACTATTTCGGATACATCGCGAATAGTGAAGGCAAGCCATCAGGTACACAGAGGCCCGTTTGAAAACACGACTACATGGTGCCAAGTTCTTCTCTTCTGTTTTAGTCTAGCCTAAGTGAAACGAGTTCTCTGGGATAAAGCGAACCTTCCTTCATCAATGAATTTTGACGAGACATAATGAGCTGTAATCATTTTGACGAGACATAACGAGCTGTAATCATAGGGTGCTAACGTGATGAAAGCGCAATGTTCACGCCAGAATAACATTACCATAACTTGTAAACAATTTATTTCATGTTTGGTCAGTACTACTGGTAATATTTGTCATGGCATGTAGACTGCAATTTGTTCAATAAGTATTGCCCAGATGTAGGATAGGCTACCCGAAATGCGCTAATTAAAGCCCACAGCATATAATACCACCAAAGCGTGTTGAGTCAGTCCTAATAATAATAACGGCTTATTGTTACGTGGTAGCAAATCATGTTATCAAAGAAATAGACGTAGGCTAATGTAGGAATGCACACAGACATATTGCAACAGGTAATGGTGTAGGCCTATCTGACGAAGACCTAAGTGGTTGGAACGTCGTACTTGTACACTGGGCGCAAAGAAGACTATCCTCACATTTTTCCCTTTGCAACTGTCAAAGAAATCCCATGAACACGGGAAGGCCTAGGGAATACTGTACATCAGATGGCCTAAAGATTAGGCCCCTCTGCATAGCATTCAGTGATTTGCATGCAGTAATTTCAACACTGACCTTGATCTAGCCTAGTTTGGCTATTTAAAGCTACTTTATTGGCAAAACACAACACAATGTAAACCTAGAACCCAGAATTGACCTACACACTACAAAAGTGCACCGAATTCAACACAAATACACTTGGAGGAGGTATGAGTCCTTTCTTTTCCAGATATCTTAGGATTTCGCCATAGTATCGTTTCAGTATCGAGCATCGTGATATTTATGGCAGGTATCGTATCGAAGTCATAATTTTGGTATCGTGACAACACTACAAGACAGTGTGTCTAATTCTTGTTTTATTTCATATTGTGATTTCATTAGGACTGGGAAGTGCGATACCACAGAGATACTCCCCTGCCTCCCCGACATGATGTGAATGCTCCTGACCTCTACATACCCTGTGAGTCAAGGCTAATACTACTAGTGCTGATGACATGGGTGACGAGATGAAAATAACTTTGGTTGTGATCATGTTAATATTCCCTCTTCCAGTAATGTAGAATGCTTGATGTACGCCTACATTAGTTAAATTTCACAAAGTCTGAAAAATTCTTCATTTGTCTTGAAAAACAGTCACTGTCCTGATTCTGATTCTAATTGAGGTTTCTTTTTGTCATAGCAATGGCTTTCATCACCTACATTTTGCTAGCTGGGATGGCCCTTGGAATCCAGAAAAGGTTAAATATGTGTTTACCTGCGTATCCCCTATTTGTACTTTTAAATAAAGGAGCTATGTGGAGTAGTCCTGAATACAGTCACACTGCACTCTTCCATCAACTCACATTTTATAGAATACAGCACCACACATGGTACCCAGGACATAAGACCCGGGCTTGCTGTTTTGTGTGCTAATTTCAGTGGAAATCTGGACAGGCATTTTTGTTTCTTTGCATTCTTTTGGTATTTCTAGGTCATTAAAAAACCCTCCACATAGCACCTTCTGTTGTTTTATTACATGCTCATAGTGAAAGATTGCCTGGCCCATACAGTGTATTGTCATATCAGACCTGTACTATGTTCTTATATAAATGAGAAATGGCAAGCTGAATGGGATGATTGTGTGGACAATAAGCTGCATGAAATATGTAACACTGTAAAACAAACAATAACTCAATCCTTTTCATGTAGACGTGACCAAGTTGTATATACAAGGTGTCGAATTGGTCATTCTAGATTAACACACATTTTTTTGTTAACTGGAGGTGCACCCCTACTTTGTCATTTTTGTTGTAGCCCCCTATCAATTAAGCATATTCTAACTTGCTCTGCACTGAGAATGAAAAGGCAGCAGTTTTTAAAAAAAGATAATGTTGTAGATATTTTCAATAAGGTCCCACCTTTAAAAGTTTTGAACTTTTTAGTATGTATTGAAACTTATCTAAGCTATTCATTTATTTGGTAAACATCATATGAATACTTTTCAACTGTATTTGCCTCGATATAGCCATAGCTGCTGAACTGGCAATAAATGGAAACAATCAATCAATCAATCATATCAGACCTGCTTACCTGTTGTTCCCTCTCTTGTTTATGTCTCCTGTGGAACAGGTTCAGTCCAGAGGTGTTGGGGCTGTGTGCCAGCACTGCCCTGGTGTGGATGGTCATTGAGGTGTTGGCCATGCTGTTGAGCTTGTACTTGCTTACCGTGCACTCTGATCTTTCTACCTTTGATCTCATCGCTTACAGTGGATACAAATATGTGGGGTAAGGCTTTTTCTGGCATCACTGTACTGAAACTCAGCTTTATTTTAATGCACATTAACATGTTGCTGTTATGTAAAGGAGCATGGAGACCATTCCTGACCTTAAATGAGTTCAATGAAATGAATCTAAACTGTTGCCTCTCTCTGGTTTAGGATGATCTTCACTGTCCTCTGTGGACTCCTCTTTGGCAGTGATGGCTACTATGTTGCTTTGGCCTGGAGTTCCTGTGCCCTCATGTTTTTCATAGTGAGTTCACAGTTTTACATAACTCAGTTTATTAATGACCATTGTGATATGATGTGAGCAAGGGATAATCACCCCGATGTGCAGCAGAGTCAAAAGCACAAAACCTGTTGCCATTGACAGCGGTCATTACATACTTTGCAATGGTAATTACATAGATTTAACAGACCTCCAAACGTTGGGAAGGCCCATTCATGTGAATGGAACTTTCTGCAGCACTCTGTAGAGCCGTGAAAAAAAGTGTGATAATGTGGTGTACATGTTGTGATCTACGAAATATTGAAGATGTAAATGAATAGTTCTGCTTAGTTCACTGACATGTCCCTTTTACATACACATTTAAATGACATGCTTGTTATGACCCCTTATTTGTAGTTTATGATCATGATAATTTCAGAAACGCCCCAAGCAAATATCCTAACATCTGTCAAATAGTGAAGAAAATAGCCAAGCACAAGCAAACAGAATGTCCAAAGAGTCCAAATGAGTTCTCAAGTAATCCAAAAGTGACTTAATTAATTAATCAATTTATTAATTAATTACCAGAAACTGCCAGGTGTTCAACCATAACAGTTTTAGTTTTTGGAAAATGGTTTATTAGCATGTAGCATGCTGTACCATGTTATTTTTAGCATGATGATGATCGTAACATAGTGGGTATGAAACTAATGGTGGTTATGCAGTATAAAGTGATGTAATGTAAGACTGCATTTCTTTGCAGAGAGATTAATGATTAAGATGAATGGTTAAATGATTAATGATTAAGATTATTGTGTTTGTTTGCTGTAGGTAACCAGACAATAGTGTTTGTTATTAAATTGAAACATGAGATACATTATGAAGGTTATAACACTCCCAAGTCAGTATGATGGTATATGGTAATATGAGATGAACACATCTATCCTTTCCAGTATATATTCAGTTACATCTCTCTTCTCAGGTCCGCTCACTCAAGATGAAGATTCTTTCCTCGCTGTCCTCCGACTCCATGGGTGCTGGAGCAAGCGTCAAGCCCCGCTTCCGCCTTTACATCACCATGGCAACTGCTGTTTTTCAGCCAATCATCATTTACTGGCTCACCTCTCACCTGGTCAGGTGACCTGGTAGTGCCCATCCATCAGGGTCTGCTAGCATGGAACTTTCAATTACCTTTAGCAAACTTCGTGGAGTGTCATTACTACACTTGCCTTTGGCCACTGTACCAAAATGGTCTGTAGATATTTGCTTGTTGTAGGTTGTTTGTTTTGGGGACTAAAGTGTTGATGAACTCCTTAAACAAACTCAGACTGAATAAGGCATGTAAGACTGTGGATGAATGGATAGCTTATTGAAAAATATCTTCAGAGTTAAGGGTTTTCACTTCAACAAAAATGGACCTCTAAGAACCTTGTAAACTCTTTGTCCCTTGGCTGTCTAATAGTCTAAACAGGCAGACAACCAAAATGACCAATGAACGAATATTAGGAGAATGCAAACAGTTTTGGCTATATCAAATACGTATCTATATTGCAAAAGAGTCGTCCAGTTCAAATTGCAACTCCCTGGATTAACATTCTGTGCTGAAATATTGTGTATGTCGTGAAGCACACACTTGTATAACTCCTTTTGTATTTATCTGTGCTATTGGAAGCATGAACAGCAGTGTTTTTATTTTTGTAGTAAAACAAAAACAAAATGAGTGAATTTTAAACGAAAGCAGTTTATACGTTTTCATTTCAGTTGATGTGTGTGATGAAGTGAACCTATTGAGTAATCCGATGTTTTGGATGTAAAGTAAAGAAAAACATACAAAAAAACTGGATCATTGTTATGTGTTCCTTGTTATAGCTGTAATTTAATACATACATTATTATATGCATAACCTGTAAGAATGGAAAGCTTTCAAAACTGGTAGTTTGCCATCTGATACAGATTTAATATGGGGCTAATATTTGTGAGTATTTCAGTAAAGCAGAATAGCCCCTTGTTTGGCCTCAATTTGCTAAAAGAAAATGAGTGTCTACTGCTTTAATGCAGACTCAGTCATGAATCAAATGGGCATGTCACTTTAAGGTCGAGCAAGAGGCGCGCCTGCTGCAAAGCGTCCTTTTGGTTACTAAGGAAACCAGGGAAAAGTAAGAACGCGCACACCAGTGATAATTCGTGCGTTCTCTGGGTTCTAGCCGCTGGATTGTTCAAACGAAATAATTTCTACTGTTAAATGCATCCCCGTTGATGCACATTTACATCTTATCAACTTTGTATTAGTTTGGCATAAAAGGTAAGTTACTCTTGTTTGCACCCGTCCCTATCTCAGCACCTAGATATGTCCACAAAAGAATGGTTAGCTTGCTAATTGTTGAAAATGTAACTTAATATTCTAGCGCCATTTTCTCAGGTGGAACACCATGCGGCTTCATTTTAGTTTTGTTTGCTAACTGGACGGAAATGTAGGAATTTTGACTGACTTAACAACAATTAACGTAATGTTAACCACCTATCTCTTCTATGCACCTGTCTGTCCCCGTCGTCCAGAGCCTGTAGATTCGCTTGATGGCTTGCTAAATCATTTACACATGAATAGTGGTGCAAAAATAATTTGTTAGGACTTTGAACTGGACGACTCTTTTGTCCACTCTACCTCTGGATCTGTCTTTAACTATGCATTTTAATTTCTTGAGAGTCTTTGATTACAACCTCTTTAATTATAATGTTAGTATAGTTTGATTATTGCATATTTGGTTTATCACTATACAGACCTTTGTTTCCAATTATGTCAAACAAATGATTGATTACAGGTTCTTTATTGATTTTTTTACCAGGTTCATGTGAATATCACCTGCACTTGTTTGTAGCAGGGAGAGCGATGGAGAAAGATCATTCACTGCCACCCCTCTCTCCCATCCAGTCCCCCAGCACTCCCTGCAAAAACCTTTCACTGTCCCCCTCTCTGCCTCATTCTTCTGCCACTGTACCCTCCTCTCCTCCTCTCTCCCCCTCCTTTCTCTCCCTCCCTTGCTCACACTCGTCCCCATCCTGTCCCACACCTTCTCAGCCCTTTGATGAGCTCACCTCACACTGCCTCGGGTCACCTCTCCTATCTGACCAAGACGACCTGACCTGTTTAAGCTGGCTTCACCAGAGACGGAACCTTCTGCCTATGCAACCTCTGCTCAAGACCTCCTCACTGGCCTACGTAGAACCTCGGGACCTCGTCCCTCCCCCGCCGGGCCCCCGTGCCCTCGGGAAGCCCCCATACTCATTCAGCAGCCTCATATTCATGGCAATAGAGGATTCGCCGGAGAAACAGCTGCCGGTGAAGGATATCTATGAGTGGATCGTCAACTCTTTCCCCTACTACAGGGCTGCCCCAGGTGGGTGGAGGAATTCAGTTCGGCACAACCTGTCTCTAAATAAGAGCTTTCGCCGCATCAGCAGAGAGAAGTGTAAGGTAAGGACTCCAGCAAATTTGCCACCAATATCTGTTTCCTCCGTCATATATGGTGTCTACTTGGATATTTGTGTGTTATTAGGTATTAGTCATTTTGTGTGATGTCCTTACAGTCTGGTGGAAAAGGCTCACTCTGGTGTGTGTGCCCAGAGTATCGACCTGCTCTTTTAGAGGTGCTGAAGAAAACACACTATTGTCACAGTACCAATGTCAATCTACTTAACAATCCTGTATTGTAAGTATAAACACATGGGAATAAATCATGCATCATAGTGGGCTTCACATTTTCCATATTTTTGATGTTCCTAAAAAAAATCTACTTATAATGAATACCAGTTGAATCCCTTCCCTAATTTGACAGAGTAATTAACATCCACATGTTGTCTTTAATGCTGTGCATTTATAGGCAGGAGGCAGCTGATTATGGGCCACCAGTCATGTGTGAAACAGTCGAAATGTCAGGTAGGTAGATATTGAAAAATCACAATCAAAACCCAGGTATGCTTGAATAGATCTCAAATACCAAATGCACCCTCTCAGGAAGAAAGTAAATGGGGGGGGAAAAAACGTTTGGAATGATTTTTTGTGAGAGTTTCCCCATTATTCTACATGACTAGTTAACTTTGTGAAAGTGACTCCCTAAGTCTTCAACTTGTCTAGTCTGACTTTCTCTCAGGATTGCAAAACTGGTGTGTTTGGGTGGCATTGTCATGGGAACAACCTGGCATTGCCCTGGCAACCTATAGCCACAGCAACACCAGGACTGCCCTCTTTATGTGTCTCTTTTAGTGTGTGGTTCTTATGCAAAGTGATTTTCAGCTTGTGTCAATGAGTGGTTGTATTTCTTACACACAGAGCTGAACATCTCTGTGGCAACAGCTGAATTATGTAACTGTGAACTGCTAAGGATACACTAATTGTTCTTAATTCATTGTAGTAGGTGTGTGTCAGTTGTGTAATCACACAAATACATTTTCCAGTCTAGACCTACTACTACAATACATATGACATATCCGTTCCTTGTTTCATGGCTCTTACCCCCCCTCCCCAGATGACCTTTCCTCCAGTGCGCCCTGCTCTATGACCCCTGACCATGAGGAGCTGGTTGCTATAGAGTCTGTGACACTTCATGAGGAGGCAGAAAAAGAGGGAGAGAAAGACCCGCTTGCTGACAGTGGCTACATTGAGCTCCATTATTACCAGTTTAACCAGTATGAGTACCTAGTGCTTCCTGGAAACGCAGAGCTGGATCTGGAGACGGTAGAGATACTACAGCTGGATGCAGAGGCCCAGGAAGCTGCCGGTTCACTCCTTGACCTTGCAGGGGGTGGACACTCTGGGTAATTAGCATACGAGGTCAAGCAACTACAGTTACTAAACACACTCAACAGAGACTGATGCAAACTGGTGTGACTTGACATGTTACATGCTGACATGATGTTGCTACATGCTGACTATTTATGGAATGGTTGTTCAATGTTGACACCATAAAACTGCCTGAGAATTGTTCCTGTCACTAAGTGATGTAGGTGCTGTACCTCACATGGAAATCAGCCAATGCACTTGAACTCTCTTTCTGAAATGTTAACAATAACTGAAAGCAACGTTCCTCTAAGATTTTGCTGTTGGAATTCCTTGAATAAAAATGGCTATTTTTGTGTTTTTCACACTGTGGTCATTAAGAATCAATTTATTGTTGTTATCATTTATAAATTGTGGAATGCTTTAAACACTTGTAAGAAGACTGCCAGTGGTTCCACTTTGTTTCAGGGCACAAATAATGTTTAGTAACTAATCTTGTGCACTTAGTGGATGATTAATATGTTACTTTTGAGACATTTCAGACTTTGTAGACCTCTCTGTTTAACATTATGTGAACTTTTGATTCCTTTCTTGTGTAAATGACTGACTTTTATCTTGCTTCATGGAATAAGACAGTTGGTCGCAATTTCTGATTTCTGTATAATTTGCATGGCAATAAAGAGTTATTGAAATGGTTTTATATGGAAAACGTTTTCTTTTTTATTTAAAACATACTCCAAGGCCGAATGTAACATACTGTATTTGAACGTTGTATTGCAGTGGATGTGGACAGAATGCATTGTACACAACAGTGAAGTGTTACAGTGATATATGAAAATATGTTGTTCTTCAGGTTAAGCATTCTTATTCTTTGTAATGTTCTGGTGTCTTGATGGGTAAATATGGTTGTAATTATGGCCGCACTCATGCCATTTGGTCTAGCCTACTGACACACCCTCTGTATATGGCAGAAATCATGGAAAAACTGATGGTGCCCACAAAAAATACTATTAAAGGAACATGCCATATTAAATTATTTAAGATTAACAGCAGGTTGAGTATAGCCTAGGCTACATGACGTAGCCTACTGTCAGGTAATCGGTTATAATTTTGTAATGTTTGAAAAGCGGCTCATGGTTTATGACAAGTGTTTAGCTGATTCCGCAATCGTAACCCGTTAAAAGAACTTCATGTCCCATGAGCATAACATTTACTCAACCTAGGAACCGCATTCCAGACTTTGTAGTTCAATTATGTGCCATCATAACTACAAGTCGTTGTGAGTCACTCCCAAAACAAACTACATATCCTGTCTGGCAGTTGGATGTGGGAAGTGTCATATGGATTCGTACTAGTTGGTAAAAGTTTAGCTGGAGCTAGAGTTGAGGCACAGCTACTGCAAAGAAAAAGCTTGGACCAACTAAAAGATACCAAAGGTAAAGAAAGCTGAATTGATTACAAAGTGTTATTACCTGAGCGTGTGCGTTATGTGTCTTAGTTGGGTGCGTGTGTGAACACAATTTGTGTCCCGCATCTCTTTCGTTGAACTGCCTCATCAACGTTAAATCACATGTGTTACAACATGAATTACCTGTTTGTTTTAGCATCATCATCGAGAGTGATGATGCTACATAGCTTATTCGGAGAATTAAGCTATGTTGACCATTTGTTTCAGATTATCCTATACTTCGTTACGCTGCCATCAACACGGAGCAAGCCAATTATCCCTAGCTGTTGCTAGTTTAGCTTGCTTGCTAACGTTACCTAGCCCATGGTCTTTTACAAAGTGCGTTCATATCAGCATAGCTAGCTACCGTTTCGCGTTTCACTAATTAAGCAAAGCCAATAAAACATCTATTTAGCTACATATTTATCCAGGTCACTCTGTCAAACAGTTTATGGAGTTTCAAGACGTTATGACGAGCGAAGCCAGCGTTAATGGTCTTATGTTTACAGTGACTAATTTAATTCGCAGGTTACAACTTAATTTGACATTTGGGGAAATTTCCTTTCGAAACTTGTTGTCTGACATGCTTAAGGTTAGCGACATAAAAAAAACTACATACCAGGTGACGTTATCCCCTTTGTCACAGTTCTACACACTTAGTTACCTGTATGTCTACAGGTGTCGATGACCCGTTGGGTGGAACCACATATTTGACATTCTCTCCTTTCTAGCTAATTTTCGGTACTAGTCTCTATACTCATGTTGGTCTTTTGTGGTCAATTTACCAAGCGTCCTGCGAAAACCTGAAATTTATTTTGCCTACCTACAATATTGATCACTGTTGGGGCCCTTCCTCAACTCTGACATCCTATCTAAAATGTCACATTATTTTCTGTCAAGTAACGTTACTGAAGATGACATGTTAGGGCATGGAATTATCGTAGAGTAGATAGATAGATATATACTTTATTGATCCCCAAGGGGAAATTCAAGAGTAGTGGACCCCAACGTCTGTGTGCTTGAACTGTTGCATATCCAAATAGATTAGCAGTAGTTAATTCCTCAGCAATGTTGGTTGTGTTTTCGTGCCGGCGGGTGTGGGTAGTCGCTGCGGTGCAACAAAGCAACTCATTCAAAAGCGGTGGAATCCATGAGTGGTTCTGTTGCACGCGGTTGGCGTTTCGCTGTTACCATTGGCCCATTTTCTGCTTGCGCATCTAGGCGCAGTTTCGTTTCCACAGTGGCTACTAGACATCATAACCAGGAATCTGGTTGCATAGATGTTGAAACTGCCATTTATCATCAGACAAGAAGCAAGTAATGTGTTACATCTTGAATATATAGTTGATGTCATGTTTTAATACTCTGATGAGCGTCTGTTGTGTCGACCATCCATTATTGCTAAGAGGTCACAGTCTAGACTCACGGCCTCTGTGACTCCTCGTTGGTGGTATGGGTTAATGTCCTACGTACCGATAGTTTTGTGACTTTCAAGAAATGTTTTGAAGAATAATTTGTTCACCTTGCACTTAATTAATGCATTGTCTTAGAGTTATGGTTTGTATGTTTATGTTTTTTGTTAATATAAAAACTCAGCATTTTAATTGTTTTGGTGTTGTTATTGTTGCTATCTTTATGTAGGCTTTTTGTATATTTACTTGGAACTAATGAGCGTTTTTATACTGTAAATCGCTTTGGCTAAAGTTACTGCCAAATACCATAAACATATTAAGGCCTTTTCTAGGAGTTGCAAATTGCAATGGCAAACCCTTGTTTGTTCACTTTTTATGACTTTACTTTTTGTCAGGCCTCTGCATCAGGGAAGCAAAATGGCGAGTGAGCCTGGCGCAGTTCAGATAGTCCGGGTAAATAAGAAGGACCACTCCTTTGAGCTGGACACTAAGGCCTTGGAGGAGATTCTTCTTGCCCCAGAGGTGCGAGATAAGCATGCAGTGGTCCTGTCTGTGGCTGGGGCCTTCCGTAAGGGCAAGAGCTTTCTTCTAGACTTCATGCTTCGGTATATGCACAGGAGGGTGAGTGACCACACACACAGAAGCTGTACAAATGAAAACACTTGTGTATGTTTACGCAAGATGAACTAACATTGAGTAACTGTAAAACCTCATTAATGCTGTCAGTTAGTGGTCCTCTTCCTGTTATGTCACCTACTTGTAGTGTTACTGTTTTGTGTCATTCTCCTGTTCCACAACTGCCACCATTGCTTTTCCACTGGCTTTACTCTTCCTTTTGTTTCTGAACACACTAGAGGCGCCACATAGAGCTGGCCAGGGGGCCTAGAACATGCTAGTGATTATCCATCAGGGAGGCAGGGAGGGGTCAGGGGGACTCGGGACTGGGTGGAACCTCTGGTTATTATATGTATTGTTATCGTATTGGTGTATTAGTTCTGTCAGACAGCAATTTCTGTCTTTGTCAGCTCTTCACTCACTCCACTCTCTCTCTCTCACTCACTCACTCACTCTCTCTCGCTCTCTCACTCACTCCACTCTCTCTCTCTCACTCACTCACTCACTCACTCACTCTCTCTCTCTCTCACTCTCTCTCTCTCTCTCCCCCCTGCTGACATCTCTCCATAGGATGAAGAGGACTGGTTGGGAGTGGAAGATGAGCCCCTTACGGGGTTCTCCTGGAGGGGCGGTTCAGAACCTGAGACCACAGGCATCCAGCTGTGGAACCAGGTGTTCTTGGTGGACAAAAGTGATGGCTCTCAGGTACTGAAGTGAGGTGTTTATGGGAAAACTCTCTATTGACCTCATTGTTTTATGGCCACAGAAGTTTGTACATTAGGCCTGTAGTTCCTTGTGCACCATCTGGGATGTAGAGATGAATGATGCCCTACGGAGACCCATACAATTCTGAATTTCTGATCACAGATAATCTCCTTTGCTTCTAAGACACAATACTGTAAATGTTAGCTGTAATAGTAATAACTTTGCAAGTGCCCTGGGCAGAATATATTTAATTGATTAGGTATAGAAAGTGTCCAAACTACACTAATTCAGATGAGCTGTTTGAGTCTGCAGATAAGGGCATTGATATAAGCTTGGAACTGAATTTGCTCTGCTGAGAGATGTCTCATTCATCCCAAAGTATTGTGTATTTACTCTATATTAAGCCACTTATACGTGGTTATAAGCTAATAAGAGCTTTTTCATCTCTAAATTTTAGTTTACACCAATGTAAATGGTTTGTGTTGCATTACTGTCTTTTCCAGGTTGCCGTACTTCTAATGGACACTCAGGGTGCCTTCGATAACCAGTCCACAGTGAAAGACTGTGCTACAATCTTTGCCCTCAGCACAATGACCAGCTCGATGCAGGTATGCCAAAGGCTTCAGCCCTATGTGTCTGCATGCCTGACAGGGGCTCGACCACCTAGGTGTGGCCATGAAGTGTGGGAGATTCCATTTCTAAGACAGTCACAGAAGCTGTTTTGGAATCCCATGTGGTTATATAAAGGGGTCAGTTACCAGTATATGGTAATGCAGCAATCACAGCTTCACAATATTCACAATGATCTGAGAAGAAATGTTCTCCTTTGGGCAAGTTATATGGTTCTCAGCCTATAACAAGTAGATCGGGTGAATTAAAATCATCCCAGAAAATAAATGCTACTTGGTTGTTGGTCGAAACCTGAATCTTCTAGCTACTGAGTGCCTTACTGATGTCACTTGTCTTCTCTCCAGATCTATAACCTCTCACAGAACATCCAGGAAGATGACCTCCAGCAGCTCCAGGTTAGCAGCCTTACCATACTGCCACTGAACCAGCACTTTTTCTCCAAAGTGCTAGCAATGAGCTGCAACTTTAAGTCGCTCTGTGTGTTTTGCAACACTCGTTCCTTCTTCAAATAGGTCGCCTTTGGCCTGGTTTTCTCTCGGAGGGAATGAAATGGTCTACTGTTGGATACAGTGGATTCTTGAAGCTGTGGGGGATGGCTTAATGCATTGGGTTTTATGGGTGAAGGCTTTGGTTGTCATTAGCAACTTGAAGTAAAAACCTGGCAGTTCTGTGCAAATGAGTCATGTGATGACTAACATGTGTCCAAAGGCTGAGGCGAAAGCCATTAAATGGGATTTATCATTTTAAATGAGTAAATGTGTGTCTAGTTTAAGAGTCTAGCATCAACAAAGAAAAAGAGTTAACATGGCAGTAATAGGGAAAGAAAGAGAGTTGCATCTTGATTGTGTTTTACTATCCTCACAGCTCTTCACAGAGTATGGTCGTCTTGCGATGGATGAAATCTTCCTGAAGCCCTTTCAGGTATGTACCACGGCTGTTTACTTTAGTGCTGACCTGTGGGGTGTACTACGAATCTCGATTAGTGGGTTAGCGAGGTATGTTGCGCTCAAAGCCAGGCTATGCTGTAACACGAAAGTGGATCTGTTTTAGTGTCGCTATATCACCATGGCATCTTATGCTGTCAACCAAACCTGGTCGGGAAAAGGTTATGTGCTAAGTTATTCAATTGTCTTAAAAACGAAGTTATCTCACGTGTAGGATTCTGTCATATATCTTACAGGTGGAGCTCCGCCTCTACTAACATTTTGGATCTCGAATGCGCTTTAATAGTGCTGTGCGTGCAAATATCCCACTATGGACGTGCATACCATACAACAACTGGTGACAATTGATTTATTTGATGTTATAGGTTAGACACAAAAAATCACCGCAGTGTAGATTAAGCTATCGCTCATGAATGCGGAAGTAATTGTTTTTAAATAGAGGCGGTCTTGTGCGTCTCCACGTTACACGATTGGCCAAAGTCATCCCAACACCGAGAACGCGCACAGATCTGAGCTGAAAGCCTAGTTTGACAAATATATCACATAACTGCAATCATAGTATCACTTAACGTATACCCCTGAGTCAAGGCTTTGTCAAGCCTCGATATGTCTACATAGCCTAGATATGTCTAACGTGCTTCATAGTATACCCCACTGGCCTGGTCACTTAAATAAATACAGGCAAATGCACATAGTGCTCAACTGTGTCACAAGTCTCCCCTTTGGTCAGTAGTGGTCCTATGGTTTCATTTGACGAAAAAAACTGCATCCAGTTAGGTACTAATTTATGAGTGAGTGCTCAAGCATGACTCACAGATATTTGATTTTACATTATTCCTGCATGTGGCCTTTCTTCAATTTTAGTAGCTGAATGATGTCTATTGTATCATACAGTCAATTGATGTGGTTATTGTTTGGAACCAGAGCCAGAGTTATGCAAATCTTTGGATCTTTATAGAACATTGTTTTCTATTCATTAAAAGAACAGGAGTTAAAAGGTCTACCAGTGAAAATGTAGTTGGGAAGAGTTAAGAATTTGTGATGAGATAATGCCATTTAGTCTTAATTAGATCCAGAAATGTCTGGCTTGCTGCCATTTTCATTTAATGTTGCATTTGAGCTGGGGAACTATTTAATATGCATTTCCTGTGTGAAATGAGTGAGTGCTGATGCACTTCTGTAAAAGCACTCCCATACCTGACATCTTTATTAATCAAATTCTGGAGCACTCTGTGGAGTTCGTTCATGGGCGATTTTCAGAGGTGGTCTAAATTAACTGTGTTGCAGTAAGATTGTGGTGAGAACACAGTAAGGTCCTGATCCAAACCCAGTTCCAGGAAGAGAAACCATGCTGTTAATGTATTATGGGTTGCTGACCGTTATTTGTTGTTACGTGGGCTAACACAATTAGGACCAGGGACAAAGAGTGAGTACTGACTGCTGAGTTGCAGTAATAGAATGTATCTTGGCTGAAGAGCATAGCATGATAAAGTATACAAAACACTAAAAAGTAGTTACAATTACGGTCGTAATGATTATCATCTAAATGAGCTTCAGCACCATGGCACAGTCATGGCATAAGCAGATTTAGCAAGATCTCCATGTTCTCTGTGTTCAGAGAAGGGTTCCGGTCGAATAGTCCGTCCTGTCTTTTGTTCCAGTTATAATGGCTGCCACTTTCACACTCAGTTTTTAATTTATTACTTTTTAAAGTCAACCCAGTCTCCAATGTCTATTTTTGGGCCAATGTGCTATAATAATACATTTATAAATGTGCAATTAGGAACCAAATTGGACCAATTCATTATAAGTATATATTGTTCTTAGTACTTCTTTGACCAGGCAAATGTGAGAAAGCAAATGGGTGAGTTAGCACCTTATGTAATGCATAGCAATATTTTTTTTTGTGAAACAAAGCTTGGATGACTATTAATGGATGAATTATGTCAAAGCAGTTTGGAAGCACTGGTGCCTCTATTTATTACGTTTGGTATTTGTATTTTCTAACTCGTTTGTTGGCCTCTCCTTGCAGTCTCTCATGTTCTTGATCCGAGACTGGAGCTTCCCCTATGAGTACAAGTATGGCGTAAACGGAGGGAGGGAGTTTCTGGACAAACGATTGCAGGTATCAGAACTTGTCTTTTTGTACCTACTGCTGTGTTTAATATTTTCATCATTCCCATGCCAAGTATACCAGAATGATATCAGATATGTTAGGAATGCTACCTGTTATGGAGTTTAAGATAAATAAGGCGTGTGTGTGTGTGTGTGTGTGTGTGTGTGTGTGTGTGTGTGTGTGTGTGTGTGTGTGTGTGTGTGTGTGTGTGTGTGTGTGTGTGTGTGTGTGTGTGTGTGTGTGTGTGTGTGTGTGTGTGTGTGTGTGTGTGTGTGTGTGTGTGTGTGTGTGTGTGTGTGTGTGTGTGTGTGTGTGTGTGTGTGTGTGTGTGTGTGTGTGACACACAGGTGAAGGAGACTCAGCATGAGGAATTACAGACAGTGAGGGAGCATATTCATTCCTGTTTCACCTCAATTTCCTGCTTCCTCTTACCACATCCTGGGCTAAAAGTGGCCACCAGTCCTGCCTTTAAAGGCCAGCTCAGTGGTATGGAACTCCTTGTTTGTCTATATAAAGTGTCTTAACAGTTGACTCGCAATCTGATAGCAAACTTTCGAGAGCTGCTAGACAGGCCATCTGGGAAACTTTCCTTAGTTACACAATCATATCATATTGTGGGCTTACATTATGTTACATATTGAATATTAAATTAAAATATAATATGTCCTCGCTCCATCATTGTATACAGTGAAGAACCTTTCCATCCATTAATGGACCCTTCACTTAAACTGTAGATGTGGCACCTGAGTTTAAAGAGGAGCTGCGCAACCTAATCTCCACACTGCTGAAGCCTGATGCCCTGGCTGAGAAAGAGATCAACGGCAACAAGGTGACCTGTCGGGGCCTGGTGGAGTTCTTTAAGGTGAGCCTGCCAGTCCTGGCCCACGTCCAATCAACTCTGCTGGCACCTTCCCCTTGCTGGCTGCCTGCCTGTCTGTCTGTCTGTCTGTCTGTCTGTCTGTCTGTCTGTCTGTCTGCCTGCCTGCCTGCCCAGGATGTTTGACTGTATGACTCAGTGGCCACCCCATGACTCACACCATTTGTAGTGTTCACAGTGCCATCTCCTTTTGTTTGTTTTCAGGCATACATCAAGATCTACCAGGGCGAAGACCTGCCACACCCAAAATCCATGCTAATGGTAACCTCCCTGTTCTCTGTGTTCTCAGACAAGTGCTCTTGGATTTGAGCCAAGCATGAAAGTGTGTGAGGAAAAATCATGTTGTAAGATACTGAGGCAGTAACTTTCCTCTACTCTTCTCCAGGCCACAGCAGAGGCCAATAACCTTGCAGCTGTCGCTGCGGCCAAAGACCAGTATTACAAGAACATGGAGAAGGTGAGTGATGTGGCATTATGACTCTCTAAACGCATGGTTTTGAAATGTGTCTCGAGTGATCAGATCACAGTGGATGGCGCTAAATTCAAATGTGAAGGAACACTTGAGTGATTGGCACGCAAGACACATTCACACATCCACATATCTGACCTATATCTAAAAAATGTAATAATAAAAGTCTTCTAAAACTATTTTTGCGCTCTGTGAACAGAACACTTTAGTTACTCGCCTGGTGTAGCCTGTCTGTGAGTGTAAAAGCATCCCCAACAAGGACACCTCTAGTGCAGTGTTTCTCAAATTGTGGTCCGGGAACCACAAGCTATCCCAAATGGTCCACGAGCAGACGAGGTAAAATATAATATAGATTACATTTTTAGAGATTATACAGTTGTTTGCAATATTGAAACAACTTGTATGTAAATCCAAACAGTTCTGCAACATTGCCTATGTATACTACGCCAGATTAAAATAAAATGAATCCTCTGACACGGTAAGCAAGGTGCAAAGACAATAAGCAAGGTGGTTCAGTAAGGTAGACCTATTTTGTAATATACTGTTGAAGTAGGTTTGTCTTGTCATGTAAAATATGTGTAGTGTAGTGCTTTACATTGTCAGATTAATCTTACTATGTCTGAATATAATTGCCCCCCCCCCCCGCCTTTGGTGCTTCCCTACCTTCTAGCTGCAGTGTATATCCTTAGCGATATGCTAGATATGGCATATTGAGTCTTGAAATATTCACAAGAATCCATAGAAATTGAATATTCATGTAATTTGATCCAATATTAGTTGTGCAGATGTATAGTCCACCAATTTAATTGAAATAGAAATTGTAAAGATTTATAATTTTTGTAATTATTCCATATTTAGTGTAGTCATTCCATATCAGAACCTCTGAAGTATGATCCAAATGCAAGCATGAAACTTCAGTGTTACCTTTCATTTGAGACCAAGATTATGCTTCTACACAAAGGGGTTCATATGCAGTAAGCATTTGATTGTCAGTATGCATTTTGGATAACCAAAAGTCCTATTGGGAGTTTCCATAGGGCATTATACAAAACGCATGAGCATACCTTGGCAAATAATCGTCTAAAGCAGTGGTCCCCAAACTTTTTCTTCCGAGGGCCAGCTCACTATGCCTGGCTCTAAGAGAGGGCCAGAGACTCGGAGTATATCAGTAACCATAAATAGCTTAGCGCTGTGAACAAAGGCAGTCTACCTTAGTTGAATATTCCATTACATTTAATCTATAGGCTATTGCAATTTAATACCATTGTTATCTGTGTTTATATTGCCATCTTGCCATATCAGTGTAAAATGTAGCTCAAATGAAATAATACTAATAATAGCATTCTCAAAACTATAAGCAGGGAGTCCCAAAAGTATATTTTGAACTCTGAACTTTGCATACACAGCTCAAGTTGTGAACAAGCAATATCCTACAAATTTAAAGTTCTCAAACTATGAGTTTTATGAAGTGGTGGCAGAAACATCTGAAATGACCACCATTCTAACTTTCACTCACCTGATGAGAACTTTGTGAACTCTGTATGAATATTTGAAAGAGTGAATAAAAAATATAAATAATTATACCAGAAAGTTCCAGAATTATGACTTGAATAGAAGTTAGTTAGTTATTAACAATTAATTGATAAACTTTTAGAATACTTTGAGCACTGATGCAGTCCGCAGAGGCCTCTTACATTGTTTGCAGGTACAGTAGGCCTACTATACATTTCATTCCGTTTTCGATGGCAAACGCAAAACAGCGCCAAAACAACCACCAGTGGACAAAAAGAGTATTACATGTGTACTGTTAAGACCCGCCATAGAGAATGAATGGGGGAAATTATGGAGGTTATAGTTTGACGATGTCGTACTCCCGTGCGGGCCGGATCCTATATACCACGGACATGTTTTGGGGGGCCACCTAAAATGAGGTGGCGGGCCGTATCCGGCCCGCGGGCCGTACTTTGGGGACCACTGGTCTAAAGTAAGTAGTTTTATATTCATTCTATATTGATCTACCGGTACTTTTGCACAGAGCTTCACAAGACCTGATACTAGGGCTCAGGTGTGTTTCTAAGTCATATCAAGTGACCTAGAGGGCTTAAATGCGGTCAGTTCAGAGATGCTTGTTATCCGGTACATCACACAGTTTTTCTGATTGTTTTCCAAGAAACTACAGTGTCACAGTTTTCCAAAGAAGTCAGGCATTTGATTATAGGCGCAATGAGCAATGGAGCAATGACCTCCTAAGTAGATGATGTGCAATGTCGGGCAAAAAACTCAAAATGGGGCATAAGTATAAGAATTTCAGTGGTCCTTGGTCTGAAAGTTTGAGAAACACTGCTCTAGTGGAAGTGACTTCAGCAGTAACAAAATCTGGACACTAGTGGTCAGTAGTGGTCTCTCTGGCAGTGTAGTGTGGACATGGGTGTAAACGGCAATGTCTCAGCTGTCAGAACGTGATGCATTTTAAAACCAAGTGTAGTCAGGGCTAAAAAGCCCTCATTTTTTATCAATGATTGAGATATCCAAAAAAAGAAATTGTGAATATTCATGAATGCAGCTGTTGTGGTCAAATATAAAGGCGGAGCTCTGTGTCTAACCTGTGTCTCCAACCTCTTCTTCTCTTCCTCTGTGTGTCAGGTTTGCGGAGGAGACCTGCCTTATGTTGCCCCAGACTCTCTGGAAGAAAAGCACAAGTTCTGTCTCAGTGATGCACTACATAACTTCACCTCCACTAAGAAGATGGGAGGCCAGGAGTTCTGCGACCGCTACAAGGGCCAGCTGCAGGCCGAGCTGGAGGAGCTCTGGACTTCATTCAGCAAACACAATGAGGCAAGTGGCAGAGCCAGGACTACATACAGCTACAGTGTCTACAATCAAACCTCACATTCATATGCATGTGATCTAGACGACCTTCACAAGCATACAAAGATGGATGTTTGTTAATACTTACAGTTTTGTTTTTAGTTTTTGTTCATACTTTGAATAGCCTAACTCAGGTTATATGTAGCAAAACCACATTCCATAGCTTTCCCGATGCTGGCTCAAGAAGTTTTCATTCCAGGCACTGAGAAACCTGAAAATGTCAAATTGTGAACATTGTTACATTATTACACTCTTAAAACGAATGTGTTGAAAACAACACAACTTCTGTTGTTTTTAACACACATCTATGTCCAGATAGGGACAACACAGTTTGTGTCCAATACATTGCTTTTGTTATTCGTTTCAAGAGTGTACACAGTATGTGTACACAATGTGTGTTGTTTTTAACACATCTCTATGTCCAGATAGGGGCAGCACAGTTTGTGTTGTTTCCAACACATTCGTTTTAAGAGTGGAGTAATGTTAAAAGGCCTTCATATTAGTTGTGTGTGTTTTGTGTTCATTCACCTATATTAATAATGTGTTTTACTTTTTCCAGTCAAAGAATGTCTTCAGTGCATTCCGAACGCCTGCCGTGCTTTTTGTCCTTGTGTGCCTCCTGTACGTGCTTTCTGGTATCCTGCTCTTCATCGGCCTGGCTTCTGTGTCGTTTGCTTGTGACTGTGCCCTGGGTGTGTCCATGCTCGCCATGCTCACCTGGGCATTTATCCGCTACTCGGGTCAATACCACGGAGTGGGCACTGCCATAGACCAAGCAGCAGGAGTCTTACTAGAACAGGTAAGGTCTTAAAAATAACAATGCCACAGTTCCTCAAACTCACGTCTAGCTCACCAACGTGTAGTGTGGTTGTTGGTTTTAAATAAATGTGACGATGAAATGTAAATGCACCTTTTATTCATGCTGTTTAATATCTGGAATAGTATTTTTTTGTGCTAAAGGTGGGCTATTTCATTGTAGTTCATTTAGTGACTACCAAAGGATCATCCACCTTTCTTTCTTAGGCCACAGTTGTGCTGAACAAGTCGAGAGGTACTACCCCTGTCCTTCAGGAAAAGAAGTCAAGCTAGGAGCACCATGCCTGTCAAGAAATCACAAAGTATGACGTATTCTGAACGCAGCCAAGAGGAGTCCCTCATGTGTGCTTCTTGTGTACAAACAAAAACAATGTTGACACTCCATTAAAAGCACATCAGCCTGTATCTACCAAAAAAACAGAACTATGACATCACCAGCCTGCATCTCATTTCAGGTGCTCTGAATTTGCTGGTCTAATATATGCACAACCTTTTTAAGCTGATTGCATTCCATCACTGCCAATAAACAGCTTAGTATAAATGTTTGATCAAGTCAAATGGCTTGAAGCTAAGAATTAAGCCAATTAGTGAATTTGCACTTTTCTTAAATTTGGTTGACATCATTATAGTTTTTTTCCCTCAGAAGTGGTTGAAATCTTTATGGATCACTGTGATGGTGTATTTGCTGACATATAAACTTTAACCAAATTTCTGTTCTGCTGCCTATTGTTCAAGCTTCTTTCTCATTGTAACCGATGCCTCTTGTGCATTCCAGCTTTGTCCCCTTTAAACTCCTGTTGCTCATATCAGAAGCATGTAAATTGTTTCGCAGGAGAATTCCGATGCAATTCCAGGTCTCGCCTGATCTGCATTCCTGTTTGAACTGACAGCACTGGCTGTGTCGTTTTTGCTCGTAAGGTCCTCCTCACCTGCTCTATGTTGTCAAATCTGATGCTTTTTAGGGGGCAGACAGGCATGTCACATTCCAGACCCAGTGCTCTAGAGCTGAGAACTGTTTACAGTAACGATAAACGTCTTATAGATGATGTGGTGCTCCCTGGTTGTCATTTTTACCACAGATCTCTGATGGACCTACGTCTCCAAAGATGTTTTTCATATCCATGTTCTGTGTCCAGTCAAAAGAAAATAACGCAACAACTAACTTTTTTTAGTGCATTCCTTCATTTTTGTTTATCATCAGTCATGAGTGAGTTGGTGTCCTTGGTTGGTTGAGGTTTGCCCCCTTTTCATGCTTTAAGAAAAGTAACACTACCAAATACGAAAAGGGACTCCCTGGATTCACAGGCAGCCTGATTATGCTCTTCTATCAGCTGAGGTTACCATTAACCATCTCTGTTTGATATTTCCTCTCATCACATTCCATGTCTGTCAGTCATTCCATGACAGAGTAGTCAGTGTGAAGAGTGTATTAAATGATCCTGCCCTCATTTCCATTGTGATGTTTTTTTTTGTTTTTTATTCATTCCAGAAAAATAAAATGTATGCATGGAATTCATTTTCTTGTCAGCTTTTAAAGCTGTTACAGGTCATATTTTTGAACAGATTTAAGCGACAATAACCAAATAAAGAGTATTTTATGCATTATTTTGATGCACTGACTTCTTTTTGTTGTCTATTCCCACTATGATTGATGGGAATTATGCCTTTTGCATGAAATATTGTATTTGCATTTCTTCAGCAAGTACTCAAGTTGTAACTCTAGTCAGAGACTTTCTAATGTAGAGACACAGCACTCAAAAAATACTCCATACAAATGCATGGGGCTAGTTTGTCACGCCAATATGGCCGTTGTCTACACATATCCCACCCCTTCCTCGGCAAAACGTCGACATGTGAATACATTGAGCCAATCATGTGGTGTGATGTGAATACATTGAGCCAATCATATGGTGTGTTGTGAAGACATCGTGCCAATCATGTGTTGTGATGTCGCCGCTGGAGCAAGATTGGAATCGTGAAGCCTTGCGCTCGACCCAAAGACTGTGCCCGATGAGTGCCCATAAAACGTTGGTATATGGCCGCCGAGTGTAGGGACTTGCCTAAAAGGACTTTGCTCTAGTTAAAACTACTTGCAGGCACCACACAGGTCTTGATAAGCAATTTTCACACCTAAATGAATTATTAAGTAGGCAACTTTCTAAATACTTAAAATAAATTAAAGTAGGCTACTTTGACAAATATATATTTCTATGCAGAATCATTTTGCTAGTAGTAGCCCATTCATTACTGACATGCGGATATGGTTTATTGTCCATGGTGGTTTATCATATTGTGATATGGTTTCACAGTAAGATATAAGAGGACACCAGGCCTTGACACTTACTATCTTACTGTCTTGTCTTCGCACAATGGGAGCAGTGCTGGAGTAGCACTGAGGGACAAGCAACATGATGCTCTTTATCCCTTGTGTTGCTGCTGCCTAAGTGGAGTCAGCAGGTCTGAGTTAACTAAGATAGGCCTATACGTTTTTTTGGGGCAGCCGTGGCCTACTGGTTAGCGCTTCGGAACCGGAGGGTTGCCGGTTCGAACCCCGACCAGTAGGCACGGCTGAAGTGCCCTTGAGCAAGGCACCTAACCCCTCACTGCTCCCCGAGCGCCGCTGTTGTTGCAGGCAGCTCACTGCGCCGGGATTAGTGTGTGCTTCACCTCACTGTGTGTTCACTGTGTGCTGAGTGTGTTTCACTAATTCACGGATTGGGATAAATGCAGAGACCAAATTTCCCTCACGGGATCAAAAGAGTATATATACTTATACTATATACGTGTTGACAACGGCTGAGGTCTGGTCCATCCATAAATTAATTTATCCTCACCATCCTGTGTGGATCATTGTTAAATCTACCTACTTATACAGGTGCAGAAGTAAATTAACCCTGTTTATCCTTAACTGAGTCCTGTATGATCACATTTTTTTAAGCATGAGTGCTTGTACTCACATTTTACCAACCCTCGTTCTACTTTAGGCCCTACAAGGATACAGCATGCATTTTTAACGGTACTGTAGTGGCCACTAGGTGTCAGCAGTCAACAAGAGAAGCGATTTTGTGTTCGTGTTTCTACAATTGTGACCATTTATGAAGTGGGTGTAAAATAATTGCTTAGATGCTCTAATCTTTATTGTTCTGTTGTCATTTCCAACACTGCATACTGACATCCTCCCTTCGCCGAATTAAGCGGACAAAGGTCGTAGAATAGAGGAAGCTACATTGATTGTTATATTTTTTTGTTATTTATTTTATAGGCCTAACCTTTATTTTTTAATGTCTCGGTGTGATAATTTTCAGTAGGAATATGCCAGTCTTCCATGAAAATGGTAACCTGCTTTTTCCTCTTACCCGCATTGGCTCATTTTCTCTTTCCTTTTTCACTGTATGATGCACACTGCCTCGTTGTGTGAATTTCGCTGTTGAATAGAAATGCCCTTGTTTCCATATATGGCGATCAGAGTCGCGAGCTGCGTCGTGTGCACGGGATTGGGTGATGCGCGTTCATGGCCGTCACCATTTGCTTCCTTATTTGGAAGTGAGTTAAGCGAACCTTAAAGGGGGCTGAGACAGACAAAGGGTGAGGCACAGCAAATTGTGATGGAAATAGTGTGGGTCCATTGCGACACTTGTTACAAGGTATAAGTAGGCTACTGTCAATGTTTACAAAAAAAGTGAAAATGATGGAATAGTTGAAGCGGGGCAAATATATGTTACACCTAAACCGAATTTCTGAGGTGGGTAGGGTATGTGATGGGACTCACATTAAATCGCTCTCTCTCTCTTTCATTAAATCGCCTTTATGTTGAACGAAAGGGCACATCAAATTATAGACTATAGCTTAATGGTAGACCCTCTAATTTTATACAAACAGCATTCGCCTTCAATTCGACAAATTGGCAAGATCAATTGCCATTTTTGTCTTTTTGACAGGATGCTGTCAGTTTCACAGTTGTCTAGCCTATTATGCAGAAGCACTCACATGTAAGTTAGACTGTAGTAGCCTATACAGTTCTATTCAACAATTAGCAAATTAAATGACTATCCCATCACAGTGCCACTCATCACACCTAGCCTAAATGTTTTCATTAAAAACATAGAAGCATCCAACTCCAACTCCCATCATACTCCTTGCTTTAACTCGTGATCACTCTCTTCCTGAGATGCTCGCGCCCAACTCAGCATCACCAAGCACGCGTAGGAAGGCGCGCCCGTGAATTGTATAAAGTGTGTGCGAAACCAAAGAACGCGTCACAGCTCATTCAATTCCCAGTCAGACGCCGACTAGCACAGAGACAACCATGGTACGTCTACATTTAACAATTATGCGACCTTTGGTTAATAGCTCTTGAAGCTTCCTTTTTATAT
Organism: Alosa pseudoharengus; assembly: GCF_046254945.1. Taxonomy (NCBI): domain Eukaryota; kingdom Metazoa; phylum Chordata; class Actinopteri; order Clupeiformes; family Clupeidae; genus Alosa; species Alosa pseudoharengus. The sequence continues at coordinate 32,572,702 of NW_027468657.1, forward strand.
TGTGTGATCAGTTTAACGTATTCAGCTATCTTGTGGTATGGCCATGCAGTGACCAGGTTAGCACTTTGACGCCTTTATTAGTTGCGCCGACTGGGTTGAGCAGTGTTTGGTGTGGAATCTGCTTGATTCAAATTGTTTGCATCATGGTTGTTGCAGTCCCATTGTTCTTGGCCACAAGTGATCTAGGGATGTAATTGTCCCCCTTTGACGAACGCTAAGAATTTGGCCTGAAATGGTAAGATGGAGTAGAAGCGACCCAAAAACAACTGGCGCCATTTCCTCTCACGCATTATTTCCGCAAATTAAGGCCGTAGGCCGTTTTTTCTGCCCAAGCTGCATTACCATCTCAGCAGTCCTCTGCAGACAACATTTCTGCTTAGTGTTTTTGTATTTCATTTTGAGTAGGCCTATTGTTTGGGCATTGTTAAACGAGACCCCATCATCGCATTCCAGCGTAGGCATCCTTCTTGCTAGTTAACCCGCAGGCTACAAATGGTGCCGAGCCTGCTAGCTAGTCATTTCGACTCCATCCTTTGTCTCCGAATGGTCGCCTCAAGCATTTTCTACGTACAAATTAATGTTTGAATGCCGGGCACTATAAATCAGGTGGAGGCCTACCGGTGTTTGCTAATCATATTGGTGCAGATTTTGACTCGTCGGTGTGTCTAATCGGAACACTAACGTTTTGCGGCTTAATTTAGCAGATGTACGAAGACTGCATTCATGACCCCACCCTAATTCCCGGTGCAGTTTCAACTCACTAACTGTTTTGCACGTCTCTCCACCGGCCTTAGAATAGGTCGATATTGTTAATGTAGTAAGTAAAGGCCGTTAACAGCTCCGTTCCCTCGGAGTACATGTAAGGTAGTTTGCTTTTTGGTATTTGCTTTACTGACGGGAAAATGGCCTGTCTGCGTGTCAAGCTGAGTGCACGATGCAAGGCGCTTCCTGGTTTGTAAAATGTTGCGGTGATTCGGAAGCGGCCAAGTTCAATCGAATTATTGGATACATTGTACACTTTTCCAAGTGCGTCTCCGAATTTCATAATTACGTTTTGTGGAATAGGCCTACGTTCGTTTTCCCAGACAAAACTGGCCGGACAGTGGACGACTTGGCCCAGTCAGAAAAAAATGCTCCATTCAATCATGAGTTGTCTATTTCTCGGTACAGACATCGAATGCAAGCGGAATGTTGACCAGTTATGTCAATCTAGTTTCACATTGAGTCATCCCTCAAATTAGACTGACAGTTAGCGTCTATTCAAATTCACTGGCTTACTTTTTGTGTGCAAATTATCCTTCGTGTTAAGCATTTGATAGTAGTTACATCTGACAAATTCCTTCATTTGAATATTAATGAGAACGTCATGGTTTACTATTAAATATCTTCCAGTGTTGGATCGTGGCTTTCTCTTAAGGGTAGGAGCGCTGTCTTGTACGAAGGAAACGCCGGTTCCGGTTCAACGGCATCCAGCTTTCTTTGCCTTTCTAGGTCGCCTGTTTTCTTGAACTTGTCTTGAAACACAAGGGCCCATAGTTTTCGTGGTTATCTGTATTGTTTCCTGCTCCAGTGCACACGTTGAGTGACAGCGTGTCATCGCACTTTCTGGTGTTCGGCGGCATGAGTAGGCTATCCGGTGTAGCCTATTATGTTGGGGTGTTACCTGAACCTTCAGAATTTGCTAACGTCACTTGGTATTTTATGACTAGAGGTAAGATGGTGGTAGCCCTGAGACCGCATAGCCCATCAGATGGGCTTAGCATTCGTTTTGCTTTCTGAATCTAAGTACATTTCCTGTTTGTCTGATTTTAGGGGCTGTCCATTTTCATTCAATTTTCTGTTAAAGGACCTGATGGATTACAGCACACCTAACCACCTATGTTGGTCATGGTCAAGGCTGTCAGACTACTACTTTTAAAATATGAATGTGGTTGTGTCATGTAGCTTTTGGTCTGTGAGTCAGGCCTCAACTCCCTGTGCATCAACTGCTGGCATTGCCCATGTATATTGCAGTGAGGTGCCTGAACATGCTCACTTTACCAGTCCTTGTGCTCACACCCTTTGCAAAGCTTTCCACACCCCTTCACCACACGCACATTCCTTTCAAAGTGGGTCACCCTGCTGCTGATGCCTGGCCCCTATGTAACCTTAGGCCTGTCTGCAGACAAGGAAGTGCTCTTTGAACATTATTTTGAAGGACCAACACACACAATGAAGATCAGGTTAAGGCTAGGTGTGAGCTGTCTCAACGGCTCTCTTCCTTTGCACTTCCTTTGCACTTTTCTTCCCATGATGCCTTGTGGTGTTGGTTGGCCCCCTCATTCCTTGCCATGGGCAGAACATGGCATTGTGCTGGATTGCGCCCTGTTCCTTGCTAACTTGCCGTTTAATTCCCCGCCTTTGGACTTTGTCACCTGTTGCGTAAACTAATGGAAATCTGAAGACCTGTGTAGAATTTATGGTCTTGTTGATATGGCAGACTTTCTTAATTGCCACATAAGCTGTATTGTCTGTCTGTATGGCTAGGTGGTTTCTGTCTGAACTTGTTTCTGTCTCTTCCCATCTCTTTCCCTGTATGGTCACAGTGTATGTCTTAGCGTAGTATTTGGTACTTGTAAGCAGACGTGTTTATTTTAACACAAGATGGTCAGCAACTGTAAATCTTTCACTTTGCCATTGGTTGTCTTCATTGCGCTCCCTCTTGCTCAGAGGCAGCCATTTATGCTCAGCTGACACACACGCTTTCCCTCTATTCTCTAAATCAAGGTTTGGTTGCGTGTTGCAAAACATTTGAGGAAGTGCTTCTCTTCCCGGCTCTAGTCGGTTTCTTATGCCACGCCACCCTGTCGGTGACTGTGTGGGCGTCACGTGATCTCAGATGAATGGTGAGCTTTGTGCTGCACCCAAACCCATCCTTTGGTGTCTGAAAAAAGAATGCTGCTCTGAATCTTGCCCAGGGTCTGTAGGAGATGGTGCTGATGTGTCCTATAGGCTCAAGGAACAAAATGTTTCTCTTACCTTAATACCATTCTCTTCAGAGACATGTGCTGAGTTACATTTCACTTGTCTGCCTCACACTACCTGCCCTGTAGTTTGACATCCATTGTCAGGGATTTCCTAACCATTTTCAACTGTCTGCTGCCACCATGTGGTTCTTGTTTGCAAGTGCAGCCTCTAGATAGATGACATTTCCACATTTCCATTGGCCCAACCATATTGGGCAGTCTCCTTTTTAAGTAGTGCATCATATTTGAAAAATGGCATTTGCAAACTGACTGGGCCCCAAAATAACCCCTGTTGCCACAGCAGACAGCCAAAGCATTCACTTTAAGGCTGCATTTCAGCACAGGAATATTGTTGCCAGTTGCCATTCTGAGTCACAGGCGACCTGACTAACCTTGATCTCTGTATTTATGCACCAGGCTTCTGGGGTTAAAGTAGACGAGAATGTGCTCCACCTCTTCAATGACATGAAGGTGCGCAAGGCCAACCTCAGCGAGGACGAGAAGAAGAAGAGGAAGAAGGTGGTTCTCTTCTGTCTGAGCAGCGACGAGAAGAAGATTGTCGTGGAGGAAGGCCGCGAGATACTGCAGGGCGACGAAGGCGACCCCTACACCAAGCTCATCAACATGCTGCCCAGTGACGACTGCCGCTACGCACTCTATGATGCCACATTTGAGACGAAGGAGACCAAGAAAGAGGACCTGGTCTTTATCTTCTGGTGAGTCATGGTAGCCCTCAGCCAGATGGGATCGGTAGTTGAGAAGTTGATTTCAGGCCATTGGGGTTCCAGAATTAGTGATTGTACTTTCCCAATGACTTTTGCATGTTCACTGTGTGTTGCACAGCAGGTAGAGGTTGTCTTCCTTCCTTCCCACCCCCCAACCACCCAAGCGTCAGGTGTATAGCTCAAGCTAAAGCTTAATTCTGTTTTCAGGGCTCCTGACTCGGCTCCCTTGAAAAGCAAGATGATCTACGCTAGCTCCAAGGATGCCATCAAGAAAAAGTTCACAGGTGAGTCACTGACTTTTTGCATGTACACCATATTCCTGTTTTAACTGGAATAATGGCAATATTCCAATTGCGTATGTAATGTGCATGCATACGTCATGTAAACAGATTAAGCCAATTGTTAGGACCAATTATGATCACATTTTGACTCCTTAAAACCCAATCAAGACCTTTGGCATATGTCTGTATTAGCCAGAATATTGAGGCAAGTAAACAGATGAGTTGGAAAATGCCACACTTTATGTGTTCAAACCTGAGCGTTTGAATGTCATGGATTTCATCGATGGGCGAAAGCATCACGATAGTGACTTCTTTAAAAGGGTGTGCAACAAACATTGAGGCAGGTTTTGCACATGTGGTGGACAGATCAAAAACCAGTGGAGAACCCTCAAAGCGAATTATTAGAAGGCTAAAAGGCAAAACAGTAGCTGCTCTAATCCAGCCGATTTCACCTACATCATGGCCATGGATGAAATTCAGGAACTGACACTATTAAGCTGTCCTGACGCAGCCACTACTACTGTATGTTACATGTTAATATGCCAATTAGGGCTGTGTATTGGCAAGAATCTGGCGATGCAATACCCATCGTAATACATGGGTTACGATTCGATATATTGCAATATATTTCAAAACTGTGCGAAAGGCGATATATTGCGATTTTCTAGTTCTAACTTCAGAAAAACTTATAAAGAAGACACAATCATGCATATAAAATGTAAGTAAAGAAATTTACTTTAGCCAAACCATTCAGTACAATGTACAGTAGTTCTGCCATGTCGATAACAAAATAAAGTGCTTGCATGTAAACTACTAATATTAGTATCAACATTTTTTTGATATTTTATTACAGCCCTTAATGCCAATTAACATAAATATTCCTGTTGCTCAATATTCTGCCACACATCTAAAATTTCCCTCGGAATAAAGTATCTATCTATCTATCTCTAAATGTCTTATTCTGAATATTGCCTTAACCACAATATGGACCCTAATCGAAATATGTTGTACATGTTACCATAGTCATTGTAATGGTCATTGTAACAGCTTTCATTGGAGCCATTTTTGATGTCACTTGCTGTTATTTTCCTCTGTGTACTTACATTTGGTTCACTTTGCAGGCATCAAACACGAGTGGCAGTTGAACGGTTTGGACGACATCAAGGACCGGAGGAGTCTGGCTGAGAAGCTAGGTGGCACATCGGTGGTCTCCTTGGAAGGGAAACCCCTCAACGAATGAGGACGACCTCCCTGTGGGGCTTAGCTGTTCATTCCAACAGGGTGGGGCAGCAGGAGAGGCAGGATCATTGGTGGGACTGTAAAGGGGCAATATTTGCGGGTGGGGTGGGTGAGAGGGACTGTTTCCAAACTCCACACAATTTTAGGCTGTCATTCCTGTTCATATTCAAGGAACGAAAACACAAAAGAGCAAAAAGGAAAAAGGACATTGAAAAGATTTTTTAAAAATGAAGGAGAATGATTATAACTATTGAGAATTAATATGTGCTGACAGGTTGGGTTATTTTTTTGTTTTTTTGTTTCTCATTTCCATTAGTGCTGGAGAGTCGGACAGGGCAGCAACCGTTGCAATTTACAACAATTGATTCCTGCAAAATTCAGTTCCTTGCTGTTTTTGTTACTTTCCTTTTTTTGCCAAACCTTTTGGTTTTTGTATGTGTGTGTGTGTGTGTGCACTTGAGACTATAGGAAGAATAGAGACGGAAACATTTCACTCCAAAAGAATGATTGCACGTGAACAAAAAGCATTCTGGGATTTTTCTTTTTATTATTATTTTTTTTTTTATTCTCCACCCTGCCCCTTATTTTGTTGGGTTTTGTTTTTTATTTCACAAGCATTTCCAAGTTTCAAACCAGGGCATCATTGTGATAATATTGAACACACTCTTCACTTGTGTTAAAAAAAAAAAAAAAAAAAAGGAAGAAATGAAACGGGGGGGGGGGGGGGAAATGTAGGAACTGGTAGAGTAGGTGACGTCTGTTTGAAATGAGCTGAAGGTTGCTGGGGAGTGATTGTTTGAACAGCCTGTGTACAGATCTTACGAGGGTTATTGGCTTGTGGATGTTTTGTATTGTCTCCTTATCTCTAATAAAAAGGCACTAAATTAGTTCTCGTCTTGGCTTGATTTTCAAATGAATGACCTGTTGGGTAGCATGGTGTGAGGATGTGCTGTGTCATCCATGATGTAATAATTAGTATGATCCTGGGATATTTCAATGCAAGTTTAGTAATGAGTTGTCAGATTGTTCTATTAATCCTCCATAATTGGAATAATTTAGCCTTTTGTAGTTTTTCGTTGGGTTTGTTTTGCCTCTGAACACTGTATTGGATTATTGTGGCAAAAAGTGAGAATGCAAGAAATACCATAAAATATTGTAGTCTATATTGCCCTTCCATAGTCGCTAGCTGATTTTGTCCAAGGTCTTGGATTCTAAAGGGCTTTCTAGTCTTGTCCATATCTGCATTATGATCTTCAAGAGGACTACAGTGACCAGTCAGTTGTGGATGTGGATGGTTTCAAAGTCAAATGGGATCGGACCTGTAACCGGAGGGTTGCCAGTTCGAACCCCGACCAGTAGGCACGGCTGAAGTGCCCTTGAGCAAGGCACCTAACCCCTCATTGCTCCCCGAGCTCACTGTGTGCTGAGTGTGTTTCACTAATTCACGGATTGGGATAAATGCAGAGACCAAATTTTTACCTCACGGGATCAAAAGAGTATATGTACTTATATACTTATACTTAATGAATTAACCATAGGCTTATGATTCTACCAACATGGCTGATATGGATGGGCATTTGATTTTCTGACCAGTGGGTGCATATCAGTTTTAAATTGGACCTTGATGTCCAAGTAGACCAAGTCCAGTCTTCAACACATTTGGTGGCCTACTTGTGTCATTCTAAAAAGTGTATTTGGCACTCTCAAGCCTTATTGTGAAAATATACAGCATCAATGTTTGACCACAAGAGGGCGCCACACCCATTTGTATGCTGCGCTGTCTATTCACAGTGGGATTTTATTTCCAGGGATGGAACTTATTAAGCGAAACATGCCCTTAGTTTTACAGACTGATATTTTAACAACAATTGTCATGTGGATAATGATTGCATAATTACATACAAGACAGATATTTCAGATAGACATCTTTAATTAAAATAGAAGCATTTTAAATAATTTTTACCCAACATCAAGTGTCCCCAAAACCAGGCCCTTTGAAGCTATCCATTTTAAGCAGTCACACGTAATACCTCTGCAACTACATTTGCTGAGTTGAATATGAACCATTATAATTTGGAGTAAGAAGTGTCAATGAGTCAGAGTCAGATACAAGAAACAGAATACCACAATTACAGGTGTAGCTCAAAACACAGAATGAGTCAAATCTACATCAAAACGTCATAGATTCTGATTTGTCAGTGGTTTCAGAACGATTTTGTGGGCATATTTAATTAAAAGATCAAAATGAGTTTGTTCCATTATGAAATGTAAACAAACCCTTTAGACATTAATCTTATGAATTGCAGCAAAGGCACCTAAAGAGTATAAAGTCCTGATCAGGCACAAGGGTATCGTGGGTCAAATTCTCAGATCCAATTTGGATTAAATAAAGTGTAGAAAAATAGTTTAGGGGATAATAGTGTTCTTCAAAGACTAACATGGACTCCACATTAAACCACATTAAACCTTAAAACTCACTGCAGATGGGCTGAAAATACAAATCACAACAGACACTGCTATTTTTGTCCTTTGTTGTCACCAATCCTGTCTGCAATCAGTCTTTGCTGCAATCCACCTGGTTCCCGTGCACCCAGTAGCAGATCTGCGCAAACTTGAGGGGGGTGAAGCGCACCGCCACATTATAGTCCCGGTTCTCCCCGTCGATCTCCAGCCACTGGTGTCCAGAGAAGATGCCGATGACCTTCCTCTCCCAGCGCTCCAGGCCGTTGTCCCACACGCGCCCGTACACCCCAGAGCCGCTGGCCCCTGGCCGTGCGTCACAGTGCTGGTAGATCAGGTCGTTGGACTCGTCCTCCACCGGGCAGAAGCGATACACCAGCTCGCCCGGCCGGTCGCTGTCGAAGCCCGAGAAGTGGATTCGCTTGCCGGCCAGGTCTTGGGCCGAGGGGGCCACGGCCATGCGCATGAAGGGCCGGCGGTGGGGCCAGCGCAGCTCCAGCAGGGCGTAGTCGTAGTCCATGCTGACCTCAAGGGGCCCCTGGATCCAACCTTTGGGGACGCGCGTTCGCTTGACACGCACCCAGCGCACCAAGGGCTTCTTTGAAGGAGTGCTGGGCAGGGTGACGTTGACCAGGGAGGAGGGCGGGATCAGGAAACCCACCCGAAGCTTGCGCGCGCCCTTCACGTAATCCTTCCCGTCGTGCACGCAGTGGGCGGCGGTGAGCACGTGTCGCTGGGACACCAGGACCCCCGTGCACCCGGTGGAGATGCGCACGGCCGTGGAGAATGGGTAATCCAACAGGAAGTGGTCGCCGCGGATGTTGAAGCGCCCGTCCGCCCCGTAGATCTGCCGCTTCTGCCGCCGGTGGCGCCCGGTGGAACCCCGGCGCCTCCCAGTGGCCAAGAAGGGGACCGCGGGCTCGGGCCTCCACTCGGCCTCCTCGTCCTCGTCCAGGTCCACGGCGGTGAGGGTGCGCGAGCCGTTGGAGTAGAGCGTCTCGAAGGCCAGCTGCTCGGCCAGTTCCTCCGGCCTGGCCTGCTCGCCCCGGTGGAAGCAGCTGGCGTTGCAGTGCGTGGTGAAGTCCAGCTGGGCCTGGGCACTGAAGCGGGATCGCACAAGGGGCAGAGGGGTGTGCGCCACCAGGGAGGGGATGTGGAGGGGCGCAGGCTGGTGGGGTAGGACGCAGGACACCCAGGACAGGGGCAGCAGCAGACAGACGAGCAGGAAGGAGCAGCAGGGATGGGAAGACATCGGCGTGTGATCAAGAGCCATGGCTGTTCGCAGGCTGTCCTGAAAGGAGACATTGATCTCTCAAAATTCAAAAACATCACAGCAGTACAGAAGGCCCCTAAAAAGTATACCCACGCTGGTGCTGGCGCCAGTGAAAGAGCCACCATTCAAGCTTGGCGATCAGCAGACTGCTAAGCTGATTTATGATGCCTTGCGGGCCAATTCAACACATTCAGCAGTCCAACACATACCATGGCAGTCTTTTTCATATCGTCTCCAATTCATACATCTGCCATATTTCAACTACATAGCTGCAGGCCATAACACCTTCATCAACACACATCAGGCCAAACCCCACCTTCTGAAATGAAACCCCACCTGACTGAATGAAAGTGGTTCCTATCTATTTTCTTTACATTCATAAATTCGATTATGGAAGAGCAACCACAAATGTGATGGGTTTATCAAGTTAACAAGCTTCAAAGCATAAAGGGCCAAAATATGTAGAACTTACCATAAACCCAGTATCCAATAAAGCATAATGCATTATAGTGACATATATGAGCATGTACATACGCCAGATACACAAGCATGATTAATGAAGCTTCTATTGAGTATCATATGGCTCCATAAAGCATAGTTCGTGAATAAACATTTAACATAAACAAATATGTTCATGATTATTGTTATTATTCTGTTCATTCTGTTTAGTCTAATAATAATATGTATTTATTTTATTTATACCATATGACTACTATAAACTGTTATTTTAATGTTAATGTAATGTTTATTGGTGTTATTGTAAGTCGCTTTGGACAAAAGTGTCTGCTAACATAAACATAAACATGTCATCAGTTCCATTACCAAGTATTAAGCTTTACTGAGTATGTTGTTTCTTCAGGATGTAAGGGCTTATATTATACATTGTAACACTTAAGTGCAGTCATTACTATGTGTAAATGTACATGTAAAGCATGTAACGCATATGTAATGCATTAGATGCGTGTTTACTACTCTTTGTAAGTATTGGGTTTAAGTAGCCTACAGTGTTACTGGAGAATGCATACAAAGCCTTTGTGGGACCTTTAGTAATTAGTCATGTTCTTAGCAATAAAATCAAATTTGCAGGGAATTCTTTTTTCTATTCATTCAAAGATGGCAAGTGCCACTACATCATGGCAAGTGCAGCTAGTTATATGTGCAAGAGAGAAAGGGAAAAAGTGAAAGACTAGCACTGACAAATATATGATGTAAGAATATGGGCCCTGAGGGTCTTGTGGCGAAAGTGGGCGCAGGTGTCTGAGAGTGAATCACCACAGGTCGGGACACGACTCTGATGAGCTCAACACCAGCAGAGCAGGAGAGGGGTCACCCAGGGCACACACCATAACCCCACAGTACATGGATCTTCCCTTTTTACTGACTTTCTGACATAACTCTTGTCTTCCTAGAGTAATAGTAAAACGCTATGATACATGGCATGGATGACAGTGGTCCAGGACACACCAATTAGGTCTTCTCTACAGTGTTTGCCTAGCTACTTACATTTTAACTACTAGAATTTAGACAAAGGTCATTCTCCACTGTTAAAAGATATAGGTATATTGTCACCCCTGAACAATAAATAGCCCATGGGCCTACCTAAAGCTGTAATGACACAGAGTCAGGAGTATTCCCAGTTCCCATTTCCAGGCAATAGGACCTTTATCACTAATGATAACAAAGGAATTCTTAATTGTGTGCAACTTTTGCCCTTGCTCTTCACTCCCCTAACAATTTCCACCCACCATGACTAGATACTAAACGCATCTTTGACCCCTTGCGATGCCTCTGGAATTCCCTGAGAGGAACCTGTTTCCCAGACCACTGCTTTGTTCAGAAACCCACCCACCTCGTTGTCTTTTGTTATCTCATAGATCTTGATTGAATACTCAGCAAGCCCGTGTCCACTCCTTGCGTAGTTGGTAAACTCACGGACAACACGCTCTGTTTGCCCAGTCCTCAATTTCACGCGTCGACAACTCGTTTTGCCGTAAAACCGTAAAACCGTGGCTACCGTGGCTACAAACTCGTCAAACTTTGTTCATTGTTCCCATGCATTCCATACAATGCAAAGTTCGCAGACTTTGACACTGCATAAGGTTGACAGAACAGCTAAAAGAGCCCTCGGTGTGGGCAAAATTTCATTCCACGCATAGTCATTTCAACAGACTACCGAATTAAATATTTTTGGAAGAGAATTATGAGAAGAGCCATTGTGCATTTGGGCTACTGTTGAATGTAAGGGTGGTACTCTACCTGATAAGAAAATCGACATACGTTCACATTTCAGTCATGCTCCTCTTCCTCGTGAACACCGGGTATGTTAATTCTCAAGTGAAGTCTCATCTCGCCAGAGATTTTGACAGGTCCAGCTGATCTCTCCAAGATTCGACTGAAATGATATTTGGATCGACGACGGTTCGATCACTCTTCAGAGTTATCTGTCCTAGTTCCTCGAGTGGTAGAAAAGTCAAAGGAGCATATTTTCCGAGTATGGGATAGCCTACAGTTCCTCCGTCCCATGAGAGACAGGCAACTAAAAGTATTGTGGGACCACTGCTGCTGGAGCGGATAGGCAAGACGCTGCGCTTGCTCACACGGTCCTAGTGCCGTTTCTGCTACACCAGCTTCTCTTCTCATAACTTAAGGGATGGGTGGTGGGAGGGTTTTGATTTCTATAAGACTCACCAGCAACTGTAGGTCAAGTTCATTGTGCTTCTTGCATATTCAGGGAATAAAATAACCAATCATTGAAGAGGTTGGGGGGGGGGGGGGGGGTGGCATAGGCCATAGCGTCTGTTAGTAATTCCAGTCACTCCCATAAAATAGTGATGTAGGTCTATACAGGATTACCAAATGTCATACAGTATAAACCTTTCAGACAACACAATTAATGTATTTCATGTAATGGTGGAGAAACAATCATTTCTATCACAGGTAAGGAAACGCTGGTTACAACTGTAACCGTGGTTCTATGAATAGTGGAAGACCGCCAGAGGCGATGAAAACATAGTGGAAGAGATCATGCGCTCGCGCATTGGCTACGAGAACTTATTGATTGGTTGTCATCTGGTGACATCATGACGCTACAATATATAAGCCTACAGATTCGTCATGATCTTTCTCCAAGGTCATTCTCGCCATCCGAGTGACCAAGGACTCTGGCGGTCTTCCACTATTCATAGAACCACGGTTACAGTTGTAACCAGCGTTCTATTTCATAGTTACAGACCGCCAGAGGCGATGAAAACATAGTGGAAGACTTATACCACCAAGTCACGAGGAATAAAGACCCACAAGCATCACAGTTCAGTTCAACAACTTTATTTAAAGCACACAGGTTAACGCAACAATCCTAGTCCTCACTAGGGAGTACTGCTGCAGAGACCGGAGGAAGCGGAACCACGTTCAACCGGTAAAACCTTGAAAAAGTGCAGGGTGTAGACCAAGCAGCCGCAGAACAGATGTCGGCAAGAGTTATGCCCTTCAGAGCTGCCCAAGAGGTCGCGATAGCACGCGTCGAGTGGCACCTCACAGATGTGGGAGCCGTTTTGCCAGCAGAATGATGCGCAGAAACGATAGCGTCCGACACCCAGTGCGCCAGCCTCTGTCTCGAAATGGCCGCCCCTTTCTGACAGGCCCCGAAGCGCACAAACAGTTGGTCTGTCGTGCGCCACTGCGCAGTCACTGAAAGATACAGCCGTAAGGCTCGCACTGGACACAATGGTAAGCGTGATCCTTCATCAGGCTGAAATGCAGCCAAAGTAATAGGCTGATTGGCAAACTGCGGGGACAGCACCTTAGGCAAAAAAGCAGGGTTAGGCCACAGAGTAACCTGGTTGTCATCTGGTCCCCATCGCATGCACAGAGCACTTACTGAGAGGGCGTGAAGTTCCCCAACTCTTTTGGCAGATGTGATTGCCAATAAAAAGGCTGTTTTCAATGAGATCCATTTAATGTCAGCATGTTCCAGCGGCTCAAATGGAGGCAAACATAGACCGTTGAGAACAGTGTGCAAGTCCCAGGAGGCAATGGCAACTCTCGGCCGTGGGTGCAATCTTTGTGCGCCTTTCAAGAAGGCCACCACTAATTTGTGAGCGCCTAAGGAAGCCCCGTCTATAGGAGCCCTATGGGCTGACAATGCAGCGACATACACCTTCAACGTGGCTGGAGTCCGTCCTTCATCCAGGAGGTGTTGTAAGAACTCAAGCACTGCTGCCACAGAACACTCAGCAGGGCTTAGATTGTGAGCCGCGCACCAAGCACTGAAAAGCTTCCACCTGCTAGCATACATTACCCTCGTGGACTGAGCACGAGCATTTAGAACAGTGTGTTGAACCCCTTCTGAACAATCCATGATGCTCTGGTTCCCCCTAGCGGCCAGACCCAAAGTTTTAGCCTGTCCGGGCAGGGGTGCCACAGAGAGCCCTCCATCTGAGACAATAAGTCCTTCCTCAAGGGCAGAGGACTCGGTGGTCCCATTGTTAACTTTTGCAACAAGTGAAACCATGGCATGCTCGGCCACCTGGGAGCTATCAAAAGCACCCTGTGGCCTGTTTCCTGGACACGACTCAACACTGCCCAGATCAGTGGTATCGGAGGGAAGGCATAAAGCAGGAGGTTCGGCCACTCGTGGGCCAGAGCATCCCTGCCCAGAGACTCTAATTGTTCCCCATACCACAGGGGACAGTGTGTGGTCTGTTTCGAGGCGAACAGGTCCACTGCTGCTGCACCGTAAGTGTTCCAGATCATTTTCACCACCCCTTTGTGTAAACACCAATCCGCTGGCCTCGGGCCCCCCCGGGACAGAGTGTCTGCCACGGTGTTGAGGCGGCCGGGAAGGTGTCTCGCACGCAGAGAGAGAAATCGTGTCTCCGCCCAAGTCAGAAGTGCCAGTGTCAGCTGAAGGGAGGGGAGGGACCTCGTGCCGCCCTGATGATTTATATGAAACACTACTGAAGTGTTGTCTGTCCTGACCAACACATGCTTTCCCACCAGAACATGCTCGAAATGTTTCAGAGTCAGGAAGACTGCCTGTAATTCCAGAAAGTTGATATGGCATCGTTTCATGTGAGGACCCCACTGACCGCTCACTCCTCGATGCTGCCACACGCCGCCCCAGCCCATGAGGGAGGCGTCCGTCGTGATTACCTCCCTGCGTGCAGGAGGTGGGCCCATAGTCACTCCAGACAGCAGGAAGTCCTCCCGACGCCAGCGAAGTAGACATGAGCTGCAACTTTCTGTCACTCGTACCAAGGTCTGCTTGTTGTGCACTGCAGACAGGCGTAGCGCAATCAGCCACCGTTGAAAAGGTCGTAAGTGCAGTAGTCCCAGCTGAATGACTGCGGTTGCTGCTGTGAGCAGTCCTGCCAGTCTCAGTAGTTGAAGGTAAGGTATCCTGCATCCTGTGCGGATTCTTGTAAGGGCATGTTGAATTGAATCCAGTCTGGTTCTGGTGAGAGTGGCCCGCATTGTCCTGGAATCCAGGTGCATGCCCACAAAATTCACCGATTGGGAAGGAACAAGGCAACTTTTCTCCCAATTGACCCTGAGGCCTAGGGCTGTGACATGGCGTAAAAGGCGATTGGCATTGGCTGTCGCCTGCTCTGGGGTTGCTGCACACAGTAGCCAGTCGTCCAGGTACGGTAGCACTAAGATGCCTTCCTGTTGTAAGGGTTCTAGAGCCACCTGGATGAACTTTGTAAAGACACGGGGCGCAAGAGAAAGCCCGAAGGGGAGTACTTTGAACTGATACGTTTTTTGCAGAAAACTGAACCGAAGAAACTGCCGGTGCTCCCCCGCAATGGGCACATGAAAATAGGCCTCCTCTAAATCTATTGTGATGAACCATGCACCTGGTTCTATGGCTCGAATCACATCTGCTGTTCGCAACATGCGGAACGGCAAGCGCTTGAGGAACATGTTCAAGCGTCTCAAATCCAGGATGGGTCTGAACCCCCCATCCTTTTTTGGAACCAGAAAATAATGGGAGTAGAATCCCTCCATATGAACCTGAGGGTCTACTTCCTCTATCGCACCCTTCTGTAACAGCTGCTGAACTTCCGCAGTAAGGGCAAGAACTTGAAGAGGGTCCTTCACTATGGTGGGACGAACATGAACACACGGTGTAGGTCGGCGGCGAAACTGCAGGCGGTAGCCCTTCTCGAGTGTCTCGAGCAGCCAACTGTTTGTTGTTATTGCCCTCCAGCATTAAAGCTGAAGTGTTGAAAAACAAGCCACCGCCGACCTTGAGCAGTCAGTAGCGTCTACCTGTGGATTCATTGGCCTTGGGGGGGCGTCGAAAGGGCGGCTGCCTTGCAGGCGGTGGTTGTGGTCGTGCGCCCATAGCTGCACGGGGTGGCGGCGGGGCGGACCTGCGGTGTTGGCCATAGGGGTGCCGGCCAAGATTGTGCATTGGTGCACGCCGCTTAGTAGGCATCTGGTGGGGTGCTGATATGCCTACCTGTGGCTCCTTGAAGGGCGGCCGGCGCTGAACATGTTGCGAACGCGACTCGGTCACCCGCGTCCTCCTTTCCAATGCCTCCTGCGCAGCTGGCCCAAACAGGTGGCCAGGCAACAGCGGTAACTGGCGCAAGTTGTTCCGACACACTTCTGGCAGGGGTGACTGTGCTAGCCAGACCTGTCGTCTCGCATGGACAAGGAGACCCAGAGCTCGCCCGCATTCGCTGGCCATTGCACCAAGTGCCTGTAGAGAGACATCAAGCAGACCA
Organism: Alosa pseudoharengus; assembly: GCF_046254945.1. Lineage (NCBI taxonomy): Eukaryota > Metazoa > Chordata > Actinopteri > Clupeiformes > Clupeidae > Alosa > Alosa pseudoharengus. Next base: position 32,588,416 of record NW_027468657.1, read on the forward strand.
GACGTAGCAACGTCTGGAGTGGCTGTGTCCAAAGTAGAATGTAAGGCCAGGAGCAAATGCCCCATTGAGTTGCCCACACGTCCAAGTCTTGCAACCGTGTTGTAGGTTTTAACCAGCATGCCATCAGTGCGCCTGCATTCCTTGTTGGGGCATCGCACATCCTGGCGTAGGGCTTCATCGGGCGAAACGATGAGAGAGGCTACACAGGGCTCCAATGCCGGCATTGATCCAAGACCGATGGTATCTGGCGCGCTCATGGCCGCCAACGTGCGAGCAGCACGATCAGGCCGAAAATTCAAAGCTGACTGAAATGCTGAAGACACAACTTCAGTGAAGTCTTTGCAGTGAGGCACTTGCACGTCCTTTGGCCCTGGCACTGAGCGGCACAGGAGGTTGGTAGGGCCCACTGGGGCCTGGGGCAAGTCCAGTTTCAACCTGGCAAGCGCCATTTTGATGTTGTCACGGATTGATAAGTGTACGGAAGATGTGTCACTTTCATACTCACTGCCACTCGCTGAGTGCAATGAGGACCGCTGTGATGGCGTTAGCGGTGTGTCAGTGGGTGGCTGACCATTGGGATCAATAAAGAGAGATTCTGAGGCTGCCACCGACATAACATCCACTTCTTGTGGCTGCCGGTGAAAGGAATCATTAAGCAATGGGAGAGTGTGGGCACTATGCTGTGCTACACCGCCAGTCTGATCGGTGTGGTCTTCAGCGGCTTTGATGACAGGATCCGATAGGAGTGCCTGCAATTTCAGAACAGTAGTAGCAAGCTCATCCATTCGCTTTTCTAACTTAGCAGAAGAAGATCTGCGCTTGGATGTCGTTTGCTCCAGGTCTTCAGAATGTTTACGTTTGACACCACGCATATTGCCTGCAGCTTTAAGCGAAATCTCCGATGCCTTTGGATAGGCAACTGACAACCGGATTTGCCGTTGTTCAAGGGGCATCATGCTACACTCAGGGCAGGGGTTAGATAGCGCCTCCATAAGATGCTCCATGCCCAAACAGGATGGACAGCGGTCATGGCCATCCAACATGTCCATTCCAGCAAAGCATTGTGTGCAAAAGGCAGAGTGCTCCATGTCACGGAGGTTCAGCGCTGACACGGCGGGTAATCAAGAGTCGAGCTAACTTAATTCACAATATCCACTGAAGCTAGGCGGGGCTAGCAACTAATAGCAGATGTAATAGCTGTGAGCTATTATCTACACCAACAAAGGAACCCTGGAAACCAAGGGTGTTCGTTGGAATAGAAGTAATTGTTGGCTTGCCCGATAATGTAGCTAGCTTACTCACCTTCGTTGCAGCTAGCACTGGTCATAAGTTAGCTACTACTGTCAACAAACGAAGTGACCCTGGACACCAAGGGTATTCGTTGGGAATAGCAGTGAAAAACCAAGCGAGGGAACCCTGGATACCAATAGGTACTCGCTGGCCGAAATAGTGTACTTACCAGAGAAAAGTTCAGTCACTGCTACTGTATATCCACAAGCCGGTAACGTTAACGTCTCCAACCAGATCCTGGAAGCTGAGGGTAGGCTATCCGTCGGGAGACGCGAAGATTCCGAATCTGATTGTGTTGATAAACAACAGCTAATGGGGGAGCATGTACTACTCAACCCAAGTTCAAGTCAAAAACAGTTCTCAGCCAGGCGAGAATGAAAAAGAGAAAGATCATGACGAATCTGTAGGCTTATATATTGTAGCGTCATGATGTCACCAGATGACAACCAATCAATAAGTTCTCGTAGCCAATGCGCGAGCGCATGATCTCTTCCACTATGTTTTCATCGCCTCTGGCGGTCTGTAACTATGAAATAGAACTTATTTCACTTGAGTTGAACAGTGGCTTTGAGGGTCAACAACAGTCCACTGGCTGGCTAAATTCCAGGGATGTCTGGGCACGTTGTGGCCAAGTTGACAGATCCACCAACCCACATAACCTTCTGACCTTGATCTCATTGAAGTCCTCTTCTTCTCACACCTCAAGCAGATATGTGGAATTTGAGACTCTCCTCTTGTCCAGTGGAAAGCCTGACCCTGTGCTCACCACGCCTCTGGAACAGATGTGTTACACAGGAAGTGCTTCAGATAGACCCAAAGCCACAGTGTCCAAAAAACCAATGAACATATCAAATGCTAAAACGTGCATGACTACTCTGTCCTGGTGTCCAAATTACTTTGGAGAGTCACACTACAGGATGCTTATGTTTCACACAGACAGAGATCACACTACGTCTGGGCTGTCCACATATAGGCCATTTCAGGTCAGTCATCTCAGTGATATGAACACTTTGTTGTGGAGACATCGGGAGAGACAATCAAGCTATGAGTCATCAGGAAGTTGTGGGCTCAGTCCTGTGGGGGCAGTAAGAGCACGGGCCCCAAGTCTGGGAAAGGTCCTCTTTGAGCATGTGTGAATTGGTGAGGAACCACAAGAAAGCAAAGCCCCGCGATGCTATCACACTCCGAAGGGGGTGGGTTTCATGGCACGCGAGAGAGAATCCCCTCTGCGCGTGTGTGTATTGGCCTGCAACCATCTGCTCCCTTCGTCTGGTGCAGTCGCTCTCTTTCATGCTCCCCGAGTCCCGCATCGGCCACCTCCAGTCGCAATGGAAAAGAGTCATAAAAGAGCCCAAAGCAGTCACATGTGGGTACTGCTCTCCTGCTCAGGCTGTCATTAGAACCAAGACCGACGCAGCCTTAAAAAAAAAAAAAACACGCTGCCATGCAGTCTCCAACCCGACTGGAATCCAGTGTGCTGGACAGTTCCCAGCTCCTTTTACAGTAGGCTTGTTGTTCTTGACCTGTGCTGGCTTCAGGCCTCAGACATAGTGGGGATGGGGGGGGGGGGGTAGGGGCAGGGGAGCTGTAAATGGTGCACTTGGGAGGGGGCCCTCATGCAACAAGTCCAATCGTCCAGAGTTCCCTTTCTGTCACCTCGGACATCAGAGTCCTGCACTGTGGTCATTCCGGTCTTTATGATTCACTTGCACAAACACAGCAGACGTTCAATTAAATAGGCTCCACGTGACGGGCTAAGTTTGGAGCGGCACTCTGCACTCCCAACACCTCACCCCTTAGAAATGTGCAGAGGGCAGCCTAACCAAAACAATCACAGCATCAAATCCAGTCGCACCGCCAGTGCATGAGGCTTTCACTCAACTACAGAAGCCGTCTTAGGAGCTTTACAGAAGCTGAGACAACGCACATCCTCAGGGCGTCTTAAAGTTGGTTTAGGGGAGCTGCTTGGGTGAATCCAATTACTGCCGAGGGTGTTTGGGGTAGGATTGATTCAGCTGAGAGGAAACTGTAAAGATTCCATATGTGTGAGCTTAGCGCAGGGTATGTGTGAACAGGCATACCGACAATATCCATGGAAACGACCGACTTAGAGAGCACAAGTCAATGCCTGTGTGAGAGCAAGCTTCTGTGGCATTCTATTCAATCCCCGTGTGCAACATTGTGGCCTATTAGAATTGCTAAGGTGCTCGGCCGGAGTGCCACCAAAATGGAGGATTTGTTTGGCACTGTAAAATGAGAAGGCTATAATGGGATATAGAGTTCTTTTAGGAGTCTATATCTTCCCTCAGGGGAGGACTCCTGCCTCTAGTCTATTCAACAGAGCTCCACTGAGACAGTCCACACAATCAGACATTTCATCCTGGCCATTTCCACACATAAAGAAACCCTCTCATCCACATATACACAAAACAGACATACACACACAAGCACAGACAAACAGCAGGCAGACCTTTTCCAGAGCCATTCTTTTATATTCCTTATCACAATACCACAGTAGGCCATATTGCATGCTCCGCTCCCACTGCCCTAACACCTTCCCTGGGCCATACCTGCGCACACACACACACACACACACACACACACACACACACACACACACACACACACACACACACACACACACACACACACACACACACACACACACACACACACACACACACACACACACACACACACACACACACACACACACACACACACACACACACACACACACACACACACAGCCCGCTACTGGTGGCAAAGCGCATAGCATAGGGCCTTTGCATCGGCAGGCCGTCTGGAGTCCAGTGCATTGCTGGAGTGCAGGTGTCGCACCACTGGTGGGCTGGCAGCGGGGTGGGGTAATCTGGCCCTGTTGTGATTGCTCAGCTGACACGGCGGCTGTCTTACAACAGCTCTCAATGTGAGCGGGGATTATTAACGAGATCACAGGGCTTTCTCTGTGTGCTCCTTTAATCCCATAATTGGCCCACAGAAACAAGGCAGTGGTCAGATCTCGCAGCGGCCGACTGAACCTTTCATAACACCGGCCCCCTCGCTCTTGACCCTCCCAGCTTGAGATTGCTGTCCTTCTGAGTTTTAATGTGCTCCTCGGAATGCCGCAGCTCCCAGTGACTCTTCAGCAGGCCCTGGGCGGTGAACACAAACAATGTCCCCTTTCTGCACTCGGCCGCTCGCTCTGCGCTTCTTCACGTCCCGCCCGGCCTTCTTTTATGATCGCCCGCGTGTTTTATTTCTCCCTCCCCGCCGCCGCACCAAAGGCCTCTCAGCGTGAGCAGCAGCCCGAGCGATCAGGCCCACTTTATCTCCCCCTGTTCCCCTCCTCTCGTGGAGCGGCCCCGCTCTCAACATGTGCTATTAGCCTTTCCAATAACATGCCTGCATGAGAGATTTGGCCTGCGTTCTTTTTCCATTTCAAAATGTTCCTCTTTTGTCTGAAAACAACCAACTGATATGGTCTCTCTCTCTCTCTCTCTCTCACATTTTTTTTACCCAGTGGTGCTATTTAAAAGGACTCTGTTCATCTTGTTCATCAGTCCACCAGGCAGTTGCTCTGTCTGCCTTTCCTGAGCTCCCCAGTACTCCTGCCGGGCCAGGAGGGTATGCACAGAGCTACACTTCCCTCGCACGATGAGGTCATCTTCAGTTTGGCAGCGTGGAGACGTGAGTGGAAAACAGGGGAAAACACTGTTAGTGAAAACAAGGGCAGGAATGCTCGATGAATCATTCTTATCACTTTGACGGCGAGAGCGAAGGCTGCCTGAGACAGAGCTGGCATGCTGGCATGGCTTCAGGGTTGGAGAGGTAGATGGAGACTGTTTCAAGAATCTTCAGTTGAGTTGTTATCACGCCAGTGGGCAGGCAACTTCAAACAGTATCTGCTACAACTCACGACATGCTATATAACAGAGTCTGCCCTGTGCTTTGGTTGATCTTGTTGTTTGTCCTCTATTTTCGGGCACCTCATATGCCCTGATGTTCTCAAATTGGCAAAGCAAAACTCTTCTGCCCAAATACTTCATCATACCATGAGCTGCTCTTGGACGAGATGGGTGTGAATTTGAATCTGACGCCTAAGAAAGCATACCAACTCCACAAGTGGCAACATAGATAAGGTATGGGATTGTACATGCCAGAGACAGTTTGGGAATTCATATCTAATTACAATGTCAGAAAATCATTATGTGTCTGCATTGCACCCGCGGGCAGGAGCAGCAGGCTGGCGTGCACATGGGCTCGCGCCGACTTGCACTGAGGGGTGTATACAGTAACACACAGTAAATGTTTATTATTTTTCCTGCACCAGAAGCCGGCTGATAAAACACACATTGCCATGTTCGGGGTGTCTGACGCCTGGTATTTTTCACAGGTTCGGTGCTCCGCATACATTGTCACACAAGCTGCAGCCTGCACCTCTGATCTCATCCCACCCACACTTATTCAGCTCTGATTTACAGGACGACCTGAGGAGCGAGCTGCTCTGTAGAAACCAATTCCAGATATGCACAGTCAGGGCATGAATGCAGGGGTTTTTGTTCAAGCTTGCTGCTGTTCCCTGCCTTTCTAATGTGCATGGGCAAATGCTGCTGATGCCCTCCTAGTGCTAAAGAGACTCTTTAGTATCCAGCGGCTTACAGGAATTGCATTGGTTTGCCAATGAGTGTAGTATCCCAGAAAATGCCTCTTAAATAGTTTTGTGAATAGGATGCCATAAACTCTGAGGAAAATATATGTGATTGGATGTGATGTGCGACACTCTTGGTTCTCACAATAGCTCGGCTCTGTTGACTGTTGCTCTTGCCAAACAATTCATCACGATGCACAACTAAACAAAGCCAAGGTCCTTCATGTCCCCTGTTCACACAGAACAAACATTCACATAAATTGAAACCAGAGAGGCGGAGAGGTCTGCGTCTCCCAGATTGTCATCATTGTTGATGACTCGCCCTCTGTTCTCTCTCCGAGAGCTTGTGACATACAGTATCATCCGTCGGCGTGATGGATCCACAGGGGAAGCCAGCTGCAGGCGGCGGAGGGAGGGGGGGGGGGGGGTTGCTGCGGTCCAGGGCTCCACAACAACAGATGTTCATCTACTGGGAGCCAGCATGAACTCCAGACACACCAGCACTAATCAATAACTTTGACCCTTGGAGAAGCCGGCAAGTCCTAGTCACACAGCATGAAGCCTTTGCATTTTTTGGACGACTCGGCCTAATGCTTCTGACTCAGTGAGGCCTGTACACCCTGCATGAGAACATTCCACTGAGTTAGGCAGTGGAACTGTACTTCTCTCTCTCTCCCCTCCCCTCTTTCTCTCTCTTTCTCTTTCCCCCTTATTCTCTCTGTCTCTCAACTGTCTTTTATTCTTCCTCACATCAAACAGAGATGATCTTTGTCCCCAGCGACTCTTGCCTTGACGAATAAGGATGAAAAGTGGATGGGAGTAGAGGTCATTCAGCCTTGCAGCTGAGCACACATAAATTACAGGAACTTGCAATGTTAGATTAATGAACACCATTTTGGATAATGGCCGATCGGTTAGCAAGTCCTCCGCTGCACCCGACCCTCAGCACCGAGGGGAGCGGGAAAGTCCACGAGCCAGACGTCCGCAGAAGACAAAACGATCCAACTTTCTCGTCAAAAAGAGGTGTCCAATTACTAAGGAACAACATGCCAAAATCCCCGTCTGTCCAGTGCAAGCGTGCAAGAGCACATGAAAACAGAGTCTCTGTTATGTAGCAACATATTGTTTACATCTGAGTCAGGTTTTTCAAAGAAGAAAGTGTACTCACCCAGACTTAGCGTTACATGCCTGTGTGTGCCTGCATGCGATTCACGCTGGTGGGTGATGGTGTAGGTGAGGGGGCCATGCCTGGCCTCGGCTGTGCCACTCAGGCTCACTGACTCAGAACCAGTCAAGAGCAAGATCCTAGATGGGACACATGCCCCTGTTAGTTCCCTCTTATGCATTTGTGTCATGTTAGGGACCACTTCCCATGCAGATTGGGTTTCAAATTTTTAGTGTGTCAACCCACACGTGGGACTTAATTTAGACGGACTCCAGTTATTTCCCGTCATCGACTAGTGGCACTCTCCCAGCCTCCACCCTCTTCTTCAAGCCTCATGCACTGAGTAACAATCAAATACAAAATGATTTAAACACAACAGTGTGTGCAGGGAGGGAGAGAACATTCCCAATTCAGAGGGGAATCAAAGGCCAGGAAAACAACTTCAAGTCATCAGGCGGAGTGGAACAGCTCTCCTATGAGCCCCTGATTAAATGGTCCAAGCTATTTACAGCTGACCTCTGGCTGAACCGTTCCAGAGAGTTGCATTAGATGCAGGTGAGAGTTAAAGCCAGAAGGCCTCTTTTTGCCAACAATGGCCTGATCCCCTGGTAAAGCCCACCATTAAGACTCCACCTGAGTTCCTGTGGTGATATGATCGGCCTGTGTTTGGCCAGCAGTCCGTGCAGGCAGGCGAGCCGTGCGTGTACAGAGCCGTGTCAGTCGCCCTTGCTTGGACACTCATCTGTCAGTGCAGGCATGCCGGGGGCAGCGGAGCACGACGAGGGCCACCTGAGTCCTCCACGGAATGTTCTGGAATTTTATCAGTCCTGCTGGAGCCGCTCCCCGCTGAACAAAGAGCCCTGCCATGGAAACGCAAGGGTGTATGAGCGAAGCATAAACTATAGCAGTAACTGAGACCTCAGTTCTGCCAACAGTGCTTCACAGCTATGTCCAAGCCCCCCCCCCCCCCATGAAAATGTGAGCTCTGTAGGTATCCTCATGCAGAACTAATTAGCAGATGCTGATCAGGAGCAACCCAATCAGCAGACTATGCTCAGTGCCTGCTCCTCTATAATGAGATATTTCCCCACTGGGGCTCTGAACTGTGTGAGTGCATCACAAAGAACACAAGCAAACACAGGCCTCCGCCTGTAATAAATCATGCTGCTCCACATGCTAAGTCTTAGCAGATTGCAGCACAGCACCAGACAGCTGCTACCCAAGGCTAATATGTGTAGCCAAGGCTAATCTGTGTGGTCCACGCTGGAAGCTGGAAAAATGGAGGATAAAATGTATGAAAGGATAAAAGGATAGCACTGTTTTATTATTTTAGTTTTACATTCTTTTATCTCTCCTCATGTGTGTTGCTTTGATAAAGGTAGTTATTTGTCCTAAAGTGTATAGGTTTCTTGAGTGTGATCTTAAATCTGATTCTGATTATCAATCAATTCCTAGACTGAAAAATAATGCAGATATGATTATTTTCCAAAAGTAGAAACTATGACAATGTTTTTTCTATTATCACATCTTGACTGGTTCACACAAATTATTTTTACATCAACAAAATGTCATGTGGCATTGTAACTAGGGTCATTGTATTTAACACAACATTTCTGTGTACAACCAATAAAACCATTGCTAAATAGAAAGCAACACTGATTGCACAGATCACCCCCTTAAGGATTCATATGTGGGTTGGGGAGTGTGGGTAAGCCAAAATGAGCACTCCCTAAAGTACAGCAATTAGGTAATCTGAGATGGCAAAGGGCCTTATTCACTCCTCGAGACCGTATTCCCTTAACAGGGCAAAGCAGATGAGTGCGAGTAGCGAGCTCGGGGTCAGGGAAATGTTCATGTTTACCGAAAAAAGTGCAGAGTGGAGGGAGGGAGGACGTGGCTTCTCTTCCTGCTGCATTCTTTCCCTCATCAGGAATTCAGAGGTTTGGCAGGCATCTTTTATTATTGGATTTCGTCCTCACTTGGGAAGGACAAGTCGGCCTGTTCTGGTCTCAGTGGATTGTGGAACACTGAATCCATGGCTTGAGCCTAAAACCAGTTTTGTGGTGTCCAGGAAATCTAGGCCCCGGACAAGCCCCTGTAAGCTTTTAAACACCACAAATCTAACTAAAGCAAATGATTCCCTGAGTTAATGCAAGAAAAGTAAGAAATATGAGTCGAAAGGTAGGCTACAGAGTAAAAGAAGCCTACAAGGAATACAAAAAGAGATGGCTTAGATGTAATGACATATGGCACAAAAAGTGTATTATCTAATACACATGGACCCTGTTAGAGCTTTGTGTTTTTCAATCACAACAGATGAAAAGATGGGCCTTTGCGTCATGACAATGCTGGAATGTGGCCGTGCAGTTCCCACTGGGCCGCTATTCCCTATTGTTCCCCAGTTGATTCCATTGAAGCTATTGTTTTTTCGCTAGCGCGCTAATCCACAGATGATTGAAGTAATTATATAAATCCATTAACACCAAGCAGACCAAACTCAGTCGGACGTTTGGGGCATGACAAAACAAACTCGCATGACAACCGCTTAATTGAAACCTTGTCTCTGGACATTCCTGGCCAGGCAAGACCTTTTCTGAGGGCATTAGCACCAGCTAGACCAGGCCCAGTGCTAAAGACCCGTTTATGGGTCTCCCTCTCTGGAAAGATCTGTGCGCAATTTGAAATACGCTGTGTCGAGCCAAAGAAAACATGACATGGAAAAGCATCAGCCTCGTCCCTGACAGCAAGAATCTATTTGAGAGCCCCTTAAAACAACAAAAAGCAATAACCATGTTTTTAAAAGAGGGCTTTGACAAAGGCGCCTGTACCAGCAACAAAAAACAACACTCCATACATGTTTTAATCTGTTCCCACATCCCACATGTGACGTGAGCCGTGTGCGGCACTCAGAGAGCTGAGGAGGGAGACACGGGGCCAAATGGAGACGCAGCTGAGGAGAGATGGGGCCGAGGAAGGATGATCTCCATACCTCAGCTACACTGCAGCCAAGGCCTCCCTCAGAGACAGAGGGAGTGAGGGAGAGAGAGAGAGAGAGAGAGAGAGAGAGAGAGAGAGAGAGAGAGAGAGAGAGAGAGAGAGAGAGAGAGAAGATTTGTGTATGACAGGAAGAGAAAGAGAGAAGGAAGATTTGTGTATGGCATGAAGAGAGAGTGAGAGAGAAAGGAGGGAGAGAGAAGATTTGTGTGTGAGAAGGAGAGAGTGAGCAAGCGAGAAAAACGAGGAGCCTGGAAGTGTCAGCCTGTCCTCAAACAAATGTCGTCACGATTGGAACCCTTCACATGCAATTCCAGTCAGTTTCCTCTCTAGTGAACTTCCCTAGAACATGCCCTTGTTCTTTAGTCCAACATGGCCCCTTTCTTAGCATGTTTGACCCTGCACATTCCATACAACAAACAAGCACTGAGAGTGTAATTAGTGTCTGATGACGACCGGAACACTGCCAAGATGTCCTCAGCAAAGGAGGTCTTGAAGCAATAGAATCATCATGGCCGTTCTAAAGCCGTTCTCTGTTGTATCTACACACTGCTGGACCGACGGGTAAGACTGGTGGGGATATCTTTGACATTTTATGTGAGTTTAAAGTCTCCCAAAACAAATCATATTTTTGACACAGCTCCAAATGATCCCCTGTTTGTTTTCACACTGTAAAGAGTGACAAAAGTGTCAGAGGTCAGCGTTTGAACTTTAACTCAACAGACAGCTGTCCGCGTGAATTAGCTCAACTGGCACGACCAACCAGAGAGGAATGGGTGGGCCAAACCAGCCAGCAGGGATCAGAAGCAAAGGCAACACACAGAGGATACTGAGGACATGTTGAGGCCCAGAACAGGGCTCAGAGCGTGAGCAGACAGCGGGGCTGATTTACGGCCCGGGCGCCGCCACACCTTTATGGCTTCCGAACAAAGGTTTGGCGAGACTTAATGAGCACTTTTAAAAGAGGTCTTCACCTGTCTCGGGTTGCAGAGGTGTGCGGATGTGGCCTATACTGACAGGAGCTGCGCCGGAACAACAAAGGTGCCGGCTGAACGTTATATGCTTGATCTGCCACCGCGCCTGGGCACACATGCCCTCTGTGGCCTGCACCAAACACTGTGGCCCGTGGTGCAAAGGGCCCCTCTCTGTGCTTAAATAAATTCCAACACACTGTGACCGCTAAAACGTCCACCACATGGTTAAAAACAGTTGTCAAAGCTGCTGAAGTTAGAGCAGATTTCTCCCTTTTACGGACCAATTATTTACAAGCCCTACAAATCATTCTCAAAATCTCTTCAAATCTCTTCAAAATATGCTATTCTATGCTATGCGCTTTACATGTATATAAACATCTACTTGGTTATCATTGTGTTACACTGGAAGCTGTAAAGTTTTAACATCATCCCCCTTGTCTTAAGAGTAGAGGAAAAGGATGTGAATGCCAGAATGCTTCCTTGAGATGCCTATTCAGAACTACAGTTCCGACACTTTGTAGGAAGTCTAATAAACCCAAGGGGAAATTAAAAGCGTTTTTTAGAGAGCCTCGATCTTTGCCTGCATTTCCCACCCTTCATTATTCCTCCATCTTAAGATTCTGACATATGCTCTGAGACACACACATGTGCCTCACACTGAGCCAGGCGCAGGGAGTATCCACCTCCTTGTCATCCAGTCGTCCGGGCCAAATAGGTCTCCTCGACTCCTCGGCCGATTCTGAAACAGAGCCCTTGTTCTGTTCCTCCCTTTTCTTCTCTCCCACTTGCAGTTTTATGATCTTAGTTCCTTCTGCTCGCTTGCCAAATTGCACTTTTTTCCACAAAACTCCTTTTAGAAACAGTGCAGACCACCTCAGTGGAAACATAAAGTCTTTGTGTGCACAAACCCATCGGATCCTTTGGCACCTTTTAATGGAAGCCCGAGGCATCAGGTATACGTTAAACAAGCAGACCTCAGAGTGACATTACTCTCCCTGACGCCGCACCAGCATCATGAAGCCAAAAGAGGCCATTTGTTATTTAGCGCAGGGAGTGATGATGGCCCTGACACAGTAGCTGCTGACATACAGATCCTTTGTAGCCCTACAGCTCAGCTCTGCTGAGGTGCATTCTGGGTCTTCTGGTGCTGTCGGCCGTGTTTAACACACAGCAAAACAAAACAAAAAGACTTGGAAGGAAGGAAGGAACCATATCTTCAACTGTATTCTGAACATGATAAAGGAAGCATTGTTTAGAGAGAAGACTTCTTTATGGCGGGGCAGAGAGGCGAGACTGATTAAGTAACACGGAGAATCACGCTGGACCGATTCTGTCCACTGGAGCACAGCTAACTGCTCTGATGTGGTTTGGACGACAGGACGTGGCACACTCCAGAATCAAGCCTCCAGCTGCCTGCACTGGCCTGGAATGCCTTACTGTGTTTCACTGGAAAAGCAGCTTAAAGAAAACCCTTAAATGCATTCTTTTCGACTTGAGGGCTGTGTGTATGTGTCCCACAGAACCTAATAAGCAAATAAGAGGTACAGCAACGTTTAAAACAAGCAGCACATTGGGGGCGCTGTGGCGCAGCAGGCTACAGGGTCTGTACCATATATGGGCCCGAGTGCCCACGGGGACCCAGGTTCGAATCCGACCTGCGGTCATTTCCCGATCCCACCCCATCTCTCTCTCCCACTTGCTTCCTATCACTCTCCACTGTCCTGTCCAAATAAAGGCAAAAAAGCCCAAAAAATATACTTTAAAAAAAAAATAAAACAAGCAGCACACAAAACTCTCTTTGGTTATGAATTAGACAAGTCGTCGCTTGTTTCGAGAACAACTTTATCACACTCTTTCTGAAAAAGATTTCATGACGAGGATGTGATCAGGTGCATTGAGGGTCGCACTGGATCTCAAGGGTGCTGGAGTGGGAGTAAAGCAGGGGAGCTCTTCCTGTGTGAGCTCACTCAGCCCGGCGCTCATCACACTCACAAGTGGAGCCACCTGAGAGACAAACAATCAGACTACAGGACAGCCCAATCCCAGCAGTCCCTGAGTGGTGTGGAAGGGGAAGTTAGCTGACTCATGTGTCGTCATGGAGATTGTAGTCATCTCTGACAGGGGAGGGAGGACAACGGGCGGCATTCAAACCAGATGGCAGCCAGTGATGCTGAGCCCCTCAAGTGATGCAGAATCCCTCTGGATCTGGCAACCTGGGGTCTCAGGTGTTTAAGTTAGGGTGGCTACAAACAGTGGGGATGAGGGAGACAGTACGCCAACAATCTTGATAATAGGACTTGTGTGGCTAATGCTCTTTTATAATGCATTCAAGTGCAGGAAGCCGTCGCATCGTCATTACAGTACAGTATGGGAACGAGTTCTCACCCTCCCTCTGACAGAGACATCAGAGTCGTTGTGTGAAACGTGAGCTTAGAGAGCTCCATTATTTGCAATATACTGTGCAGTGTGAGTTTGTGGCCTGTCAGATTGTTGCCGGTCGTTGTTGACACTGAACAATACTGAGAGCCATTCATGGGGTTTTGGCACGGACTGCACCTCCCTTCTGTGGGCTGTTTTCTCGTTGTATAGTTTCAGACAGGCCCAAGCCAGGTCCAGCCTCTTTGAGCCCATTCCCCAAAGTGATCGCTTGAACTGTTTTAACAAAATGCGCAATGCCAATCCAAACAACATCTTGCAAAATCTACAGCAATTGGCCCAAAGTTCACACATCATCTGTTAGCTATTTGCATTGAATTGAGAATAGGACACTGGAGCTGTGATCTAAGGTTGCTGCATTTGACCGAAATGCCAGAACGGACCCTCAGTGATCTCCTCACATCCTCTCTTAATATACTCTCTCATTTGGTTTGGAGTTCTCAAACGGATTTGTAGAGACAATTTGCTGTAATGCACTGCTGGGGTCTCCCAAAACCACCCCCAAGGGCCTTAACAAGAGTTTTTATTAAAAATAATGATGTCTTTTACTCATGCAGTTCATGGATCGGGCATATCATATAAACAAAAGTTGAGTGCCCATGTTTGGATGACTGGTTCCACTTTGCCCACAAAAGTAAACGGACTTAACAGAGGCTGTCCAAAGCTACATGATGCAACAACAAGGCTTGTTTGCCAACTGTCATCCTTTTTTAACAAGTGTGATACAATCTGTTACGAAATCAGCAGATTCCACATTTCTGCTGCAAACACCCAGCATTTGAACTTCACCTGATGTGCATAGCATTTCCACCTACCTCACTTGTGCCTGCCTCTCCAGCGGCTACACTACAGGTGCTGGATCCTCCCTTCAGTGGCATGAAGACGACGCGCAGAAGTCTTGCTATTACATGCTGTGAGCAAACAGGCTGTGGAAAAATCCCCAGGGGTAGTAATAAAGACAAATTTGACCAGTGGCACAACCTGAACCAAGCGCTTCTTTGTTGATCCAGCTAATCTGGTATCCACTGGAATGGGAGGAAAATTGTTGTCTGAAGACTTAAATTAGATTTTCTTTCAGAATCTTCATCTAACAGGGAAAGATGCTTCTAGAAGTGTAACTTGGGTCAAATCAAAGCTGGAGTTATACATATTCGCATGGCTACAATCAATGCATTTTACAATGATTTAAATCAGCCAGGGCTGATTTACACAACACAATAAGTATATGAAGCTGAACGCTTCTACTGATAAAATCCAGACGTTTCATGCCAATAAAAGCAAAGTGACGTCAGTTTTTAAGAGTCATAATAATAACACAGTCAACAGCATCAATACAACATTGTTTATGTGACCTTGGTGAATGGTGAACCAAGCTGCTTTTCCATATCACTTCAAAACATAATGGTAGCTGGGTAGCTGAAGGCTCAGTAATTTGGAAGTAGCAATAAAAAAAATTCCTTTGTGTAAAGTAAAATAATTGCACACAATTATAATGTAATACAAATAGTATAACTTGAGGCTCTGTGTGAACCTCTCTGGATTTAATTCCTCAGACTCAAGTTTAAATCATGGCATGATCATTCTTCATTATGACACCTTCCTAAAGTCAACTCACAGCCAAACAAAACACCAAAAACATGGACATATACTATGAGGGGATGGTAGTTAAACAGTGTAATAGAGCCAATAATCATATAAATGGCATTCATGTCAAAGTCTTTAGAAGAAATAGGGTGTTTTCAGGAGAGGAAAAGTTAAGACAAGATTGGACATAATGAGGTGACAGAAGGTAAACATTCACCACACCGTCACATATTTCCCTCTCTAAACTGAAAAATTCTTCCTTTAATGTTATGCAGAAGGACAGATTCTTTCCAACTGCTTTCCTTTCTCTCTCTGTTTCAGAGGTACAGAGCTCACATTGTTAGGTTGCCTGCTCCTTCCTCCTGGGTCCCTATAGTGCAGTGACAAGTTATTCAACTTCTGGGCCCAACAGCTCACATAAACAGCCCAATAGATATGAAGATGGAGATGTAACTCAATGTTTTCGCCCACCTTGGATGGCTCCAGTCATATCTCCTCACCACCTCCACACACAGCGACCAGAACAGAGGGACTGTGTTGACTTCGCACATCCCGCCCACAGCTACCGAAAGGCAACACCCACCCAACTACTGATACCCCAGCAGCAGCTCTCTCTCCCTCTCTCTCTCTCCCTTTCTTTCTCTCTCTCCCTCTCTCTCACTCACATGGAAACTGGATAGTCATTTTTTCCCCCATTGGGTGGTGAGGGACTGAATGGGAATGGGAAGCTCGCTGAAGCCGACTCTCCCGGTTGTCCTCTGCTCTGAAGCCGTCCGTGCTCAGATGAGGCAGCCTGGCGCTCACTCTGCTGGGAGGTGACCTTTGGGAACGCGCGGCGAAGCGGAGCGGGGATTCACACATTCAAGCCATGCGTGCACATTGGCCCACTGAACTCTCTCATGAGCTCCTGTGGCGCCTGCCCAGACTGCCCGAGAGACCGGAGAAGGTGGACGTAGGTTAGGTGAGCAACAAAATAAGGAATCCTGGCACCCACTGAAAAAAAAACACAAATCCGTTTTATTTTACTCACAAATAGGCAGGATTTCTTGAGATGCAATGGGAGACGGCCTTATCAGTGATGCGTCCTCAGTTCCTCCACTCTGGAAGTGCGTATCAGACACACAGCTGGTTTTAATATCAGTGCAACTGACAGAATAAGAGAAGTTGGCCTGAGCTGCGGCAGGAAGGGGAAAAGGCATGGATCTGGCGTCCAATACAGAATAGCTAAAGGTTGGGGAAAAAACTTCTGTCATGAGACAGAAAGCCATACCAGCAGTAAGCACCACACATCCATAACTTTTATTATGTTTACATAGATAGAACATTATATTTTTTCCACTGTCATGTGCGCAGATGACCTCTGTAAGGTCTAGGCCGAGGCCTACGGGAGAGAGCAAATGGTAGAGGAGGGGGAGTGCAGCTCCCACAACAGAGCTAAATGTATGGGTCTCAGAGGATTTGAGAAATCTGCCCGTGACGGGGTTTCCACATTGCAAAGACCCCCAAAAAAACGTGTGTCTCTCTCCTGGGCTCAGGACAAGAGTCTCCCTCCCCCTCCCCACTTCCATGAAAGGCAAAAATGAAGGGACATGAAGAAAGATGAGGAAATGGCCTCAAAGCCAAGAGTGTGGGGTCACTACGCTAATGCAGCTAACTCAGCTCATTCTCTGCATTTTAACAGCTTTCACTCCCCACAGAGACCCCCAACACACTCAGCACATTTCTACAGCAGTAGAACAGTCAGCCAGACTACCTGCAGGAGAGCCGCTTGACAGGTCGGGTCATCTCCCCGGGTCTGCAGTTTCAACTTTTCACGCTCAGGAGTGGCTTGTACTTTGGACACACACTAAATCAAACAAATTGCATAAACACCATCAGGACTCCAGCAATAGAAAAGGTCACATTTTACAGAGAGTTCAACAACACGTAACATTTCTGTCACAAACACCACTTGTTTCTTTCCACTCAAATGTTTTTAGTGTCTGCGGGCGCGAGGACGCTGCCAGAACCGGGGGAGCAGAACAAGTTGAGAGTCGGGAACAGATGCACTAGAGCACAGGGGCTTAAACATGAAATGATTAGAAACAGGAGTCCAGCGCTGGAATAAAAGTGTCTGGACCAGTCGAGTTTTCCTGAAGTCTGCTGCCAGAATCTAGTGGAAAGCTGGACTGTCCTGCCTGTCCAGCCCAGCGTCATTAAGCGACCTTTTCAAAAAACGCTTGAGGAAAAATATATTGAATCAGGAAGGCTCTAGTAAAAATTAAACACTCATTGCAACTCATGAAAGACCAACTTTATAAGGGTACCCCATAGACTTGCTGCAACTGCCACTGTGGAAGCGGAATGGAAAAACTGTGCTTCACTCATCTGGGGGCACGCAGCCTGGTGGAGTATTCCCTGGGCCAACGTAAATATGACTAATATCTGTAACACAGATGTGCTGTGAAGCCTATTTGAGCCATTACTGCATTAGAAATTCCTACCAAAAGATGCTGTGCATTCCTATTATAAGAATCACTGCTGTAGACTCTAACTCTATTTCAAATGACAAGTTTAACAACTCTTTGCTCTTGGGCTCAGTGTGAGTTCAGAGATACAGGAGGTGGACACTGATTCCAGAACAGCCAGTGTACACAGGAAAACACATCACTCACTTAAACAGAGTTAGAAGCAACACTGCCATCTAGAGGCAACTATCCATACCTAGGATAGAAGGCTGCTATTATAATGACTTGGCAAGACCTAAGGGAGATAATATGGAAATATCCATCTACTCCATTCTGTAGTCAGAGATTTAGCATTTCATGGGTTTAGCCAGTGGTATTTAAAAGTATTAAACTGATTCAGCAATGCAGAATCTTTCAAACAATGGAGGATTTGTGTGGTTTTAGAAATCCTTGAACGGGAATAAGAGAAAAAGAAAAACAGCCCATATGCCAACTTTTGCTCCAATCTCCAAATGGTTATGAATAGGAAGGAGAAAGTTCTGTTTTCCATTTCAGCAATAACAAAGGGGAACTTTTGCAAGAAAAAAGAAATGAAATCAGTGGTGGTCTCAATGCGGCAAAAAAAGGAAAACATAAAAGAGAAAACACATACAAAAATAATTATTATCTGGAAAGATGTTTTATTAATTTATAATACAAGCTTTAAGCAGAACTTTAGTTTAATCATTTGAAGCTAAATGCCAGAGTGGTGACTGAGGTTAAGAGACGATCACTGAGGAAGGGTCGCTCAGAGGAGGAACTCAAGCTGTTTCCAAGGAAACCACAGTCACCCATGACTGATTCGCTCTCCTGCTTCATCTGCACCATTCCTACCAAAACATTCAGACACACGCACACACACACGCACACGCACACACACACATACATATATCCCTTGGGACCATGATCTCATTCAAATCAACATCAATAAGCCATTTTTTTGAAAGTGTAGCCATACAATGCAATACCAATATGTATTAAAAGATTTCCTTTTTTTAAAGACCTTCAATCATTAATATTTATTTCAACAATCACAAAAAAGGATAATAATAATAATAATAATAATAATAATATAAAGTGAAATCCAACCATCCAGAGCTCCCGTATCCCCTTGGCACATTGGGGTTGAGAGGATGTTAAGTGGGGCTAACCCTTTTCAACAAAAAAGGGGAAAGAAAAAGACAGTGGGTACACAAAGCCTGATCATCACTGCCCCCCAAGCCACCCCACCCCACCCCCCACGTCCCCTCAGGCTGTCTCCAAGCCACCCCAGCGTCTCCTAATGATGCCCCCGTGCCTGTCTGACTCTCCGACTCCTCATAAGGCTGCCACCGCCCCAAGGGGCCTCTGCTAGCAGACAGACGTCTCGTCTGGGCGCACGAGTCGTAGGCAAGCATCAGACAAAAACCAGGTCTGAGGGCGGACGAGTCCTTTTCCTTTTTTTTTTTGTCTCTTTTTTTTGTTGTTGTTTGTTTGTTTTGCACCATGCCCATCCCGGCAGTTGATTCATGCAATCACACATCTTCACTGCACTTCACGACAGGGATATCCTGGGGTTCAAGGCCAGAAATTGCATACAACCACACCCTCGCGCACACACACACACACACCAAAGTGATAAAACACTTATACGACCAGGCCATGCATCGGTGTCGACACTGTCGTATACACCAACACCACCTCTTGCTTCACTTAATTCATTTACTAGTCATTTCTTTGAAACAAGACCCTCAGAACCTTTTCCTTCTGCACTTGGTCCAGATCCAAGGAAACCACCCCTCACAGATCAGGCATTCAATAATCTTCACTGCAAACAAGTGTCCTTCAGAAAGTTCTAAGTTACACCTAAAGGCAGAGTCCTATTTGGAGGGGGTGCTGTGACACATGGCACTCTCTAACAGGCAAGTCTAGAACGACACACTGGTGTGAGGGGGGGGGAAAGGGTTATGTTGTGAGATTAAGACCATGAAACACACACACAATAAGTTCAGATGAAGTTCCAAGATAAGTGCAGTCCAAGGTCTCTCACTACAGACCACACACACACACACACACACACACACACACACAAACACATGCTTCTTTACGACCGTTAGAAGCATGATTTGTAGTCCCTATGTGTGTGGGCCATCACAACAGAGAAAGAAAGAAATTCCTCCATATGGGGGAGAGGCACTCTTGTCCTTGAGCAGGGAACGTTTGCATGGCAGACTTCCTGTCAGCGCAGAGCAGCTCCTGCTTGGTCATCTCCTCCTCTCCCCCATCACCTCGTCATGGTTGGGGCTTCTGTTGGCAGCATTCTGTGCATATTTTTTTTTCCTCTTCCTCCACACAGTTCAGAGTAAAATCCCAATGCAAATTTTGGCAACGCCACAAAATATCTGATATTAATACTTGGCACAAAAAGAACAAAAACAAAAAAAAGTGTGTAAGAAATATGCAAGATCCAGTCCATTCCACTGAAAGTTCTCAGACAAAAATCACCTCAAAAACACACTATGGTGAACAGACTGACAGACCTACGTGGGGTGAAGGCTGAAATGGACAGGGAAGGGAGTATGGATGTGGTTACAGCTGGGTCCTTTTTGGATCATTTCTTTAATTTTCTTCTGTTTTTTCACAACAATAGACAGCAGCTGCTCTCTGTGGTCTTCTCCCGGTTCCTCTGGCCTGGGGAGAGTGAAGAAAGACAGAATCAGTCATGGGCCAGAAAGAACACCATAAAACACACTCAGTAAAGGTTCACACTGTGAGTAGACACACAAGCTTTACCCAGCTATTCAAACATGCGTTGAGAAAAGAGTGCATATTTGACTAAGATCCTGTACATGCTGTGTACTAAGCGGCAGGGCTGGAGCCTCTCTCACCCTGTGTAATGTTTTAATCTTGAGCTGGCCGCACAATCAGCTGTGAGCCTCAGATAGCAGAGAGAGGGACGTGCCCCAACACTCTCATTGTATAACAGCCGATGGGGCAACGCTGGTAGTCCACATACAATCTTGTGTGCATTATCAGAGCAACATAGGATAGATAACAAGGCGTCAAAAAGGAAGCATGCCACTGGCATTTTACTGCTGACAGTTGAATCATTAAGAGAAGAATTAAAACGTTCAAAGGGATAAAGAGACACGGCACATGCCATGATCTCGGAGCTCATCCAACATCCAGTCAGTAGTGAAGTTCCAAGTAAAGGCTGAGCCATTCCTTAGCAGCAGTCATCCAAGTCCAAGTGCACACACAAGGCACAGTCAAATGAAAGTCTGCTTTAATGAGAACTTGGCCCCCATTTTCAGCCTCGTTTTGCTAACCCATTTCTAACAAAACCTGATCGGGCTCATTACAAAGACAATATGGGGCATACGAAACCATTTACAAGGTGAAAGGGCTGTCAAGGTTTTTTTTAAGGACCGGACATTTAAGACTGACCATCTGAATAGTCATACGCTGCATATTCTTTTGCAGCATATTCTTTTGCGGCATCTAATGTGTTTTGTTAACAGTGCTCTGTGTGAGTATCAAAATGGCATGGATGTGGCTTAAGTCTTATTCAAAAGCAAAACACATTTCCCGAATACTGCTGGCCCCATTACTTTTAACTGAGACTACTGGCCTCAGGATTCTTGAAGACACATCTTGACATTACTTGAAGCGTCTCCACGTAAACAGGGTCTTGGAATATTTCAATAAAAGTCTGCTGGTATCCACGAGATAAAGTCCAAGTGCTCCAACTATTCCCAGCACTTGAAGAGAAGGGACTACAAAGAGGGGAATTCAGTAAACTGGCTGTTCTTGCGCTGGAGAAAAGTTGGAACTAATCAGAGTCTGGCAGCCAGCGGACACATCCAAGCTGCTGTGAGAGGAGAGGTGCAGGGGAGAGGAGCGGTGCAGGGGAGAGGAGAGGTGCAGGGGAGAGGAAGATGGATGGATGTGAACCCGGCTGAGGGGAGAGCGAGGCGGCTGCCTGGGGGAGCTGCTGGCGGCTTACCATGGGAGTTGGGCTCCGGCAGGGTCTCTCTGGCAACCAAGTGCATGACAGTTGTTCTGCCAGGGGGCAACTTGAGAGCTGTCCAACAGAAATGGGGAACATTTTAATTAGTCATTTTACAGACAACACTTGGATAATTGTGAACATTTTTACCACAAAGCACAGTTGGACACAAGTCAGTTTGCTTGTCCATTACATTTCTGAGGCAAACAAGAATGACAGTATCAGCTTGACCGCACTGGCCAAGTCATGACCTGTTTCTCATTTCGGCACTGACTCTTGGAGATACTAAAGAGTATAACTCATGCTGCGGCCTTTAAGAGGCGCCATCTATAAGCCATGAGAGCGCGTGCGAGAGGGTGAATTTACAACGTGCTGAGGAACACAAGTCAGGCGCTGACACTGCAGTTTGTGTAACTGGGGTGAGTGGTGTTGTGATGTGATGTCCGCTAAACAGACACTCACCTCCAAGCGTGACGTTCCCATGCAGGAAGCGACCCTGGAAGATGAGGCGCAGGATGTTGGGGCTGCTCACCTGCTCCTCCTCCCAACCTGCAGAGGGACACAGTGGCAATCAGATGGGGAGAGGGGGGGGGCGGGGGTTGCACACTCCTCACACTTAGACATTTAAACAGACACAGAGGGACTCGGACCCGACCGACAGTGGGCTGTGGGAATTGTTAGTACCACCATGTCAAAATACAATGTAATCTTTGATTCTTTACTTTCAGTTTCACTGGTGTTTAAAATAACTAAGCAGGTGTTCAATAGAATCGGTCTCACTGTGCGAGAAATTAAACTCGTCACTTTCACCATGCGGCCTGTTCTCATGACTCATTCATTTCGCTAGCCATCTGTGCGCTCCTGCCACGCCGCTGAATGTCCTGTGAATTTATACCATTTATATCACCAGCTTTCTGATACATCTGCCATTTCAGCACGTGTATGGATAATAAACACAGATTTGTGTACTTCAGTCACATGTTCATGCCAGTGCAATCAATATTTGGGCTGTTTGGCTCCTTCAAACTGGCTTTGTGGCCAATGCCGCCAGATGTCCATTAAAGAGACAAAGAACTGGAACTCTACAGCACACCAAGCACATCAATCACATGCAAGCACGTCATTTTTAACTCATCAGCACCGACCGCTACTGAACAAGAGAAGAAAAGTGGAGGGTCAAGCATCAGTAATATGCAATGTCGTCACTCTGTGGTGAGAAACTCAGCACTCACCTGCAGGCCAGTTCTCAAAGACATGGCGGGCGATGTCTGTGGCAGAGTCGTTGGGGGAGAAGGTGAAGTCCTGTGTTTTACCACTGACCAGGATGAGCCGGAGGTTCACCTGCACAGACCAGAGGACACTCACCAGCCAGACGTGGATAAGCAGGAGCCCAGCCTCTCTCCCAAGAGCCACAGCACACACAATGCTCCCCTTCTCCTGGCATGATACCCAATGACCTTTAGATGCTCTGCCTGAATACCAAATGCCTTCCTAATTGGATCTCTTTTTCCCCATTCATGGTCCTGTAACTGGGCTTTCCTCATTCATTGAAGGGTTCTGGTCAAAAGGATCTCCTCAGACGGGAAAGGAGAGAGGTGGCCGAGAGCTGCCAAACTTAACAGGGCTGTTGGTCTAATGCGATAACCCCAGGTGTCCCAGACAGTTCTGGGGCATGTTATTAAATTTGCATGGCCTGTACGTAACCCAGGCAAACAGGGGGCAGGAGCTTCTCTGGGAGGGGGGCTTCTTCAGAGTGCTGCCACTGATCAAAGACATGGCTGGAGATGATTCTCATCCCGGCTGTACTCAGGGTGTGGTAATCTTTCTGTGAGTTCATTAATAGCAGTATCTATTAGCGATAGCTTGTAAAGCCACTGTTCTAGATGCTTTATTATAAGCTGAACACATCGCTGCTTCGGTCACAAGATGGAAGACGTGCTAAAGTACTGGCCATCTATGCAGTGCAGACATACATAAACAGAAGTTTTGCTCGGGTCAGTTTATGGAATGCTAGTAACCAGCCCCTAGTCCTACATGTTAACTTTACAGTGCTCACCCCTTTGGCTGCAGGAATAAATACATTTGTCAAATACATTTTTACCCCTTGTTGTTCCACATAAAAATCATTGGGGGCTAAATTTCTCTCCTTCTAATGAGGTTTAAGTATAAAGTCATATAGAACCTGGGCACGATTGGCATTTGGCTGAGAATAAATGCAAGTCTTCAAAGACAGATGGAAAGAGCTTGGCAGCTGCTTCTGGCATTACTCAAAGCCCAACACATGCAGGATGAAAAGGGAAATTCGCAGAGGTTGAGCAATCACATGAAACCAGTGACAACTGCAACATTGCACAATTGCAAGTTAGTGATTATCCAAATCAATTCTCATCATTCATGAGTAGCAGGTTCTGTTTGATAGAGAATACTATTTTTAAACCATCTATGCTTTGAAGATGTATACAACAATGTGGAAGAATATGCATAATAGACTTAACGTTTACATTCCCACACACACATCTTTGTGATGCACTTCCTCTTGGTGGAGCCAGACGCATGCCTGACCAGCAGGGAGTGCAGACTTGTTCTGCATCCAGCTGGGTTTGGCCGATGAGGTCGCGACCCCCGCACCCCACCCCCGGTGAAAGGGAAAGGGACTCCCTTCCACGGCCAGCCTGCTCAGAAGCTCCAGAGTGACACCACTCCTGACATTCCCCGACACCATCTTGGCATGGGCCCTCTCCCTCCATGTGGCCTACATTCACAACCTCTTAATACCACTAACAGAGGTTACATAAATATAGCTTTCGCCTGGAGAAGTGTGTGTCTGTGTGTGTGTGTGTGGGGGGGGGGGGGGGGGGTTGGTGGGACAACTCCCTGGAAGCAAGGAGGATGTGCGTTCCAGACACAAGTCTGTGATGTTCAGAGATGGGACTCCCACAAAGGAATGGAGAACAAAGAGGCTGCAGCGAGAACTGTGACATCAGGGCAACAGCCTGTTTACAAACACTAAGCCGTTCATCCGCAGCGTTGAGGAGACATGCGTGCCCAGACCATTCCCCTCCCCACCCCACCCTACAACACTCTAAGGCTTGTGTTCGCGCCACTGTGGAGTAATGATATGTTCTGATCTGTGGATCTGACATCATGACGGTCATCACCCTTTGTTGCCCCCTCCCAACCCACACACTGATAAACAAATTCACAACAACAAAATCTGCCATGTTGCCCCTAGCGACAGGACAATAACAACCCCTCCCATTTGACTATCCTCTTAACTTCTTAAATTCAGGGCTAAATACATTCTAAGCTCATCAAAAACAAATACACTTTCATAATGAACAGATAGTGATAAATACAATGCACATATTTTGGGCTGTAAATTCGGCTACTGCTTTACCAACGCTGTCTAGTGTCTACATTAATATCAAGTCATTACATTGTGCAAACACTACATTATGCAGAATCTGTACAAAGCAGTCAACACTGAGCTTGAAATAGTACATAAATAATAAACACGTTCAAGTAAACATTTCTTTGATGTACCTAACTGACAGTGGCCAGCAATGTAACAAGACATTCCAACGGACATTGATTCTCAGATTCCCTGTCATATGTTGCTATTGGTCTTGAAAAAACCCTACATTGTTGCAATATGATGTATTATCTATGAGTGATGCTTACTTCTAAACAAGAGACATGGCCTGTATAATGTTCACTTGGACCCTCCTACCGCTGAGCTTATTCACACACACACGCCCCTCACCTCCCTTCTGAAGGCGACCATGAGTCCAATAAAGACAACACGCACAGCCTTATCTAGAACATCGGTGTCAAACACATAGAATTCGCAATAATTAACACTGGTTTAAATCAAAAGAGCAGCATACTCACCGTGTCGGGGTCTCTTTGAGTTGTCATGGCTGTGAGCAGAGGTGGAAAGCAGACAGGATGTGGTGATGCGTCGGTGGTGAAGGGGGGCAAACCCTTGGCACAAAGAGCCTGTGTGCGCTTCAATGCTCTTTACCCCCCAACCCTTCTCTCCTGCCCACTGCCTGGCACCAATTCAAGGCTACTACCTCAACACACCAGCCAGTATATCAGGCAAACCCACACAACTTTGATCATATAGAATTTGCTACTGACACTGAGGTGCAACAGCTGACGATTGTGATTTTAAGGCCAGACACACACACACACAGACATCTTAAGGAATAATATTCGGCAATGTGTTCGTCAGTTAAGGTTAATTGAATTATTCGGTGACAAGAATGTTTACTATTATGTTTATTGTCGCGAGATGAACTATTAGTAAATCAAACCTTTTCAGTTTTAAACAAGTAACCAGGCGGTATGCTAACGTTACTGCTTGTTAGCTATTTGCTTGAAATTGTTGACAGAAGTTCTACGGCTGTTTAGATGCGTGCAAGTTAACATTACGTTAAGACAGTGGTTTAGCTATTTCAACCGAACGTTAGCATAACACAGTCAGTGAAAACCTATAAGTGCCAGCTCTTAACAACTAATTGTAAAAGCACGCTTACCTGACAGCAAAATTCACGCTCCGGTGCTGATTAGCAAGCTAGCAAAAGCTGAAGGAACAGCTAACTTTAAATACGATAAGCTCGCTAACCAAACAGCTAACGTCATTAACATCAGTGGATCTTAGAGCAACACAGCGCTAATCCATCCCGACACAGGGCATGGTAAAGAAAACACGTCCCTTAACATTAACAAGGATCAGATGCGAAATTAAGGTCAACCTTCAAACCTGCGAATAGGGATAACGTTAGAAAAAATTGCTAAGACCAGCAATCACTAGGCTAGCCAGCTAACGTTGGTTTCGCTGAGACTGCGGCACAAAAAGAGGAACCGAAACGGATAGCTAAATACAAACAAGACCAATTCATGCAATTGGCGCCTTTCCCCTCAATTAAATAATCAATAGCACATTACCATAACAATCTATCTATTACGATAACACGCTATCGTACAACTGGGGGTCTACCCATCGTTCGGGTTGATCTTTTCCACTTGAAAAACATCAGACTGATGGCAGCGAATTTAAAGACACCGGAAATCAGCTGGCCATGTACACAGGAAACGCTGCCGTAAGGACTTTGGGAGTTGAAGTTTTCACACAAGACCCCCATTTTGTTAGAATGATGGAAAGTATCAATTTCTTGACAATTTACATTAAGTACACATGCCTAAGTAAGGCAGTTTGACAAGTCTTATAGTTGACTACGTTTATCATTAATTGTTAAAGTGAATTCAACCCAGAAAATACTCAGAAGACAGATGGAATTTGTCAAAACAGCTTTACTAAAGAAAATTACATCTATATACAGCTCATGTTCTAATACTTATACATATTTACAAATAACAGTTGATAGATTTGTACCCAAATGTAACGGTGGTGTATTCTAGCCTAATAACATTGTTAGTGATTCCAGATCAGGAACAAAACTAAAGATTAATAGGCCATTAGATGCTATATACATTTAAAGATATACTGGTTTTAATACTTGAAGTGAAAAGATCTTTGCAAATTGCTTGTGTTCAACACAAAATGACAGCATTGGATTAGGGGTAAAACTAAATAAACTAAACTAATTTAGTAAGAAAACAAACAGACAACAAAGAAAACGTGTAAACATTTACTGTACAATCAACAAGTATACGGACACTTGCGTATGCAAAAACTGAGACATGTAAAACATTGTCAGTTCACAAGTCAGACCTCAAGTATCGGGGTTTAAACATGTATGTTGTAATACTATGGTCCGTAATAATGTTCAAAACTGGACAACCGTAATAGCCAAAATGTTAGCTACAGTATCTCTATGTAATTGTGCCCAGAGTATCTGATTTCTTCAATATCTTTTAAACAAAGATTATGTGAGAAACAAAACAGTTACAGACCATTCAATACTCAAAACCATACCACAAGGTTTTTACCGATATTTGAAATAATCCCATATATGGTCAACATCGTTGTAACAGACTAAGCTCTGCAGTATTCAAGGTAAAACCATAGAAGATATCAGCTGTAAACCAATAAGAAACAGGCACAGTGTGACAAGGCTTGCGGTTACATCTTGGGCAAATGCTGACAAAGCTAAAGCTTTCATTTCATTAGAAAACAAAAGAAAATGCCCAACATAAGGAATGAACAATTAGTAAAAAAAGAAGACATACATAACATTTTAAATTCACAAATACCTCAAAGCTATAGTGTTATACGTTTTAAACACAGGTAGTTCTTTACATACACAAACATATATACAACTATAAAATAGATGAATGATTTTGGATTACAGACAAAAAGCATAGATTTAAAAATATTTCTCTCAATTTTAAATTCACATAGCAAATTAACAACTTAAAACAGACCAAGGGGCAATTTGAAAAAATAAAAATAAAATTAAATCCTTAATAACCAATTATACCATACATAAATATCAATGCATTTAACAAAAATATACATGCATGTATCGTTATAAATACTCAAATAGTAATAAATTGATTGTTTTGAAACCTTGCCAGAAATAAATATATTCCTCTGTAAGAGAAATTATGACCCATCTGTGGACAGGAAAGTCAAGTTTGTAACTTGCTGGGTTGGTTTCATGAACTGGGATCGCAGATCAAATGTTAAAATCAGATTCAGTCCTTGTCTATGAAATCAGCCTACTATGTTCAAGTCTCTTTTGGTGCAGATACTGGGATAATCCCTTCTCCTCTCATTAAGCACAGATCAGATGGAAAAGGTAGATTTCTATTCATGACAATGAGGCTAAAAACATGTATGTAACAGAGATAGCAGTCCTGGGAAAGCAGCATTGTTCGATAACGGGCTATAACAAATCAGCACTGCATAATTCATCAATATAATATAATCCCTAATTAATCAGTGACTAATCATAGATAACTGCAAACCAACAAAATGCTGTGCATTTTGAAACATACTCTAAAACATACCCTGTCACCCCTTAACAATTTGTGCCAATATGTGTGAGATAAGCATGGGATCAAATGGGCTCCACAATTGCTTGAGAAGGCAGAAAAGCAAAAGCTTTGCTGTGGCTGATTACTGGCTAATGGTTTTTGGCTAGTTACAAGCCATGATCATGTAACTTTAGATAACAGATACATATCTTGTCACATGTTCAACAACCCATGCTATGTAGACTCCCATCTTTACAATCATATGTACCATCTTCAACATATACTGCAAGTTGTAAAGGCTCCAAATATCTCATATTGAACTGTAAACCAAGGTAACACACCTCCATACAACAGAACTGATATCTTCAAAAGAATTTTCTCAAACATGGTCAGAAAAAATAGGTTTGATTGGGCCTTTGATTTTTCAGAAACTATCAGACAAATTGACAAATAAAACAAAGATAAAAGGCATAACACAAATATGTATCTAAAGAGACTTGGTAATTGTGTACAGCTATAAAATTTGCTCCTCCAGACACAACAAAATGTAATGTGTACGTTATATGCAACTCCACCAACACTCCTGTCTAAGGAGTCATGCCCTCTACTTCACTCTCCTCATCTACGGAGAAAATGGGGGCCTTCTTCTTAAGGGAGTCATTTGCGCCCTCTGAACTGTTCTTTAAACCATAGCAAAAATAAATTGCGAAACCTGAAACAGAGCAAGTGAAAGGTAAAGGGTTATACCATTTCATTCACATCTCCTACATAGTCTTCAACATTGACAAATATCCTTATATAGTATGGTTATGTGGAGAAAAGTGAAGAGCATTACTTACCGATTGCCATCCACACTGTAAAACGAATCCAGGTAGGTCCATCCAACTGCATCATGAGGTAGACATTAACAAAAATACTGATCAGAGGCAAAATGGGGAGAAGGGGTACCTGCAATTCAAAAAGAGAACAACAGGTTAATCACAAAGTCCATTCAAAGAGTTCCTCAAAAAGTCTATTAACAACAGACTATATTGTTATAAAATGAGGTGCAGTTAAATTAAATTAAATGGAAACGTGCTCTGACCTTGAAGCTGATGGATTCGATGCTTTGGGGCTGTCTCCAGATGATAACCACACAGATGATAGAGAGGATGGCCAAGATCACTGCTGGGATCATGAACACCAGCTCACCCGCTATAACCTCTTCACCCTTCAGAGCCAACACTGCACACAGTGCCGTGAACAGAGCAGCTGCAGCACAAGAGTGGGAGGGATACAAAAACCATGACTATCTAGGAATCATGCAGCTGAACTGACTGCACCGGACATTTTTTTGTGTTTGTTTTACGTTTACATGCATAACACAAGGGCAACAGGGTCATGGCAAACTCACAGATGGTTGCAGTGGTGCCGTAGACGATCATGCCAGAGGTGTTGGTGGGCTGGTCACACCTAGGGAAGATCAAGAGCCTCATGCTGAAGCGCTCCTTCAGAGGTTTGGTCTCCGTGTCCTGGTTGTACTCGTCCCCGCTGTCCCCCTCCGTCGTGTCGGACTTCTCCAGCCGCTCCAGCTCCACCAGTTTCAGGTCACCGGGGTTTGCGTTGAGACTCCCTGGCTGATAGCTGCAGTCACAACAGTCCCAAAATGAGCACACACATCAAAGCACACGCAGTCAAAACACCGCCACGGAAACACAGAACAATGGCACAAGCGTATGTCCACACAAATAACAATGCATAAAAGCCTTCCCCTCATTCACACGAAAACACAGCGGTCATCTTCCGCTCCTACTTTAGCTTGTACTCACCGGAGGATGAGGACACATACAGCCACCAGCGTGTAAGCAAGCAAAGTTCCGATCGACATCAAGTCCACCAGCGCCGCCAAGTCAAAGAGAAAGGCCATCAGAGCTGTGGGGGGGAACCGTTTGATGAGTCAACTTTGTTCAGAACATTCTACAAATGAGAAAATTGTTCCACATCAGGTTGCCTGATTGCTTCCACTTGCGAGTTTACCTGCCACAATCCCAGACACTATGGTGGCGATCATGGGTGTCTTGGTCTTCTCGTGCATGCGCGAGAGGAAGCGGAACAGCAGGCCATCCTCAGCCATGGCGTAGATCACACGGGGCATAGGGAACATGGAGCCCAGCAAACTAGACAGAGGAACACCACAGCCATTCAGTCTAAACGGCTTCAACATCCGTATCAATATTACGACTCCATATAGGACATTTTGTAATGAGACTTGCACAGAGTGTTAAGATATGGAAACAAACGTTTTGTCCTGACCTTGTGGAGAGAGCACAAAGAGAACCTACGGCTACAATGTAGCGTGCAGGGTCCCAATGCACATATTGGAAGGCCTCGGGCAGAGGACTGTTGGTGTCAAGAAGAAAATATGGCATCATAAGGGTGAGGGCAGCAGACACACCAAAGTAGGCAATGAAGCAGATTAGGAGAGAGGCCACGATTCCGATGGGAATGGAACGCATGGGATTTTTTGCCTCCTCGCCTGAATGGGGCACAAAAAAACAGAGGGATTAGTTTCAACACACAAACGCGACGCGACACATATTTCTCTTCCCCTTGGAAACCTGGCGGTGACCTACTTGTGGTGGCGATGCAGTCGAAGCCCACAAAGGCATAAAAGCAGGTCGCAGCTCCAGAAAGAATTCCTTTGA
Source organism: Alosa pseudoharengus (assembly GCF_046254945.1). Classification (NCBI taxonomy): domain Eukaryota; kingdom Metazoa; phylum Chordata; class Actinopteri; order Clupeiformes; family Clupeidae; genus Alosa; species Alosa pseudoharengus. Next base: position 32,619,616 of record NW_027468657.1, read on the forward strand.
AGCCAAAAGGTGCGAAACCACCCGTACCAAACGCCTTTTCAATTTCCCCCCTGAAACAAAAACACCAAAATGCTGATAGTTTCATTTCTGATCTGCAAGAAACTGACAAGAATCAAATATTGACTATGCATTAACTTGTAATAAAGATGTTATATTGATAGGCATCAAGTGCTGCAACTACAAAGATCTATTCCCATTATCAACTATTTTCTAATATTACATTACTACCCCTACTTTGAAGGGTTATGTGAATTTACAGTGCAATTATAGTTACACAGACCAGAAGAACATGGTCTGGCACGGAAACAAGCATTTCCTCCTAATCCACCAAATGAACCACTAATGACAACCATTCTCCTGTAACCCTGGAGACGGGGGTCCCTGGCAAATTTAAGAACTCACTCGGTCATGGTCTTGTTCATGTGGAACAGGTAGTCCTCCTGCGTGAGGTTCCAGTTCTTGATATCCCCCTTGGCCAAGCCAGAGATTATGACGAAGCCAAGCACCACCAGGTTGATCCCGGTGAAGATTTTGTTGACCAGAGCCGACTCATTCACACCAAATGTCAGGAGGCCTGTTCCAGAGAGAACGTTGGAAAATGACAAGTAGCTCATTATCCTCACTGCACTCAGAGGTGCGAAAACATTCTGTGCTGCTGCGTGATTAAGGGTGGTTCTATGCTTCGGATTACTTTACATTAGCCTTCACAGAAACCATAACAAACATCCTAGAGCCAGGCTCGGTTGGAACCACAATCAGACATGTAATACCAATAAAGCTGAAACTAAGCCGTAGTTGTTGTGTAATTGGATTCTGTGTTGATGGTGTACAGGACCAATAACAAGTGGGTCTCACCAGTGAGAAGCATGATTAGGATGAGGGCAAATACATCTGGGTACTTCGCCAGTGCAGGCACGTTCATCGACATTGCCGACTTGAAATACGTAGAGATCTTCTGCTCCACCAAATTATCAAAAGTGGAGCTCCAAGCACGAGCCACACTTGCTGTCCCTGTGAGAGGAGGCAGAGAGTGCAGGGTTGGTCAGACATGAGGGGCTATCAATAAGACTAGAGTTGATGTTTAAGGGTTTACTGGGTATACTCAAGTACTAAGGTGTCAAGTGTAATCATGTCATTATTTTTTTAAATATCGCTTGAACTTCACTCCAGTATCTACAGCAGTCTCTGCCAAATGCATGCAACACTTCAAACCAGGCACTAGCAAATAATGTGGTTTCAGATGGCAGGTTTACTTCGGATTACACAGATGAATTTATTTTAATATGAAAAGCCATCAGCTGAAGCTGCTGTCATAGTCAGACTTACCGATCACATAGGACAGTATAAGGTTCCATCCGGTGATGAAAGCCCAGATCTCTCCCACGGTCACATAACTGTAGAGGTAGGCAGAGCCGGTCTTGGGCACACGAGCACCGAATTCAGCATAGCACAGACCAGCCAGAACAGAGGACAGAGCAGCAATCAGAAAGCAGAGGACAATAGCAGGTCCAGCCTTCTCCCTGGCAACCTCGCCAGCCAGCACGTACACACCAGCTCCCAACGTGGCTCCTACACCCAGGGCTATGAGGTCCAGTGTGGACAAGCAGCGAGCAAAGCGGGTCTCCTCTTGGTTGAAGTCCATCACCCGCCGACGGACCAATTTCCTTCCAAAAGACACCAACTGCTTCATGGTGATAAGTGCCAACGATGATTTCACAGCAAAAAAAAAACCTCTGGAATTGAAAGCTGAAAAGAGAAACAAGGGTTAGAACATATGTCCAGGGGTCAAGTCTGATACAAACTGCTACTTTGAAATGTTTTGTTTGTTAAATAACCGGACTAACACACTCAACACGTAAACATCAACATGTTAACTCAACTGGGTGTGTCAAAATATATGTGAATAAACAATAGCACTTTCATTTTCTGCTTTCTGCCCAAAATGTCCGTGGGGCGATTAAAATGTTTTTTTTTTGTTTGTTTGTTTTTTAAATAACTGGAGTAATATCCTTTATTCACAAACTTTATTTAAAAGGATTTCACTTGCCACCTTTAACCAACAAAGATCACTCCTGTTCCAAACAAATGTCATTCACAAAGTAAACAGAGGCAGCTTTCCATCTTTGCCCCAAGCATACAACACCTACAATGAAATGTAACCCAACAAGATTCTGCTTTTGACATCTGTACATGAACTACAAGGTCATGATCAACACTAATCTACAGTGGAGAGTGATATTGAGAGTGAAAAAAAAAGCAGTTCTCCTATTAGCAAACATCAGCGCTTATAATTACAACTTGAGAAGTAATTATGGTCCGAACTCTTTATTATTTATAGTTTTGTGAGGATTTTTTTTTTTTAAAGATAAAATCAGAAATAAATCTGGTTACTTTCAGGACTGCATTTTTTGCACAGAAAGAAAAGAAATCATGGCCTCACTGTACAAAATATGTGAGGTGTATAAATAGTTCACAAGAACAAAAGAGAAGTATCAGAAAGCACAGATGAAGGCTACCTGACAATAAGACTTAAACTGATTAAAGATTAATAAAGGGGATAAACGATCTATTTGTGAATACCAAGGAGGAACCTACTTACAGGGAAAGAAACCCATCACCTGATTGATCAGAAGGGTTAACCAGAAACCAGTGAGAGCCAAACTCACAAAAAGAAGTTACTATATGTGGCAATTAACCAACTGTTGACACTTTCCTCCATATGGAGAAACTCGAGCAGTCATGCAAGTTTTATCAGGCACAGTCTGAACGGCCAGCCACCACCCAGAGTTCAAGAACACACAGCCATCCTGACTTTCACAAGAGCTGGGATCAATGCAGCGACACTGACTCACAGGACACACAAGAAAGTTTGCAATCCAACATTCTGTTGTCAGAAAGGAGTGTCCCATAGTGTTTGTAAAAAAGATAGTAAAGTAAATTAGCATAAATCCGTGTTACAACCTTTGAGTCAAGTCAGGCAGCAGTGCCAAATGGGTGATGGCTAAAGGCCATTTCTCTGGCACAAATCCAAACCTCAAAACCTCACGCAGCCTTGGACCAAAAATGCACATACGCACTAAGAATCAGCAGGTTTAGATAAGCATAATTCAGTTGATACAGGAATGCCTCACACTCTTATATAACTCATAGATATTTTAGCATGGCATGATACACCAACACTGTTGCAATATGTCTCATCATCATCAATCACCTTGATCCAAGGCCATTTCCATTTCAGTTCACAATGATATTATTGTTCTCCCACTAAAGTATCAATCTACTCAGCTGACATGGTATGCAAAAGCCAAGCTGGATAGCAGAGGGACGTTGGTTTGGCCCCTCTAAAGCAGTAAGAGGATAATGTGTTGAACATAAACCAAAATCATTCAAGCACTTGGTTTCCACAATGTTATAATATACAACTTCACTTTCTGGTACGAAAACCAGCACCTTCCGATTTTCCTCTTTCTGATGCTGGCTTGAGACTGGAATATTCTTTAATAGAAATATGCCGTGGTTTCGATGAAAAAACTGAGCCAAGGAAATTTTAAACCCCACAAAACCCACAGAGATAACAGTTAACAAGGAACAACAATCAACCCATTTTCTACACTATTTAGGCTTAGACAGATTTAAAACTAGCAGAGCAGTGGAGTACAAGACATCACATTTAAATGGTGGGTTCTTAAAACTTAGAGAATCAATTTAACTTGCCATGACTGCCATTACTGACTTTCAGCTTACAGAAGCCAGGATGCTGGAATTCTGCACATCTAATCCATGGTATGAAATGGGAATTTTCTGCGTTTGCATCCATATCAACCTTGATATTCACAGTTTGGTCATAAGAAAAGTAATGCATTTTGAAATGCATGTTTGGTCATGAGCGTTCAGAAAATGTGTAAACCAAAGGGTTTTTTGTTTGTTTGTTTATGCGAGTGTGAGGAGTCACACTGGAGGGTGCATGCCATCTGTGACCTCGGGGACAACAAAACATATTGAGACCCTCAGCAGAAACCCATACCTAGCTGTTTCTAGTAAGACCTGGAGTTAAAGGCTTAAGACCTTTCAGAGCAAGGGTATCAATTGCTGTCTATATAGCGATGCACCATAAAGTGGCCTCTATGTTGTAACGTTACATAATCCTCACAATAATGATGCACGTTACCTACAGCGCACGCACGCCTAATAGTACGAAGTGATTTACATGGTCAGAACCACCAACGCTAACTCGGCTATCAATGGCAATATGAACAGCACTGGCATCATTCACGCCAGGTGCTGTACATTAGGACGGTGTATAAACGTTATTCTAGTAAGACGACCTAACATGTATTCATCCACTGGGTGAATACTGGTTATTTGGCCCTCTTCCGCCAATCATCTTCGCTAGCTACTCTTATTCACTGCTAACCGCCGTCGTTTAGAAGTCTCATCCGCCTGCTAAATCCTGGGTTTTATCGTTATAACATAGTGGCATTGCATCACTCTCAGCGGGTAGCATGGGTAGCGAGTTAGCCAGCTAAGTAAATTCTATGAAACCTTCTATAGACGTACTTTACTATTATTATATTAGGATATCTTACGTGTGCGTCGTGACATTTAGTACTTACCAGCGTTTATTAATCTAGCTAGCTGCTAATCAAAGTTTCTTAACATTATCTCACCGTGAGACAAAGCACGTGAAAGGCGGATAACATTAAGTGTTTTCAAATTCCCGCGTAAATGTTAAATTGAAAAAACAAAAACAAATTGCCATCACTGGATTAAACTGATATCGTTAACTACTTAAGGTTACGCGATTTGTCAAGTAATCAGTGGACCATAGGATGTCTTGGCTGGCAACACGCGCTCAAATTGCATCAGAAATGTTCTGATTAGCTGATGTTACCCATCACACCATGCAGACCAATTGCATCAGTTTCGTAGTCAGTTTAATATCACGATTTGTATCTATACCGGGTTTACAACAACATAAATGTAACTTAAACACAAACATTATTTCATAGCATTCTATCTCCACTTGAAAAGAAGAGTGGGGTATGGCTATTTCTGACTAGGTCCATATGGCGCGATGTCATCATCTCACATGAAATGAATTAACATTAACAGTTAAGATCATAAATGTCCACATGATGAGCACACTTTACCTGTTTTGAGGATGACAATCAGATCCCGGACAATATTTCGACGATCGGCTTAGTGTGCGAACTACACATCGACTTTAGTTAGCGTTACACTAATTGTCAGAGTTGGGAGCGGCGAGGTTGACTAGTGGCTACAAATGCGGAAAGACACTTGATACGCTAGGCGGAAGTAAAGACCATTTATGGGGCGACAAGAGGCATGGCCGTTTGTTTTGTTGACGTCTCACCCACGCAAGTTCCCTGCACGGAGAGTCAAGGAAACTCCCACTTCGTGTGTATTTTCTCTCCTCTTTTCTTAACACCCTGACCAATGAGCTTGAAGGTTAGGTGAACTCCCAGATAATTACTTTAAGCTTATCTGACTGACTTGTGCTGTAATGCGTGTTGAGATGCTATAGACTAGAGGCTTTTGACAGTAGGCTACAGTTGGCCTAGAGAGTGTGCTATTCTTTTGTGACATGTAGGCTAACAAGTCATAGGCCCCTAACCCTGTAGTGATATGGCCATACCACATTCAACAATTTTTGAAGGTTGCTTCAACGTTCTCAAGCTGATGATACACAAGGCAACTTTTTGAGTTATGCTGCTGAGCCATGTTCGAGTATTGTTGTTCTGACACAATCCCAGTGATATTGGGCCACATCAGTAGCCTACCTTAGGCAAATTATCATCATCCAATCAGAACATAGTCATGTGGTTGCTCAGCAGCATTGCTCAAAAAGTTGCCCCATGTATATGTGGCCTGATTGAATGGATGAGAAGGACACAAATAAATTATTTTACGGTCTTTTATTCCCCGACTGCTTCCGGTGAGAGCAGCTTTAACCGTATGGATTTAGGTAAAGTAGATCAACAAAATAAAAAAAACTCTAACTTCCAGTGCAGATTGACAAACAGTAATCAAATATGTTCTAATGACAATACAGGGTTTCCCGCAGGAAATGTGTTAGCCAAGGTGGTAGGTCGTTGGTCCCGGGGGTGAGGGGGGGGGGGGTCTGGTATCGGTTGCCGTCGGTGGGGGGAGTGTGGGTGTTGGCGTCTTGTTTGTGCGATACACTACAGACTCTGTATATTTAACAATTATTTATTAAACACTACATTATAAATAAATAACCAGCTTCTCAAAATAACAGTTAACAAAGAACAAAGTAACAACACCAAACAAACTATACAACAGTATACAAATATTTCAAAATATTTGTGTAATTTGTGCAATTTTAACAAAGACTATTACAAACTATAGAACAAGTGCAAAAGAAAGTGCAAAACAACAAAATGTGCAAATGTGATCAGTCACTACTTACGGCAGAGCTAACAACTAGCATGGTTACAAGCCATCCTCCTTGGCTTTAAAAAGATCATTTCAAGGGCCCTTTGGTAATTGCACTGTTTTACTATTGGACCATTAATGCTTATCTTCATACAGGCTGTCAGACTGTTGACCTACAGCCTGTTCCGCGAAGTCTGTCCTGATCTATACACCGAGAGTGAATGAAGTTTAGATCATTTTATAGTTTTGTGTAATATGGATGGAATTTGAGCGCGGATCGCTTTTTAATTTAGAGGCCGGAGGGGCCGCTCTGTTCCGCTCCCATACCGCTCACACCACGAGTCTGAGGCATGCCCACTAATAAAACCAAGACCGTTACATTTCAAAGATATTGGCCATATAGCCTAAGTTCGTTGATGGGGATGGAGTTAGCTAAATAATTTAGAAAGCATACGCGTAGGCAAGGATGGGCCTGGACGGGCCTAGGCCCGTCTATTGTCAGTCTTGCGCGATCTCGACCGCTTCTCAGGTCAAATTCGCGTCAGGTCAATTTAGCTCCCCGGTCCCAAAGAACTAAGAGCAACGGCAATATATTTCACTCAGAACATTTATTTTAAAAGACTGCAACACTGATGGTGCAACAACAAACAAGCTTGGCAACGTTAACTAAAGGGATCAGTCGGGATTAATTGCCAAAAGAACGAAAATGACAAATCACGCAGTCGGCTAAATATTTTAAACTTGCGCCAAACGGATGAACCCAGCATCGATGCGTCGCATAAATTAAAACACAAATTGAAACAACTTGATCATTGGACAACCCTACCACTAAACCTTTCCATAGGCCTCCAACGTTTATGACACCAGTTTCACTGGTCCCCCTTCTATTGGCTCCACAGTGTGGGTGGTCCCTTGAACCCCAATGACTTTGTAGACTGTAGGTCCCCAGGCATCTTGTATCTTATTCCTTCCTGGGGGACGATGGCGGAGGTAGACCAGGTTCCCTACTTCCACAGGAGGGCAATACACCTTGCTTTGTTGTAAAGTGGCTCTCTCGGCAGCTTTCCGTTCAGCATACTCCCGTGCTCTGGAGTGGGCATCTTGGAGACGCTCCTGATGTACAACTAACCAGTCTAGCCCGTCTACTTGTTCCTGTTCTTGGCAACCTTGGCAGGTTCTTCTAGCAGCGCATCAATTGGAAGGTGTGGATGGACCCCAAACAGCAGGTAGTAGGGTGAATACCTCGTCGTTGAGTGTGGCGTGACATTATAAGCATACACCAACTCTGCCAGGTGGTCAGGCCAGCGGCGCTTCTTCTCCGGGGGAAGTGTGCGCAAAAGGTCATGTAAAGTTCTGTTGAACCTCTCGCACTGTGGGTTCCCTTGGGGATGATGGGGTGTTGTGCGGGTTAACTTTACTCCATACAACCTGCATAGCTCCGCGATCACTGCACTTTGGAAATTTCGGCCCTGGTCCGAGTGTAGGCGTTCTGGTACCCCATACTTCATGAACCACTCTTTCAGGATGACTTTAGCAGTGGTATCTGCTTTCTGGTCTCTTGTGGCGAATGCTTGACTGAACTTTGTGAACATGTCTGTGATGACAAACACATTCTCTCGGCCATCGGTGGCGCGTTCCAGTGTGGTGTAGTCTACAGCGAACACCTCCAACGGCCGAGTAGCCAAGAATGGGGTTTGGGGTGCCTGGATCTTGGGCTGTGGGAGCTTAGTCAGTGCACATCGCTGACACTTCTTGACCCACTGTTCCACATCCCTATACCACCCCAAAAAGATCTCTGCCTCAACAACCCTAAGGTACGCTCTATGCCCTGATGCCCCATTCGATCATGCACACTCTCAAGCACCTGCTCTTTGAGGCAGGCAGGCAACAAGAACTGATAGCATTTCCCCAGGTGTGAATCTTCTATCACACGATACAGGAGCCCATCTTTGTCTTGGATCCGCGACCACTGCTTCAACAATGAGCATGCTGGTTTAGACAGCCCCAGCTTTTCCCGGTGGGTGGGTTTCCTCTGCAGGTCCCAGAACCTCCTTAGCACCCCGAGAGCTGGGTCTGCCTCCTGGAAGCTCTGGAGTTCCGCCTTGGTGTATGCAGGGAGTGTGGGTGTGTTACTGAGAGCTCCGTTGCTGGCCCTAGTTTCGCCTACCTCTGATGCACAGAGCTGCCTGACCCGGCAACACTCAACACCCACTGCTATTAGATTGGGGTCTAGGGTGGTGCTTGCTCGGATTGTGTAGTAATATAGTAATATAAGTAATATAAGTAGAAGTATATTTTTACTACCAGGAGGTAGACGAAAAAATGTGCAAGTCGTCCAGATAAATCAATACAATTTGGAAAGCTATATCACTCATGGTGGCCTGCATGAGTCGTTGAAAGGTTGCGGGCGCATTACACAACCCAAACGGCATTCTCAGGTACTCATATAAGCCAAAAGGTGTGGTGAATGCTGTCTTGGGTCTATCTCCCTCCTGGACAGCCACTTGATGGTATCCACTCGCAAGGTCGATCATTGAGAAGAATTTTGCGCCACTCAATGCATCTAGACTCTCGTCAATGCGAGGAAGGGGGAATGCATCACGCCGGGTCTTTGAGTTTAGCTTTCTGTAGTGAACACATAGCCTTAGGCTACCATCAGACTTGCGCACCAGAACAATAGGTGAGGCATATGAACTTGAGCTTTCTTTAATCACCCCTTTCTTAAGCAGTTCCGTAATGTGGTGGCGGACCTCTTTGTACTGATTGGGTGGTACACGCCGGTAAGGTTGGCAAACAGGTGTTTCATCCACTAGAGGTATCTCATGCTTCACCCTATCTGTATAACCTAGGTCTTCATCACTCACTGCGAAAACATCTGTATACTGCATCAGAAGTGCCTCTAGCTTGGCCTGTTGCTCTGGTGTACCTCCTACGTGTAGTTGGCTCAGTAAGCTTGACTTATCACTTTCACACCCCTGATCACTCTTACGGCTTATGGTCACTTCCTCATGCTGGGCGGAAATCCGCTGGAATTTCACTTCATATGGGATATTCTCGATACTCTGGCATGTACTAATAACCCCCAGCCTGGTCTTGGAGGGTAACCAGACAGCCTCAGGGGAAAAGTTTATTATGTGCACTGGAAACACATGACTGTTGGGTGCTATTGCAGTCGGGACCACTATTAGCCCACCGGGCAGTGAGGTATTGCCTGGCTCCACCAGCATGCTGGCATTTTGATTTGGCTGTCTCTTCGGGCCCCTTGCAGATGGTGGCGGTGGACTAAGCTGGTACATGCACTTTGCACCTGCTTGCCACTCGTGCTGTGGACACTCTTTTTACAAGTTCTGCCTCCTGCACATGTTGGAAAGCCTCCCTCCAGTCAGAGCCCTGTCTCTCTCGTGTTGTTTCGAATTCCGAGATCACAAGCTGTCTGCATCTTTTAGCAATGTTCATCCCAATTATGCCAGGTGGAGAATAGTCTGGTTCTTTCTCGTCTAGTCCCCTTTCATTATCATGTTTGATTATCAGAAACCCACAATCCGGGATGGTGACCCCCATAACGTCTATATCTAATTCCACATAACCTAAGTAAGGTATCGGTAGCTTGTTAGCTGCCGTTATCTTTAGCCATGTGGCAGTACAGTACATATCTTTGTCCTCTCCATTGAGGTGGTTTCTAAAGAAGTTTTCTGTCAGTGTGCTTACATTACTTCCTGTATCTATTAGACATCTAAGAGGAACACCAAGTATTTCTATGTGCACTTCGGGACACTGACCTACTGCCTTTTCCAGGAAAAGCTCTTTAGTCAGGGGGTTATTTGAGCCTTCTGACTTACCCCGCATTGCCCGGCTCATAGCAATGGAGGGATCCCGTTTCCCGGTGCCGCATGAGTGTGCGTGGGGACAGACTGACTTCCTGGCCTGCGTGGTGTGGTGCACTGCCTCGCCATATGCCCAACACCCGCCTCCCACATGCTGGAAGGCCCGGCAGAGTGTCTTTACTGCAGTGTGAAACAGTCACAGCGTTTGCACAACTATCTCTGTCTTTCTCTGTCCAAGTCTCTAGGAGGTCGTTGTCAGGCGGCCCCTCCTCAGAGCGTCCATGACGAAGATGCTGACACCACTCCTGTCTTGGCCCACTGACCACACGTCGCGCGTAGTCACCTCCGGAGCACCACACAGCGGTCGTCACACCCTCCTCGTCTGGACTGGAATCTCTTCTTTGCCACTACTGTTGCCTAATCCTCACTAAAATCTACAAAATTAAACCCAATTAAGGGGATCCCACTTCTGACACCAAATTATGTGGCCTGATTGAATGGATGAGAAGGACACAAATAAATTATTTTACTGCAGATCTTTTATTCCCCGATTTTACTGCAGGTCTTTTATTCTTCCGGTGAGAGCAGCTTTAACTGTATGGATTTAGGTAAAGTAGATCAACAAAATAAAAAAAACTCTGTGTGGCTCTGGGTGATCGTTTAAACCCCTGGATGTGACCGTTGGCTGTCACCAGCTAATGTAGCTTCAAACTCCCCTGCTGTTACGCTGCTTCGTCCCGCTCTCAGCTTAGTTCTAGTGGGAGATGTAGCTCCGGTCTGATGCACTATCGGCTTCAGAATCTGACTCGTTGCCTTCAACGACACTTTTGCTTTAACTGACGTCATTGTGCGCGAGCTGTTTTATTTACTGTTTAAAAGTTCTCCCGCAGCTTGCCTCTTAAAGCTACAACGTGAAATTCCCCTGCCCTCTGTTCACCCGGTTACATATATAAGTATATATACTCTTTTGATCCTGTGAGGAAAATTTGGTCTCTGTATTTATCCCAATCCGTGAATTAGTGAAACACACTCAGCACACATATGGGCGGATTATGAACTTTCGGGCCCCTGGGCCCAGATGTATTAAGGGCCCCCCACTAATTGTCATATATGTGGGAGGGGGGGGGGGGGTGTTGGGGGTCCTCCCCCAGAATTTCTTTTAATTGGTTGATGTGATTTCCTGTATTCTGGTGCATTTTGGGGATGGCCAATACTAAATTCAATCAGATTCATAGCCTACATCCTGATTTGTTGATATTGAGGCAATGATTCCATGGCTTGGGCTTCAGGGCCCCCTGACCCCTTGGGCCCCTGGGCCTGGGCCCGGTAGGCCCGTGCAGTAATCCATCCCTGAGCACACAGTAAACACACAGTGAGGTGAAGCACACACTAACTGAGCTGCCTGCAACAACAGCAGCGCTCGGGGAGCAGTGAGGGGTTAGGTGCCTTGCTCAAGGGCACTTCAGCCGTGCCTACTGGTCGGGGTTCGAACCGGCAAAGCAAGCAAGGCCTTAGCCATGGTTTCATGGCTATGATGATGCCAATTGGGCAGGGATAGACGGTGGCATGGGGTGAGCAAAGGAGCAAAAACTGACTTACCTAGTTAAAAATAGCTTAGTCTAGGATGCAATTGTTTTAGTTTCCATATTGTTTATTATCACACAAGATAGAAAATGTCATGGCCTTGTATATGTTTTCTAGTTAACAACAGTTTGTAGTAGCTAGTAGTTAAAGTGTAATAGTTAATGTGTTTATGTGTAATAGTTAATGGGTTTTAATGCAGAAAAACACCCTTGGGTCAATTTTCGCTGGAATTACACTTTAAGCACTACCCCAGTGATCCCAAGTGATTATTTTTCAAAACGGACAGAGAAAGTGAGTACAGAGTTGAGATGATGTCAGTTCAGTGAAAAACCTGTATTCAGAAAATTGCCAAGAAAACACTGGCTTGCCTTTGCTCAGTCATCCTCTCTTGAGCCATGGCTTATTGTATGTGGAAGTCGTAGAATGCCATGGAAGCATGAACTACAAATTGGGGAAAAAATTACAACAATTGCTAAATTATCTCACTGCACTGCAATGCACTTGTTACTACACATACGTGTAGAGAATGTTTAAGAGGCTCCAGTCACTCACACGCAATGCATGCATGAGGTGATCGCGTGTACAGTCTGATTAGTTATCAATTATTTGTCACATGCCATGCAAAATTAATTGATGAGTGATTAACTTGTTGCTATCGGGATGTAAATAGGATTTCAGGTAATATAGCAAAAAATGTTTCAGAAATGATCTCCTACCCTACCTTTAATCCAGCAGTAGGAAAACATTTCTCTGGTATATTATGATGATAATGAAATGTATTTTAATGAAAATGGTGCATTTCAAGGTCAAGGTCAAGGTAAACTTTATTATCCACGAGTAGGAAATTGATGTGGTCACCATTACATGCAATGTTACCAAAGGCACAAATAAGGCCAAATGATAAGACACTCTGCAAGAGAGCTTTGTAAAAAATCTGAAGAATACAGTTGTCTATTCTAAAACTATTAAGTTTCCTGTAGGCTATAGCTGTAGGTATATATATATATATATATATATATATATATATATATAAGCTAGGGCAGGACTACTACTGTGAAGGGATACTTTCGAAAACTGAGAGCTCTGGAGAAGCAAATAAGGAGTAGGGGAAACTTGAAGTGGACTGAACACAATGACGGGAAGAAAACACAAAGTAGCCCCTCAGTGTTCTATTCTAGTTTTTATAAACACACTGATGAATGTGACTCCTCCAGCAAGTAAACCCCCAAGCGCCTGGGGAAGAGTACTGAAGAATGCACCACCACCCTACCTTTCTTTACCCAGCATTTCCAGATGTTCCAGCGTCAGTTTTGTCCCCTATGCTAGAAATGGCAACCCATGTCTAAAACAATACTGCAAAATCGCCTCACAAACATCTGATGAACTGTACTTTGTCTGTTGAGCCGGCCATGGTGTGGAGGATGCCACTCTTACTCTTCTGGACAAAGTATATTATGGCCATCAAGCCATTTTCAAAAAAAGTTTTGTCCCAACCGCCATCACATTGCTGAACAAGCTGTAATACTGTCACCACCACCTCAGTTGCTTGTAGTTTTCACACTGGGTGTGTCTATGTTGGTATCTTAATGTGATGTGTCTTTGTGCTGAATGGGGATGGGTAATGCTGAGTGGATGAGATATATGTCACATAGGTGGATGGGATATATGTGTTACATGTTTTTTTATATGCTGTGTGGATGAGATATGTCACAGGGGTGGATGGGATATATGTGTTACATGTTATATGTGTTTTATATATGTTGTTGTGCTATGGAACATGAAAGAAGATGTGTGGAAATGATTATCCCCATGGGACTCTATCTATATCTGTAGACCAGAGGTTCTCAATCTTTTTTGAGGGTAAGGCATAGCAAAGATCAAACAAAAACGTCAAGGCACACTAACTTATGATTACACTGTGAATGTCACAAACGTTATTACAGGCCAGAGGTGCTCAACCTTTTTGGGGCTAAGGCACACCAAAGGTCAAACCAAAACACCAAGGCACAACAATGTATGGTTACACTGTGAATGTCACAGACATCATTATAGGCTATAACAGCATATTAAGGTCTTCATTGTCATATGCCCATATTTTGGGGGGCCAAGCAGAGAAGCTGCGAAGCTGTTTCTATGTTTTCTTATTATTACGCTTCCGCCATTGAAGTCAATGGCAGCCCATAGAACTGTCTGGTAAAAAGTTTGGCACACTGATTGGGGACAGTCCCATGATTAATTTGACCAAGTTTCATGTCAGCACCTCATACACTGTAGCGGCACCAACAGGTGAAAGTTAGACGTGCATTCACGAACGTAACTTTTGACCCATTGTGCCGATTTTCAAAAATGAGGTATCGTTGGAATCCTTGGACCAAGCCGAGTTCAACGCATCCTATGAAGTCAATTTCCGCCTTGATGAATTGTCCGCCATATTGGATTTTAGCAAAAGTGAAACTAAATCTTCACAGGTCACACCAAACTTGACACACATCTTCAGACCATGCCTTACACATGCATTACTTTTTCGTCTTCATAGCTAAAACCGTTCGCCCGTAACAGCCAATCGAATTTGCCCGTAACAGCCAATCGCAACCCTTGCATGTCAAAACCAAACTTAGTACAAAGGCTCATGACCCAATCAGGAGGACGCTCAAAAAGTTTGGTGACCTTTGACATCTGGGGGCGCTGTAATTAGCAAAAATGCATTTTGGCCTGTACTGTAGCTGTTGATGTGTTTGGAATTAAAACATACTAGTGGTGTCTGGTAATACTGTGGAGGTCTTTAGGCCGAAACATACAAATGTCTGACATCAACATAGTTGATTCGGTCGGCATGACAAAAGCGTTCGCCTGTAACAGCCAATCGAAATTGGCGGCAACCCTTTTATGAATCTTAACCAAACTTAGTACATAGTCTCATGACCCCATCAGGAGGACAATCAAAACATTTGGTGATCTCTGACCTCTAGGGGTCGCTGCAATTAGCAAAACTGCATTTTGGCCCTTGTCAACTTGTGATGTCACTGTAATCAATCTGGCTGCCATCTTGGATTTTCTCTGAACCACAAAAACATTTTCACAGGTCACACATTTGATCCGATCTTCATCAAAATTGGCACAGACCATCTTCAGACAATGACGTTTCAGTGCATTATTTTCTGGAGCAATTGACAAAATTGTTTGCCCATCACAGCCAATCGAAATAGGTGGCAATGCCGCCAAACAGGAAGTGACCTTATATCTCAACAAATCTTAGGTTGTTTGACACAAAACTTGCTGTGACTGCTTATTATAGCTAGGTTGCCATGGCAGCTTGTCTGCTTGGCCCCCTCATTTCTGCTTGCAGCTATATTTTCCATAGTGTTTATGAGGTGAGCAAAAAAGAGGCAGTAGAAGTAGAGAAGACGTTATGAGATTATTCACAGACTGAGAATATTATATATTATTCTATTGCTAAATAACGCAAAGGGTGGTGTCAAAGTTGTGAGAGTCCTCATTCTGCTAAATCTAACAATTGCAACATATTCTAATAACTGTATGTAGTTAGCTATTACGGCAAGCTTGTCTAGAAGCAGTAATGAAATCAAATTGAGAATGATAGCCTTTGAGCCTTTGACAATAAAATAGGAAGAAGTTATAATTTTGTTATGCCTTTGTATACTTCCAATGTGTTTATGAATATGTACATAATAAAATGGCATGACTGATTTCCCCCAATGTGAAAATCTGTTTTAATGCAGTGCCATCTGAAGCCCTGGAGATCACAATCATCCAATATTGTTTTTCAGGCATATCCCTTGCTAAGATTTCTCTGGATTATCTGAATATTTTAATGATATATGTGCTATAGATAATGAAATCTCCAAATACTTCATTAAGGAGCATTAGTCTTACGTCATTGTATGATGATACTGTGATGAAAACCTAAAGATGCATCTTTACTTCTGAGAGACCCTGTCTGGATGCTCTTTTACCTAATGCAGTTAATTTAGTTGTGAAATGTTCCTCATGTATTATTTAGAATTATACAACTTTTACAGCCTTTTGGTGCCCCGTCCCAACTTTTTTGAGACATGTTGTGGCATGAAATTCAAAATGAACATAATATTTTTCATCAATTACCATAATTTTTCAACTTCAACATTTGATATGTTGTCTATGTTCTTTTTGCAACTAAGTATGAGCGTGATGTGTGATTCGCAGATCAGCGCATTCTGCTTTTATTTACATTTTATACATCTACCCTGCTTTTCTGGAGATGGGGTCATATTGTTGGCTAATTTTCCTTTAGGTCAACACGTCATGAACTGTCTCAACTGAATTGGGTTAAGTCTGACTTCTGAATGAGCTGTCATCAGCATTACCGGCAGGCCAACCCCATCACACATGATGCTTTACCTTCACAGCACCTGCCAAATGTCATGGAATGTGCCCTGCCAAATAACTTCCCACCAACGTAATAAAAATCTGCCAATATAATAACCCACGTTCCCACCAACGTTTGCAGGAAGTTATTGCATTGGTGGGAATGTTAAAAAATGATTATATTAACTTCCCACCAATGTAATAAACCACTGATTTAGTGATAAATAAAAAAGCTAAAATTGTCACCATCTAAACCTCAACCCCTTTACTTATATCTCTACTTATTATTCATGACCTTTACTTGCCAAGCAAACCTACATGGACACCCCTTGTATTCTTTTGTTATTATTTCACTTAAATAAATGCCATAATTGCAGTCTGTGGCAGCCCTAGAACCGTATAGTAAATAGTTTTTAAGTGTAGTATATAGGGACAGGTCCCAGACTCTTTATGCAAAGTTGATTTGGCATCCATTGTTTTTTTTTGCCTTACACAATAGACCTTACACCTTAGTGGGGGCCAAGCAGATTACCGGTACTGCATAGAATATCATTGTCTTTCTACCTTTAGTTATTTGCATTCCTTTTTTACTGGGGACCAAGCAGTGTGAATGCACCCATTGTGTTTCTGCCTTCTCTTACTGAGGGCCAAGCAGTAAAGCTCTTCCTACTCTTCTGACTTATGTTTTCTTAATAAATCGAGGTGTCCCAATATACAGAATTAATGGGCAAGGTGGAGGCAGAGCTCCCCAACGCCCAGCGGATTGATATCAGAAAAATCAGAATCAAAAGCAGGTTTATTACCAAGTATGTTTTCACATGAGGAATCTGTTTTGGTCTTAAGGTGCATGACATACAATAGTTAATACATAAAATAAAATAGCACAATAAATATGCATATTAGGACGAGACAGCCAACCATAAGTCACAGCAAAGTGGAAGAGATATGTAATCACATATCTGTTAGTAGTGCAGCGTGACTGTATCGTGTCAGTGGGGGTCAAGGTAGGAGATTTAGTGTTAGTACCAGTGGGGTACCCTGGCTTTGTTTGTGAGGCCAACTGCAGTCAGGAAGAAACTAAGTTTGTGCCGTGAGGTTTTGGTTCTGATGGACCGCCGCCTCCTGCTGGAGGGGAGTGGCTCAAAGAGATTGTGTCCAGGGTGGGAGGGGTCAGTCACAATACCTGCCCACCCCAGGCCCCTGGAGGCATGCAGGTCATGGAGGGATGGCAGACAGCAGCTTGTCACCCTCTCAGCAGAGCGAATGATACGCTGCAGTCTGCGCTTGTCCTTAGCAGAGGCCACTGCTTACCAGATGGTGATGGAGGAAGTGAGGATGGACTCAATGATGGATGTGGAGCACCATCATTGGCTTTAGCAGGTTGTATTTCTTCAACTGTCGCAGGAAGTACATCCTCTGCTGTGCCTTTATGGTAAGACCACTGGTGTTCAGCTCCCACTTGAGGTCGTGGGTGATGATGATGCCCAAGAAGCGGAAGGACTCCACAGAGTCTACAGGGGAGCCACACAGGGTGATGGGGGCAGGTGGGGCTGAGTTCCTCCTGAAGTCCACAACCATCTCCACTGTCTTTAGAGCATTTAGCTCCAAGCTGTTTTGTCTGCACCAGGACACTTGATTGTCAATCTCCCACATCGCCACCAAGGATGAGCCCAATAAGGGTGGTGTCGTGGGCAAGAGCCTGACTGACTGGTGACTGGAGGTGCAACTGTTTGCGTACAGGGAGAAGAGTAAAGGGGGAAAGGACACAGCCTTGAGGAGAACCGGTGCTGATGGTCCGGGAGTCAGAGATGTGTTTCCCCAGCTTCACATACTGCTTCCTGTCAGACAGGAAATTTGTGATCCACCTGCAGGTGGAGTCAGGTACATGCAGCTGAGAGAGCCTGTCCTGCAGCAGAGCTGGGATGATGGTATTGAAGGCGGAGCTGAAATCAATCTGAAATCCTGGCGTAGGTTCCTGCCGAGTCCAGGTGTCGGAGGATGAAGTGGAGGGCCATGTTTTCTGCATTATCTACAGATCTGTTGGCTCTGTAGGCAAACTGCAGGAGTCAGGAGTGGGTCTGTGATGGTTTTAAGGTGGGACAAAACAAAGCGCTTAAAAGACTTCATCGCCACAGTGTCAGGGCAACTGGTCTGTAGTCATTTAGTCTTGTTTAATTAAGTTAATGTGCTAAATTATTGCATATGCACATACATGAACCAGGCCTGCTGTATGTAATCTAATAGACTCAACCAGCACAGAATGAATGGTGCACATTATTTTTGTGGACAATACGGTAAACTAATCTACCAATATAGTTAATTGGGTATGCGCTCATTGGCTAAGAAGGTGTCTTTCATTTACATAAAGGGCAGATACCTGGCTGTGATTGGCCATGTTACGTAAGGAAAGAGGTGGTGTTCAAACACCAACTCGAGAGAATAAAAGCTCACTCCCAATGGGATAAACTTCAGAATTTGTGCATCTTCTCACCAAAGGCCTGGTTCTTCTTTGCTGCAGAGGACATCCATCTATTCACATTCCCTGCCTGGCTGTACTTAGACTCTGCTTGATCAGAGCTGTAAAATGGAGGTTTTGTGAATAAAGGCCATCATCGGCTTCTTCTCATTTTAGACTTTTCTCCACGGGTCAGAGTGCTTAATTGGTGGTAACAGGTTTGTGGCATTTTTCCACCATATAAACTAAGCAACTGAATTAAAGATAAGCAACTGAAAAGATGGAACATTGTCAAAATTGGCATCATTTGTGCATCTAGGACAAAGGACAAAAATTGTTTGTTTAAGTTTTACTGAACTTATTGTACATGTGATGCTAATTAAGTCAGTTTTTTTCCATAAAAGGATGACACTTGGTACACTTGCACAGTTTGGAGCTCTGAACATTTTCAGATATAAATCCATTATCAAAAACCCTAATGGTCGCCGAGGCAACCAGGGCGCATACAGTTTTGAAAATACCGAGGTCCAAAAACCGAGGACCCCCCATAAGTTACAATTGCACTAATGGACACATAACTTTCAGTGTCCCGTCGGCGGGACGGTTACCCCCCCTCCCCCCAACATTCTAAATCAATTGTATGTACCATATTGCTATGTAGCATAGTAATGTTATACACCATTTCAAAGCTTTGACTCTTGGGAATCCAAAAATGACAACTTTTTTCATGTACAATCTGTATAGTGCTTTACATTCTTGGATTAATCTTTTTATGTCTCAATTAAATTTGATCCAAAATGCCCCCCTCCCCCCCTTCCGCTTTTGGTGCTACCCTGACTTCTGGCTGCAGTGTAGCTGCAGCACAATAAGTAGATGCAACATATTGGGTACTGAAATATTCACAAGAATCCATAGAAATTGAATCTTCATGTTGTGTTATCCAATATTAGTTGTACAGATGTATAGTCTATCTTATACACACTCATTGAACCAACAAAGTAAATGCAAAATAGAGACATTTTTGTAATCATTCCATATTTAGTGTAGTCATTCCATATCAGAACCCCTGAAGTATAATCCAAATACAAGCATGAAACCTCAAAGTGTTACCTTTCATTTGAGACCAGGATTATGCTTCTACACAAAGGGTTCATGTGCAGTAAGCATTTGATTGTCAGTATGCATTTTGGATAACAAAAAGTCCTATGGGGAGTATCCATAGGCATTTTACAAAACGCATGGGCATACCTTGGCAAATAATAGTCTAAAGCACTCATATTTTCATTCTATATTGATCTACTTTTGCACACAACTTCACAAGACCTGGTGCTAGGGCTCAGTTGTGTTTCTAAGGGATATCAAGAGACCTAGAGGGCTGAAATGTGGTCAGTTCAGTTGCTTGTAAAAAAACTATATTCTAGCCTCTGTAACTCTTTGTGAGTACATCACACATTTATCTCGACTGTTTCCTACGAAAACTAGAGGTTCTCAGCTTTCTATAGAGGTCCAACATCTGATGGTAGGCCCCAGAAGAGGTGGGAACAATGCCCTTGTAAATAGGCACAGTGCAATTTCAGGCAAAAACTTGAAATTCTTTTTGAGAGTTATGCTGTTAAGTAGATAAATAGAAATATTTGTTTATTTATTTATTTTTCTTATAAATTTCAGTCACTTTGATCCATCGCCCACCCGCCACACCGGGCCCCCCAAAAGGAGGTATCTTTGGCTGACATGCTCAAAACTACACGAAATTTGAAGAGCAGGATGAATGCATGCCAAGTTTCCTGGAATTCCATTCATAGGGGGCCATATCAGCTACACACGCGGGCACGCACGCACGCACACACACGCACGCACACACACACGCACACGCACACACACACACACACACACACACACACACACACACACACACACACACACACACACACACACACACACACACACTAATGCATGCACACACATGCACACATACATACACACCCACACATATTTATTCATTTGACAGCCTATAGCTACTGCATGGCAACGGATTAAATGCAACTGAAAGACGCTGTACACGCAACTGTAACTGTGTGTGACAAATGAATCCCTGTTGATAATTACACTGATAATTACAAGCACTGTGTAATGTTCTATAATGTCCATCATGAGGTAGGCTAGGCTATTTTATTCCTATTCCTATATTGCCTATGTCAGGGACCTGTCCCTATAAATACACTACATTTAAAAACTATTTACTATACGGTTTTAAGGGCTGCCACAGACTACAATTATGGCATTTATTTAAGTGAAATAATAACAAAAGAACACAAGGGGTGTCCTTGTAGCTTTAACAACTTGACAGCCAGGACAACTTAACCCTTACAACTGATAAAACAGTATCACTAAATCAGTGATTTATTACATTGGTGGGAAGTTAATGTAATAATTTTTTAACCTTCACGTTACAACTTCCTGCAAATGAGAAATTGGGTTATTACGTTGGTAGGCAACAGTTATTACATTGGTGGGAAATTATTGCGTTGGCAGGATTATTACGTTTAAAACGTGCTGATTTTGTGCAGATTTTTATTACGTTGGTGGTTCATTACATGTTACAGTGCCCAAACAACAGTTCATTTGCAATCTTATCAAAATTAACTTAAATTAAATTAAATTAAAAATAGTCCATCGACCTCAGCAACACAGATCACCTGACAGCCTGAGATTTGTTGGAACTTTAAAGTGCATGGGAACTTGAACTTGATCATTCCCACTGTCAGACAGCTGGAATCTGGGTCACTCCACTTGCCCTGCATACATAAGTGTTTTTTTCTTTCCTTCTAAAAAAGGAATGATGAAGGCTACCTGAAGACTAAAATCAAAATGAAATGAAAAGGAATTGTTAATAATTCTGGTAATCAGGGATGGGCAAAGATACATCAAAATGTATTTTAATATGAAATACCCTAATTTTAAGTGTCAAAATAAACTACAAAATGCAGTAGCCACACTTTATCAAAATAAAATACTGTATTTTTGTAATCGACAATACTAAAAATACTCTTTAAACCTTCCATATATGTCTATTTAATCTATCCCTTCATGAGTGCACTGCCTCTGTTGCTTTAACCATTTAATGTCCCCCTCAAATTATATTATGATTACGGCCTTGTTTCTGTAGTAAAAACTATTGGATGGGCTCAAGAAAGCATCCAGTAACATTGTCTATGAACAGTTTAACACTCCATAAACGAATGATTAAAACTATACCATGCAAAAAAAGAAACTGTATTTAAACATGATCCAGAAATGCCATCTTATCTGGGCTCAAGCTCATGTTAGATGAACCAGGCCAAAAGTAAAACTGTCCCGTTGTTAAACCAGCAGAGCCGGACAGTAACGGAGTACATTTACTTGAGTACAGTACTTGAGTACAATTTTGAGGGATCTGTACTTTACTCGAGTATCATTTTTGGGGAGTATTGTGCAGGCGCCACTGATTGGGATCAGCAATTACCTTCAGCTTTCCGCCAAAGTCAACTCCATGGTCAGATTTAGATAAGAGACGAAACCATGGACGAAGAAGCAGCAGGTCCATCCCGGGAATGTGCCAACCTGTGGCCCCACCTCGCCAGACTATTTCAATTTTCTGAACAAGTTAATGATATTTTTCGCTTCAAGTGTTTCAATTACAAAATAGTATTTTGTATTTGAAATACGTATTTTAAATACATGTATTAGAAATACTGCCCATCCCTGGCAACATGGTAAAAAGATGAAAATGACTTGATTTTACTTCCAATTCATTTTACATTCTCCAAGGTATTAACATTAATATTTTTCATAACTCCATGTATGACGTTTCTGTACATAAATGTAAGCACTGTGGCAGTATTAAGTACTACTTAATAGGTAGGCTACTCTTGTACTCTTGATACTCAAGTACTTTTAAAAACAAGTACTTCAGTACTTTTACTTAAGTAGACATCTGACTTGTACTTTTACTTGTACTTGAGTAAAATTTAGCAAAGGGTATCTGTACTTTTACTCAAGTAATGAAGCTGTGTACTCTGTCCGCCTCTGTAAACCAGTAAAACCAATATCATTCTTTTTTAAAAATTAAGGACTTTACATCCTCCGGGCTATAGAGGAGAGGGTCCATCCAATTTTTTCTTAGATCGGTTCAAACGCAGAATGATAGTATGGGGTGCATTAGTAGTTGTGTCATGGCTTAAGAAGCATAATTAATGCTGAATGATTATTACAGGTTTTGAGCAACATGTTGCCATCCAGGCTACATATTTTTGAGGGAAGGCCTTGAATATTTCAGGAAAACAATACAAAACTGCATCATACACGTCTCCTGTAGTACAAGAGTCTGGGTGCTAAAATGGCCTGTCTACAGTCCAAATCTCTCACATAAGTGAATTATGGAATGAAAAACACTATTAAGAAGACCCCAGACTATTGACCAGCTAATTTTCAAAACTCCAGCAACTGACGTCAAATTCAAAATTAAGTTATATTTCCCAAAAACAATGGAATTCATTTGTTTTCTTCGCACTGTTAAATATGGTTTGCATGTTTTTCAAATCATGTCATTTTGTTTTATTTACATTTTACACAATCTGTCTCAACTTGGAAAAAGTAGTAGCCTATGAACTTACTCCATCCTATGTATGTGGCTATGAGGAATGTAAACAAATTCTTAATATTTAAATATTTGGTTATAGACTTTTATTTTATAAGTGATGTCTAAAGATACTACACGTTGCTCTAATCAACATTTTGGCAACTTGATCAGCACAAGATATCAAATACCATCAGGGCCATTTTGCTCACCTCATCTGACTAATATTGTTACTTAATATGTACTTTAAACCAGAAGTTAAACTACTCTTCACAACCCTCCCAAAGTTGGAATGAAAAATAAACATTTTTGACTCTACTTTCAAATGCGTGCTAACGTTAGTTGTTAAGTTAGTTGATCTCAGTAATCCATTGATCAATTAAAAGCTTCTACTTTGTGTTTGTGACATACAAAGATTAAATGATTGAAATCAAGACAAATCAGAATACTGCTAGACTATTAAAAACCTTTAATAGTGAATAACTGCATCTTGGTGACATGTTTTTCAACACAATTATTCTCAAGCTAAATGTAAAAATACAAAAAGATCACAGGCTTGATCATGTATTGGCCAGGTTTGAATCAGACATTCTAATTGAGGTAGCATTAACAATCTGTCTAGAAAAGAAATAACATCAATGTAATACTTTTGTTATGATTCCTGTTGTTATTTTCATGGGCTATAATATATGTGCATTTCACCATCAAGAGAAATAGTAAGCACATGAAATCCAACACATTACGTCTTATGCATTTTTGTCCAATAACTGCACATTGTATTTGTGCAACATGCGCAATGAATTCTTTGGGAAGTCAGGACTTTAATAAATTATTGACTTCAGCAGTGTCCTCAGACTTGGGTATATATTTACATATTTACAGATGAAGAAAGGGAGCAGGGTCTGTGGTGGAGTGGGGTGCTGTTGAAACACAGCTTTGTGCATCACTGTGACTCAAGGCTGGACGATGTTTCTTCATGTCCCCACATCAACATGGCTGATTAAAAACTAAAGAAAGGGGTACATGATTTATCATTTGTTATCTATGTGGCATCTTGGGTAGTCTTCCATTCATCTTATCCATTATAGAATATAGCAGCATATAACAAGAAAATAGCTTCATTGCTTCAATTAGAGCTGCAATCACTGATCTGAACATTTTAAACTTTGAAACATTTTTAAGTTTGAAGTTGATGTGTAGGGCTTGTTTTACTGCATAGATCACCACATGTAACAATATTCCATTACGAGGCTATGAATACAAAGTAAAATATTTTCAATTTCAACTAAACAACAATACACTCCTCCATCAACACTGATATCCTTCACTTAAGTTCGCACCGAAGAAATGGCTGTGCACATTCTGCTGGAAAAAAAAGGCATCCTAATGTTCACACACAAATTAATGAATACATATTATTTATATTCATGAATGTAACCTATACATGTCAATTACATAAGATGTTTAGTTCATAATACAAATCTCTTACGTGGGTTGGTTATTCTGCGGACCACACAATAAATAGATTAAGAATTTTATAAAAAATATGCACCCATTTTTGAAAAAATTAGATGATTCTAATGGTGGTGGTTGATTTAAAATGCTCATACTTCAGCGCAAAAGAAAAACATTAACCCTGATAGATCTTTCTAAAAGCCAGAAGAGCCAGTTGGCCAGACTGCCCCGCCACCATAGACAGCAAACTCATTTGACAAGACATGCTAATGCATCATATCAACCGCTATCCTCCCAGAGCATTCCTTAACCAGAGAGGAAAGACTGACAGAGATGCAGAAAGAATGTGATTGAAATGCAAAGCAGGGAGTGATTAGTGTTTATGGAATGATGAATTTAAATAATGATTCATGCAAAAAGACTAGGCATTATGACCAAAGTGCTATTAATCAAGTGAAAGGCAAAAAGTAACTTACTTTATTCACACCTATAATGGGGAAAATATATAAATAATATGTGACACAAAATGTATCATTAATAATTTTATAAACTAAAATAGAACAATGAATACATCTGTATATCTACATTTTAATATATACTGTGTATATATATATATATATATATATATATATATATATATATATATATATATCTTTTAAGAGACCCCTCTCCAACATTCAAAAGCAAATATACTTTTTCCATCACATTTTATTTACAGAATAGCTCTTCAAAGACACTCACACACACACACACACACACACACACACACACACACACACACACACACACACAGCGACAGTGCTTACACAGACACCCACAATAATGCTTTGGATAATTAGACAGAAAGTAAAATGGAGACCAAAAACTGTAGAACTGACACCTTGAGGCTGAGGTGTTACATATGTATATTATTCTTAGTTGTGTAAAAATAAATGTTACTCTGATCTTAGGATACAATAGTAATTTGCCCACACCCAACCCTACTGGCGTACTTTTCCAGGAATGTAGTTTCGGTCAATGCTCTCATCTTGCAGAAACATATGAAGGCAGCGTTCATTCTGGGCCAAGGGGTGACCAGCAATTCTATGAGAGTAGGTAATTTACAGTTAAAAACAGGTCATACCATAATAATCATACCAACAAATAAAATATTCTCTTCAATTTAGCCATGGCGTACCTATTAATGAACTGCTCCAAGCCAACTCTCCGCTCCTCAATGAAGGAATCTTCAAAGATGCCTTCATCTCCCCGGAAGGGCAGTTGCCTTTTGAGGGCTTTGCCAGGTAGAGGGGGCACCACAATCTTTAAAAAGGAAAGATTATCTTAGCCTCATCTGGACAACAACCACTCAGCTCAGATTTCATTAAAAAAAACACTGGTCTGAACAATCTAGACACACTTAGTACAATCTGACAGGTCTCACGTACGCTATTACATTACAAACATCTGTCAGAAGTCAGGGCATCCAGCCAAACAACGCTGTTGATGATGCAGCGATATATATCAATGGTGGAAACAGTGGCAAGTGTAAATATTAAAGACAATCTAACTTTCCACAAAAAAATTTTTTTAAATAATTTTCAATGTCTAGCCTATACATTCAGCAGTATGGCACAGGCTAAACGTAAACAAACATTAAATTAAATAAGACTGAACGCTCTTCAAAAGCAACTTCTTACCTTGCTATCTCTCTCAAGCTCATTCTTCAACCACTCAAAGTCACTGTATCGCCTCCGGACGCAAGTGTCCTTCGTTTTGAAGATTGGCAGGTTTGTCTGAAAAACAGTCCTGTGACATCAAAACTTAGCCTACTTTTCAGGCACTTCCCCCCTCCCCCCAATATAAACGATATCGTCCCTTTCCTGAAAGGCAGAACTGACATTCTGAAGTGTCACCGATCTTTGTCGCATTTGCTATTTGACAGTCGCTCGTTCTACACATAAAGTGTTAAGATCATGGTTAACATCCAGAACTTGCATTAGCTAGCTAGGCTACATAGCTGAGGTTAAACTAGGCTAGCAGAGATCTTTCTGGAGTCTCGTTTTTTATAATAGCCTGACTAACCGGTAAGGTTAAACATCACTTCGTCATTCAGCTACAAATACAAATCCTGCAAATAAATACGTCCATATCGAAGACCATACCCAATTTGCACATTTTGGCAGGTACAACTCTGCCATGCGTAAACAGAAAGATATCTGATTTAAAGCATCAGAGCTGCTGCCCAGTAGTAGCCTACCTGTTGTAGACCGTAAGATAGCTTGTTTGCTGGCATGCTAAAGAAAATCTTGGCTACCAGTTTTGTTGGTAGCCAACGCTTAGTTAAACACTTTGCTATATAACTGTTTTATGCTTTAGAATTAATGTGTTAGGCTTCCTCAAATGAGGCCTCAATTCCAAGCAACGATTACAGTCCTCTTATTTTGTTATAGTAGCCTGATGTCGCAAAGTCAGCGAGGAGGATGGCTGGCCTTTTGCAAGCCAGGTTGTGTCAAGTAACGTAGACAGGCCAACCAAAAATCATCGACCTCGATTTTTCCAGACTCACCCGCATTCGTACTTCATAAGTGGTGAAACGGTTCCGGCCTACTCCAACAGTCTGCGGATCATAGACATCAATTTCAAGAAAGTTGCTAGGGGGGCCATATGCATCGGTAAGATCTTGGGGTTTGCTATTTAAACGGCGCGTGTCAGCAACAGTGGGTTCAGACATTTTCGAAATGTCTATCCACAAGAACGGGCAAAAAGATCTAACGTTCCTCTGAAATCTCCCCTTATCCAATGGAAGTCGAGCAACAGCGCCCCCTGACAGTTAATTATGCGGACATGAAACCAGTTGCTTTTCTAAACCAAACAAATTCTCCTTACCCAAAAATATGTTTGATTAGATTCCTATATGCTAAGTAAATATAAGTTACAATGCCCACATGTGACACTGGGCCTGTATGCACACGTGCCAAAATATCATATTACTCAAGTCACCTTAAAAAAAATCTCCATAATCCTTATTCTATGCCAAACCAATATCTAAATTTTATTTAAATATATCTATTTGGCATTTAGGCATAGCCTACTGTTTTGGCATAGCACATAGACTTATTTGTGAAACAACTGTGTTTCATATTCTCATGCATTTTCATAATTAGCATCCTGACATGAAGTCTGACAGAAGTGACCACTTGACTTAATGAAGGTGTTTGATGTGCATCAGCGAAGTCATGCAGAAAGGGTTCTCCAGTAAAGCAACCCTGGTTGGACATAAGTGTTAATCAAAAACAATCGTGAGATTGTGAAGCCAAGATCAGTTCAGGACAAACTACTAGCCCACCCAGTCGCCTCAGTTTGAATCAGTCCAGCTCCCAAATATTATATTCTTCCTTCTTGTCCTGAACAGATAGGCTGCAGATTGTGCAGTGTGTAAGCTATATGTTCATATAAATATATGAACAAAGGAAATAAATAGACAATAAGATAAGTATGCATGAATGTCAAATTGGCCTAATATGCTTATGTGATCGTGACATGCATGACATATGCCCCAGGTATGCAGTCCTCTTGTTTGTGATATGTCTTACCAAACAAATTTGTTTTATGTCAGGTGTTTAAACCATTCGCAATGTAGCTTTTCTGGATTTTTAATGTTTCTCTTTCAACAGTACTGAGTTCTCCTTCTATCTTGAACTGCAACTGTTCACATTATCCTTCGGTTCACTGTGGGGTAATATTATAGCCTATGATTTACCACAATATAGACTACATTGCAGAATTGCAGTAAAGCAATTTGTGAACCACCGGGTCGGGGGAGAGAAAGTTGTTCTCCGTAGGACTGCGGCTTCGAAAGGCAGGCGATCTTTTACCAACAGAAGGACTTTGAAGCTGTTATATTAGAGTAAAACAAATCTGACACAATTGACATGGGCAATGGTCATTATGTGGATTGAAGTGCTTGTATAGGGAACATTTTGCAGGGTCAGGGTGTAAGAGCAAAGAAGACACTGCAGGTGTTGCTATCGCTGTACCAATGACGGAGACCTGAATTGCACCATTGCACCCAAAGATGTGCTTCACAGCCCTCCAACCTGACAATAAATTGTACAAATTAGCAACATTGAAAGCATTTAAGGTTGAAAGCAGTAATTCATCTTCCCTGGGTCTTTTTTGTGTAGGCTCATTGAAGGTCTTGATTGTATGTGTTGCACCGGTCCTAAGTGACCCCAAACAAAGGACCGACAGGTTAATCTGAAATACCTAGTCAGAAAGGAAGAGAAATCCAATAACACCTTGAAGGCAACAATTAATTGAAACACACGGCTGAGGATGCAACTCTTCTGGGCATCATATTCTTTCAACGTTGTAAATACACACAGACGCATGCATGCACGCGCGCACAACGCACACAGATGCACTAGACTAGACTAGCTTACTCGAGGACGACAAACCGCGTTCTGGTAGGTCTCGTGCACTAACTGTTTAAAGGAAAACATACAGTTTATCAATTGCATATGAAGGTTTACTTCGTATGTTAATCGCATAATTGTGATGAACGTAGCTATCCTTTCTTTCTCGCATTGGAATAAGTATTGCATCATGCGACGTGTCCTTCACCTCCCACCCTCCAACAAATTCTTGAAGTTGAGCCGTGAAAGAGGGGCATGGGAGGTGTAGTTTCTATTCAGATATTAACGCCTACTATCACGTAGTATCACTACGATGTAAAATAATTCACAGTAAATGTTATGATCTTGTTGATATGACAAATTAAGCATTTTTTTTCTCTGGACAATTTGTAGGATTTGTAAGACAAATGGCCTAACAAGTTAGCCGAGCGTATATAGGCAAAAGGCAAGCATTAGCGTATAGCCTCATGTAAACCATACATGCATCAATCAATTAACCTATTTATTAGCATACATAATGTAAGGCCTTTAAGGGTCATTCCACCGAATCGGTGCCTTTTGCGTCAACATATAATCAGTTCTAAAGTTGCTTTAACAACAAATAAATGTGTAATTTAAAAAACATAATGTTACTATAGATCATATGCATCAATATAAGACCAAGTAAACCCAATAAAATACAAGTTAAAATGATTAAAATCACATAAATATATGCTATGGGTAAGGATTTTGGTTGATTTTGGCCTGTCCCACGCTATGTTTTTTCTTTTTCAACAGCACTTCTCAGTTGTAAAATGTTGGTAAAATGATACAATTTTCACAGTTTTATATTGTCTTAAGTGAAATCTCATTGTTAAGCAATGATTTTGACATAAATAGATATGTTTTCTTAGAAAATATAAGTAATTTCTCATTGTCCCTTAATTTCATCTCAGTCCTGTTACTTTCACCAAAACCCCCTATAAAATAATGGTACAAACTAGAAGTGACATAATTTCAAGGAAGTGACATCATTTAGAAGAAGCAGATTCCACAGTGTAAGAAAGGGTAACTTTCTCTCTTCTTAAATGTCCTATTTTTCATGTTTTATCAGGGTTATGAGAGAGGGGCAAGCATACAACATCAGTCCTGTTACCATTTTTTAAAGTGTATACATAAGCAATTATTTAGCAATACTGATATTACCAATATCTAGAAGTAATAACCTTTCAGATTACATACCATGTGCCTTCCTAACCTTGACCTTGTTAGCTAGAAATGAGCAATTTAGCATGAAATCATCAGTCCTGTTACCATCAGTCCTGTTACTATCCTACAATATTCTATGTAATAAGTGAATGGTAAAAAAAAAAATGCATAGCTTGAGATGGCCCAACACAATTTCTTGTCATGTTAAGATGTGTTAATTAAATGGTCATTGAAAAAAATCAGTTTAAAACAATTATATTTTTCACATTTTTAAAGTTGAAAAGGCACCGATTTCGTGGAATGACCCTCAAAATATATTTTCTGCATTGGCGTATACTATCATCTAAAAATAATAGGCCCTACCTGCCTATTAGGCCAATGTAGAAAAGCCTGTAAAACCTGGGGATTTGTCCTCTTTAACTATAGACGGGGATAGGAATCGTGTTTTTGAAGGATAACGATGAAGGAGCATTATGGATAGTCCGATTGACTTGGCTTCTTCTTGGAATAGCCTACACTAGTCTTGAAACCAATTCTTAGAATTCTCAACGTGTCTGTTCACAAACTAGGCTATCCTGCAAACCCGACTGGTGTTAATTAAATAATTAGTCTAGCCTGTCATGTGATGACGAGACTGTTTGAGCCAAGGCCTGAAGGTGTATACCTTTAGAAACGTTACATAACTGGTATCTCCCTTGTTTTATAGGTTGTCGGTTTTGTTTACTCTCGTAATGGAAGTTATCACATGACTAACTTCATTTCCCAGCAATCCCTCTTGCGCAAACGCAGTAAGTGTTGTCTGGCAGTGGTAAACAGACGTCAGAAGGGAGTCTTCGCCTCGAGTCAAAACAAAACATTACAAAAATGATCTACGATGAATGACTCTTTGGACACCGGCGATATCAAGAAATTGAACGGGAATTACGATTAAGAAGATTGAGAATTTAAGTCATGAGCTACGTTTGCCTTTTCGATTGTTTTGAGACGGATTTTAACTCATAAATAACAAGAGTTAGCCAGCTAAGTTGCTATCCAACTATTCCAATGTTGTGTCTAGCTTGCTAGCATACATTTCGAGTTTGGATTGAACATACAAGAAGTGTGAGAGAAGTCATCTGAAGAAGGAATATGGATATTCATTTCTGAAACAACTCCCTACAAATTGTCTTAAAAATAGACGGACTTCTTCTTCACACAACTGTTCCACTGGTTTATGCCCGCGCGAGCATCGTGTGCTGCTGCGTCTCGAGAAACATGGCAGATGGTGACACGCGCCTGACCACAGCGTGGAGGAGCGTGCAGACTTGAACCATATACGGATCTGTTTTCTTTTTGTAAATTCATTCAAATACGTAAGACAAGACAAGAATGACCAGTGTGACCATCAAGAATTTGACTCCTCTCTAATTCTTGACGGACAATACTGCATCATCACATACAACGGTACAGATTCAGGCGCATTTCTCTGGCAGCCTGATCAGGTTACATTTACTAGTTTCGCTTAAATTAAATATCTTTGCGTTTTATATCTATACTTGAACGTTTTTTTTACTTGATATGCCAGCGTAGTTGGCTACGGGGGTTTCAACAGAGGTATTTTTGTTCTGGAACGCAAGCTTTCCAGTTAAGTTAATGTATTGACAAACAGCCTTGATTAGTAGCCTACTGATCAATATTTTACTAATAGCCTGTAGTGTGTAATATTGTCAGACGGTCAGCAAAATAAATTTACCTGGGCAATTTTGTATTTGGCAAGAGGAGGTTTTTATGCGGGTGGAAACGCACGCTCGAAAGTTGTTTACAAGTGTTGATAGGGCCCATAAATCAGATAGCTCTTTTGTAATACTGACCTACTATGGTAATCCAAAGGTGTAGACTATTTCTTGATTGTCTTTTCATATTCGGTCGGTGCTGAAGTGTTTTTGTTTTTTTTAATAATCCGAATTTAGTAGCGTTATTAAAACAACTTGAAATTAATATAATTGGTGTCTGAGTGGAAGCTTGGAATTTCTGATGTTATTTATTGGAGTCATTCAATTTATTAACGTGTAAAGAAATCAAATAGTCACTAGCAACAGTTGAAAAGCTATTTTAAATATCAGACTGGATTTGTATTGAGCACAGTAGGTTATGCTACAACTGTATTGTAGTAAGGTAGTTGCTATCTACTAAATTTTATTCACGTTAGAATCCATCGCTTGCTATACAGATGTTTTGATGGGACGGTATTTCACCTCATGTAAATTTCCTTTGTTCTTTTTTTGTAAACAAAGGCACGCCTTTCCAACCCTCCTTGGCTGTCTGTAAATCGGAAGGTTTATGATAGTTACTATTAAGAAGATTATTTTGTTCCTCTAATCCCCAATCTGAGGATTAACCGACGCTATATTGGTATATCCAGATTACTGCGACTCTTTTCTATCAGACACTCTTCTAATAGGGACTGGAGGCGATTTAGTTGAATTATTTTTAGAAATATTGAACTTGATTTAGCACAACTGCTAAAACGAATCAAGGAATCCCCACGGCGCTGTCAAAAATAGCGAAGCATAAACCTGCGTTAAACCTCTCCCCAAGACCCCCCCTGCACCCAAGCCACCGTGACAATTACAGTAGCCCAGTCTAGACAAATAACATTTATTGTCTGGCGTGTAGTATAAAACTTTATTTATTTAAATAAAATATCTATATTTACATGCACGTTTAAATCATTAGCACTTGAACTTGATCTCAAAGCTTTTTTTAAACAAAACATCTGAACTCAATTCACATGATGGAGGAGGACAGCGTACCCCCGATTGACCCAGATTTTGAGCCACAAAGCAGACCGAGGTCGTGTACTTGGCCGTTGCCTAGACCCGACATCTCAGCTGTCAAACCAGGGGGGGCAGACGGCGCAGAGTCAGCCGCGGGAACCCCGCCCGCCGAGGAAGATAAGCATGAGCCTCAGCAAATCACATCGGAGCCCGAGAAAGTGGTCGTCACTGAGGGTGGAGTCGCAGCTGGAGTGGGTGGAGCCACTCCTAGAAAAGGGTCATCCCGGCGCAATGCCTGGGGCAATCAGTCCTATGCGGATTTGATCAGCCAGGCAATTGAAAACTCGCCTGAGAAACGTCTCACCTTGGCGCAGATATATGATTGGATGGTGAAAACAGTGCCCTACTTTAAGGACAAAGGAGACAGCAACAGTTCTGCCGGGTGGAAGGTGTGTAATGAGCATATTTCAATGAAAGTGTAATTAAATGTTTTTGTATTGTTTATAATGTAATATTTATGCAGAAATGCCTTGTCAATTCATGAACATATTGATTATAGTTGTATCAAGTGATGCTATAACTCCCATGGCTTGTTTTTGTTTTTGTTTTTAATTCTACAGAACTCTATCCGACACAACTTATCCTTGCACAATAAGTTTCTTCGAGTGCACAATGAGTCCACAGGCAAGAGTTCTTGGTGGATGCTCAACCCAGAAGGAGGAAAGACTGGCAAAGCCCCGCGGAGGCGTGCAGCCTCAATGGACAACAGCAGCAAGCTGCTCAAGAGCCGGATGCGTGCGAAGCAGACCAAGAAGCAGGCGGGAGCCGCTGGCCTGGGCGCGCCCAGCGGTAGCCTGCCAGGCGAAGGTGGCACGGGGGCAGGTGGTGCGGACAGCCCTGGCTCTTCCCAGCAGTTCCCCAAGTGGGGCGTGAACCGCAACAGCCCCTCATCCCGCGGCAGCCTGGACGACTCCGACATGTGGACGAGCTTCCGGCCGCGCACCAGCTCCAACGCCAGCACCCTGAGCGGCAAGCTGTCGCCCATCGCCCCCGGCCAGGAGGAGGACGACGAGCTGCCCGAGGACAGCCTGCTGAGCAGCTACTCCACCGGCAGCCTGCCGCCCACCCTCACCGAGACCCTCATGGAGGAGCTGGACCTGATCGACGGGCTCACGCTCATGACTGGCCAGCAGGGCGGCGCCAGCCCCAGCACGGCGCCCCCAGCCCCTCCCACTCCTCTGCCCTCCGCTGCCACGCTGCTCCCCCGAGGGACGGGCTTCCCCTCCTACAACCGAATGCAGCCAGCCAAGCCTGTGCAGAGCCCCCCGCAGCCTGGCTCCCAGACCTCTGTCCAGCAGGGTCCTGGCTCCAACCACAGCCCCTCCACCTATGGAAACTCCCTGTTCAACCCGCTGCCAGGGCCCGGCTCTCACGGGGCCCACTTTGGTGCCCGCGTGCCTTCCAGCCTGGAGGCTCTGCTCACCTCTGATTCCCCTCCGCCGAGCGAGGTCATGATGACTCAGGTAGACCCGCTCATGCCCAGCCAGGGAGGGGCAGGACTGCTGGGTCTGGGGGGGCCCATGGCGGGCGGCCAGGCCAAGCAGGCAGGCCTGATGATGGGCAAGGGCCTGGAGCAGCACCCCCCCATGGGCCTCCCGCCACAGCCTCAACTCCAGCCACAGCCACAGCCTCACCAGCAGCAGCAGCCACAGCAGCAGCAGCAGCACTCCCAGATGGGTCTGAGCATGCTGCTGTCCAGCATGAGCCCGGACCCCACGCAGCTGACCGCCATGAAGAGCCAACACCACGTGCCAGGTGGGGGGCTCCTCCCTGGGGTCGGCGGCATGCCCTCCACAGGCGGTGGGAACGGGGGTCCGCAGGGCATGGGCCAGTTTGGTGGCACACCCGGCTTCTTCATGCCCTCCCAGGACCGCTTGCCCACGGACCTGGACATTGAAATGTTCACAGAGAACCTGGACTGTGATGTGGACTACATCATCAACAGTGACCTCATGGATGGAGACATTATTGACTTCAACTTTGATCCCATACTGCCAGGTGGACAGGGCTACCCAGGGCCCGCCACCACGCAGAGCTCCTCTCACAAGTGGGTCCCCAGCTAACTCTCCAGCCGCTGGAAGCAGGTAATAAGCCCTCAGCCATCTCCGTGCCAAGCTCTCATTGATCTCATGTGATTCGGTCTGCTGTAGCTGCCATCTTTTATGACATGAATATCCATGCTCAGGAAGTAGTGCCGGCACTGTGAAGTGAATGCATTGACGTAATTGATGTTGCATTGTGAAATTGAAAATAAGCAGTGCCAGAGACACCTGCAGTGAAAACCTAAACAACCAAAAGTTATTCTTCCTTGATCAGATCTAGGTACTGTAATTAAATGTTACAGATTTTGTTAGATAAACTGAAGATGGAACTCATGCCCTGTGATCTGTTTGTGTTTATTCTTGCAGGACAGCCATCACCCCCTTACCACAAACACTTGGTGCATAGCTTGGATATTTTTTTGCCTCTGCATTTGCCATTGTACCTCTGATACAAAAGATAAACTGTTTTGGGCGAAGATACAAAACATGAACTACATTTTTTTATATTTTTTTGTAGTTGCCGATCTGATATATACACATATATATATTTTTGGAAGACAGAAACAGACCTCATTGTTGTTAAGTGCCAATGTTAGCCCAAGTGGGGCCAGGGGGACGGAGGATGGCTGACGCTAAGACACAGTCAACATCAGTTTCAGCTTGGATTGGATTTCCCTTCAGATTTTCCTCTCTCTCTTTTTTTGATAGTACACTAGCTAAGGAGCGAAGCAGAAGGACAAGACGATACGCTTGTCGTGTGGGAAAATAAGCACAACTAATAAACTACTAATCAAGTTTATTACGCATTTATTACTAATACCAAAGTAGCTTAGCATGGACACGGTACTCTTGGGTTTGGCTGCTGGACCACTGCTGTGAGGAGCCTGGCGCCGGACAAGAGGCCGAGGAGAGGAGGGCAGGACCGAGAGGGGTGTCGATTGGACCTGGATACCTGGACCTGCGCGCTGCCCAGTGGTACAGAACGTGACCTTTTTGTTGGGTTGTCATGTCCGAGTGGAAGTGGGCCGAGGCAAAGCCGGACTGAATTCTTTTCCCCGTCATTCAGTCATGCAGTAATTCTGATCGCTTGGTTAGTATCTACAGTTTGGCTTATGTGACCACCTCTGCTCAGGAAAGGACTTGTGATTTTCTTTTCAGTTGTGCTGATGCATACAGGAGGAATCAAGGAGTGATGCTTTTTTTTGGCTTTTAATAACTATTGTGCAGTTAGTAACGTAAACAGTATGAAGAAACATGATGTGGAATTTTTATACAGGGCATTCAAAGGCAGTTTTTCTTTTCTTTCCTTTGCCAACATGTGATTAGTTGGCATAGTGTTATTACTGAAGACAGTATGCCTCTTTTGCAGAATGCAATTTGTTTGAAGTTTTTTTTTTTTTTTTTTTGCATGCGGCAGTTTTGAGCCAGCTAAGCTTGAAACAGGCAAAAATACGACACAGAAGAATTCTTTAGTCCGGCGAAAAAGAGTTCAGAACCCAAAGTAATGGTGAATCATTTCAGCAGAGGGGAAAAGGCTTTTGGTTATGCTGTCTTTTGTAGCATGCGACACGGCAGTGCGAGAGAAATCGTGAAGGATGCAAAAATGAAATGTGATGTAATGCTAAGGTTATCAGCAACGAAGGTGTGATGACATGGCCCTGGCCATGTGACTCGGGGCCTGACCAGAGTTTATTTCTCAACCAACGCTCTTTCTTATATAATACTAACAATCTTTTTGTATTGAGTTTCAATGTCGAAGCGAGAAAATATGAGTATATGGGACTATAGTTTTAATAGCCAGCTTAGAGAAAAGCTAAAATTAAAATGCATCTTTAAACAGATATGCATACTAATCAGAAAGATACTGTTAATGTGTTTTTTAATCTGCAAAAAAGTAACTTCAGAGCATTTCTAACGGTAATTTTTATGTATTCTGTTATTTTTGTAAAAGATGACAAAGCATGTAGATTTTCTATATAACCAAAGGAACACTAAGAACTGCATGTCAGTATGGGGGAGTGCAGGAGAGGTGGGACGTATTTCAGTGGAGATAAGCTTTACATAACACAAACCATTCAAACAGTAGTGTGCTCCAATCAGAGATGGGCGCTGCACGGGGAGGACCATTCTAGAATGTTCCACTGTGTAACATCTCACTTGATCTGAGGAGTAGTTCTAAGGAAGTGGATGAACTAATTTACCCTTTACATGAATGTCCTGGTGAATACTCTCTTGCCTGTACCTTTACCTGACGATGGAAGTCAATCTCATCTCAAAATGAAAAAAGAGACAGAACTGGTTGAACTTAACTTTGATGAATAATGCAATGATTAACTCTCAGGGTAATTTAAAAGAAGAAAAAAAAAGAATGGTGACCGCAAAAGCTTCCAGAAAAGAAGTGTTGAGATAATCATATAGCGATTTGAAATGATCCATTTTGTGCTTTCTCTCTATCCAAAACAAAAGATTGGAAAGAGAAATAACTAGCAAGCCCCTATAAGAGCATTCAGCATGTTAATACAATATATATATATCAAAGGATAAATATATATACTATATTCCATGTTTCATTTGAGGAGGAGAGGTTCATTGGATCGTGAGTTCACTCAGATTCTAAGATGCTGTAAAACTGCCAGTGAACACTAGAGCATGCTGCTGCTGCTGATGCTGCAGAACGAAACGTACCAAGCCCAACTTTCTCATGTTCTCATTTTTCATTCTCTTTATTTTCCATTGAATATATTATTCACTTTTTTTGTTGATGTTTTAGTGGAAAGGACACTTGTATTTAATATAGTTGTCTGGATGTTTCCTCCATCTTGAATTGAAGCAGAATAGCATTCACTTCAATGTTGATTAGATTTCTTTCAGAAAATGCAGATGTGCATTTCTTCATCATTTAACTGTATTTGTCCTAACATGTTAGATTTAAGCCCTCTTGTGTCATGGCATTGTTTTCAAATCACCGGTGCTACAATCTACTATCAGTAAGAGGGGCAGAAACCAATGGGTGCAGATTTAGATATAAAAAGGCCTTGAATCATTTATATGCAGCAAAAAAGTAAATATTTTGAATATGTTTTTTTCTAAGAACCCTAGTGTAGGATGGAAATATAACCTTTTATTGTGTTCCCCAAGATGTCACTTAAATAGATTCTTAATAAAACTGTGAATGCAGAGAAATGTCTGGCATTTGGCTGGAGTTTGAAAGCTTTCGTCACAAATGAGAAGTGTTCCTGCAGCACAGCGTGCTGTCTTTGAGCAGCTGGTGTGAATAGCATAGCGTGGAACTGCTCATGGGAGTGATCTTAGTTTCCATGGATGGTTTGTGACTGTGGCTCTGGGGGGCGTCTGGTCCTCGTCCCACTTCCCTCTGTTCATGCTCACATAGGTGTGATTGTGTGTGTGGGATTGTGTGTGTTGGTGTGATTGTGTGTGAGTCCAGTAAGCGCTGCGTAGGAGGGGTCGCGTCTGTTCTGCCAACGAGAGCGAGAGCCGAGTGTTGAAGAGCGAGTGGATTTATGGAAGGACGTGTTGTGGCTGTGAGTGAGAGAGTTGGATCTGTAGAGGCCATGGTGGCCAAAGTGAGCGCATGAACAGAGATTTTCTCCCCCTTCTTGGTTGGAAAGTGAAGGGGGGAAAATCTGTGAAGTGCAGTTTGATGGAGACATCTTATGGGGCCGCCCCTCCGACCTCCTGCACCAGTACCCTCCCCTTGCCTTGTCTCTGATTCATCACTATATATTTCTCCTCTCCCTCCTTTTTAAATAATACCTCTCATGATTTGTTTTGAACTTTAGTACTTTCTTATATTTTCTTAGTACTTCTTTTTCTACTACTCTTGTTCTCTTAATTATGAGTTAGTTCGATTGTACTCTCTTTTTGACTGGGTTTGATGAGACTTTTAGAGTGTGCACAGGGTTGAGTTCTCTTGGTTTTGTTTGTTTGTTTTTTATGAGGGAGGGAAGGGGTTGTCATGGGTTGTTGAGTTGTGCATAGCCAATACATGTACTTGATTACTTTTGATTGATGTTTTATTTTCCTCCTCTTGTTTTTCTTCCCAATCTTACTTTACATATTGTAAAGTTAGCCAGATATGACTGTGAAAACAGTCCTGGAGAATGGAATTAAACTTAATCTGTTTAACCAAATCTGCTGTTGTAAGTCTTCTAATACAAAGAGAACATAACTTTTATCATTTTGGTCCTCACAGAGATGCATTACAGAAACATGTCAAAAATAGCCATTCACTATATTGATGATTCCCTAACATACCACCAGGGGGTGTAGTCGCTCAAGAAAAAGAGTCTAGACTTGACGTGGCATAAGTCCTGCACACACTACTGATGCTTGTCTCAGTTTGCAATGTAGGGCATGTGCTGTTTAACAGAACTCCTCTCCAGAATGCAGATTTATAATTTCATCAATACAAAGAGACACATATGAATTTGGATAAAAATGGAAACAATTCATGTTGTCTTGAAGTAGTAGAGGTTCTGGGTAAGATTTGTATGCACTTCATTTAGCGGAGAATATCTCAACTGTTATAGACTAATATGACCCCGTTGAACAACGTGGGATGTGTACCAAAAGCTCTACCCGGGACAAAAGTCCTGAAATTGACCACAACAGATGACACTATTATATACAGGTGAATGGGACTTTTTTTCCCCTTTATAGATATCCCCATATTTTTCTACCAGATTAATCTTCATATTAAGAGAAATACTTTTTGTATTACACTTTGCCTAAAAAAGAAAATAAAATATGCAAATGAGGCAATATCTCATTAAATATGCGTACATATAAACCCTTGAAGCTACAGATTTTCTGAGGTGATCACAATGTTCACAGTGACCATAATTATACGCTCTAAGAAGAGTGTAAGCATTCTGATTTGATATAAAGAAAATGGCTAAAAAACAGTCAACCTATTACATACAACTAGTGACATACATGAATTGCCAGTTATTTATTAACCTAAACTTTAAAAGCTTACATTTCCTACCTGTTCTAAGTATTGCTGTCATCACGCCATCACCTCCAACTTTTTTTCTCCAACATAAGTTTACTTGGCAGCCATAGTGACCTAAGGTCATAGCAGAGCACATGGCTGTAAAGCAAGATGACTTGTAAGATCAAGAAAAGTAAGGAAATCTACTCTTTATTCTTTGTGTTGGCATGTGTCTTCTTACGTGTCATTATCATGAGTTGTAGTTTTGTGTATTTAAATAATTATAATGAATTTGTATCAGTTTTATATTTAATTTGGTGTTCATTGTAGCTAGCTAGCTGCTAGTGTTTTTGTGTTGTTTTTTTGCAAAATGGGGAAAATGTCATCACCAGATTGTCTCAGACAATGTCTTCATGTCATGAAGTTATTCCTCACAAAGAACAGATAAGTTGGTACATACCAATTACTCATATTTGAAACCTTATTTTACAAAATTCCAAAAGATTTGGAGAAAGTAAGAGAACAACTTATGGATCTACAGTAGCCTACACTGACACTGTCATCAGGTGACACAGATGTCTTTGTGTGCCTATTATACCACATAACAATTGTTCTGGCTCATCCGCACCTCAGGAGTGAAAAGATTAATATTACCACTTCATGAATCATGATATCTGCATAGCGCTGGGAGACGAGCTCACACAGTGTCTCCCAGCACTACATGTGCTGACTGGGTGCGATACAACCAGCAAAATATCAACCAAACTTGCAGCTCTGAACACTGTCCACAAACCAGACAACTCTTTTCTGGTTCTCAATGTCAACTGTCCACAGCTAACGTGCAACACAAATGGCAGAAACATTATTGGTCAAATGTCTAAAACCATCAACCTGCGCATTGCTGCATTCGATAGTAATGCCTTTCAGATGGACTTTGAGAGGGCCGCTTGCACCTCAACTAATGCAAGAAAACATATACAAAGAGCGTATTCAACAGCAGCTTTGGGTCCAAACACCATTTACAGACACCACCTTGATCTTAAATGCAGATGCTTATGGTTTTGTAAGAAAGGGCAATTTATTAGTCCCTGAGATTGAAATTTCAAAACCTGAAGGTTTACCAGATCCCTGCTTGTGTGGCAAGTTTGCACACAAGAATGGGTGTCCCTGTCGGGTAACTGGTATCCGTTGTTGCAAGTACTGCAAATGCAAGGGAGGCTATAGTTGTAAAAATCCTATCACTGAATGAGGTCTCATCATCATCCTCATACCTGGACTCTGTTGTAAAAAAGTTTGCACACAAGAATAAACCTGTTTTGTATTTTTCACTTCAAATGATAATAGCAAGGTTGGATATAAACTTACGCCCCCAGGCAACATTGTACCATTGCGGAATGAAAATAAATATTTTACAGTTATAATAATACAAATTGTCATAGGAAATCATCAAAACTGTTATGTACTAGTTAAAAGCTCCATAAATCTCCCCAAACATTCTCCGGTACAATATACATACACACACAACCACACACACATATCCATGAGTTTGCACACTTACACCCATGCATACTCATGTATGAGTACTGATGCACATTCGTGCAAGTTGCACCTGGCTTTCTGAAAGTTTAGTAAGCAATTTGTCTCAAAAGAGAAACACAGGGGGTAGGTAGGCCTATAGCAAATAGAGGGATCAGTCAGGCCTCAAACTTGGGGCTACAGGGTACAGGGTAGCAAGTCTGCAGCTTCACCGCAACATCAAAAAGCCATGGATGTTGGTATGATAGTCAGGGCACATACTCAACCATAGAGATGGCATTCTATAAAACTTCATGAAGCACACTCATACACTTCACATATACAGGTGCCTCCCTACTTAGAATATTTGGTATGGCCATATGCAAGTCCGTTATGCTTCAATGTTGCCTTAGGGTTTGCCGTTTTTTGTAATTTCCTATGACACCTACATTGATATGTTATGAAAAGTTGTTGATAATCCACCGGTAAATGTATAGCTGATAGTCACAGTTGATAAAAATAAAAGGTTCCTAGGGTTAACCTTTGACATTCCATAGAAAATGCTTGGGGTCATTTTTGACCCCACCTATGGAAAAGTGTGGTACTGATACAAAAAATGCAATTACTTAAAAAATATACCAATTAGATACAAATCCAAATGGCCTCATGTCAAAGACAACCTATTTGAGGAATACATGGAAGATTAAACGATAACAATTTTAAATGGCCAAGATATTGCAAAAAAACAACCGCTGGGGTCATTTTTGACCCCACTTATCCCGTGTTTGTTTACAATTCATTTTCCATTCAATACAGCACAAAACACAATTAAAAATATCAAACCAGAATTCGTACACATACACTACATGGTCATTGTAAACATTGTGATCACCTCATAAAATCTGTACCTTCAAGAATTTATATGTACGCATATTTAATGAGATTGCCTCATTTGCATATTTTCTTTTATTTTTTAGGCAAAGTGTAATACCAAAAGTATTTCTCTTAATATGAAGATTAATCTGGTAGAGATGTATGAAGATATCTATAAAGGGGGAAAAAGTCCCATTCACCTGTATGATAATAGTGTCATCTGTTGTGGTCATTTTCAGGACTTTCGTCCCGGGTAGAGATTTTGGCACACATCCCGCGTTGTTCAATGTGGTCATAATAGTCTATAACAGTT
Organism: Alosa pseudoharengus; assembly: GCF_046254945.1. Taxonomy (NCBI): domain Eukaryota; kingdom Metazoa; phylum Chordata; class Actinopteri; order Clupeiformes; family Clupeidae; genus Alosa; species Alosa pseudoharengus. Next base: position 32,662,429 of record NW_027468657.1, read on the forward strand.
GAGATATTCTCCGCTAAATGAAGTGCATACAAATCTTACCCAGGACCTAGACTAAAGGGATGATCAGTGTTTTTTAAAGACATATTTGATATGTTCTATATTTTGCAAAAACTGATTTTAGAATAAAGTTAGAATGTTGTCTTTGTCCACAAGTTCTATATTGGGGAAAAGGAAACAACATTTTTGTTTCCTACCTGTATCAGCTTTCAGGACAAGGATCAGTTGTGTTCCTGCCCTGGCTGCATGCATGTGTGCACCTACAGAGCCTATACAGGAATTCCTTAAAGCCTGATGTGTGGCTCTGGAGGTTAAATGTATCTATGGTGAGCGAGCAGGCTACAGTTTTACCATAGAGTGCTTTTGTGTGGCCTAAATTAAACATTAGTACGTCTTAAAAATCTACTGGGTCCAAATAATGAAACTTTTCTTATGAATAGCACTGTACATCTATAAATCTATACATCAACTGTCACATAGAGTAGGCGTGTCGTTCATGCTTGAGGTGTTCCGTTGTTAAGGTCTGTTCAATACCAGCAAATGGGAGTCCTCATTGTCATTATAGATACAGTTTCAGGAAATGCATTGAAGAGCTGCGGTTATGCACATATAGTATATATAGTATATATAGTCAATTATTACCATCTTCCATGTAGAAATAAACACACAAACCACTGACATGATATCACATATCTTTATAGAAAAAATAAGTTTTCACATTTCCGAAGAAAAAAAGTTTTTTTTTTTTCATTTTTGAACTTACATTTGACATTTTTTTGTTTATTTTCACTGTCCGTTTATTTACGTGGTAAATAATAATTGAACAACTGGGCTATAGCCATGCTCCTTTAAATCCCAGTGTCAGAGGCACTGTCCTGCAAGTTCTTTGGGCAGATGGGAGGGGCCGCAAACAAAAGGAAAAATAAGAGGCGCCACGATTGGCTACTAAATGTTGACTAGCCAATCAGCACAGCCCTGTTCCTGGGCAACGTTTCATCCTTGTTGGGGCACACAAGTGTGGTGGCAGACTGTCAGTCACCATGACTCCACAGTAGCAGCTTTTTAAGTTCAGGGGAGGGGGTGTACGTGCTCGTCCAGAGCCCATTCTGATTGGTCTCCTCTTCACTCCCACACCGCAAGAGAGCAAACACATGCACGGCGTTAACAGCCTGTGGAGCAATCCATAGATATTGCAGTCTCTTTACACACACACTCACGCACACACACCCAACCAAGTTAAGCGTATCAACCCTATGCAAAAAGGCACCGCACTGCACATTGTCAGGGGTGGCACACTTCTGACAGACTTGATTTTGCATGTTCACAGTTCATATGTTGTCAGACGACCACCCCGTTCGTGGTGATATGCATGTATTGATATCTGTGCAGCTTCTCCACCTGTGGTCACACCAAACAGTGATGCCCACACACCCACACGCATGCAGGGGTCTTTCCCACTGTGCTGTCTGAGATACTCAGTTTAGCGCACAGGAACCAGAATTTAGCAGCGAATTACACCCCTCCCCCAACCCCCCCGTTCCATAAAACAAAATATAACAGAACACACACACACACACACACAATATCATATATACACACACACATACACACACACACACGCACACACACACATACAATAGCTGAACAATCATAGAAACAAACTAATGCAACATAAAAAAAGTTAAAAAGTACATTAAAAAACATTTTCCTACAATGTGGTAACAATGTTGATCTGTTCTTGAAACTTGTACCTTCATTAAATATCATTGTTACCTTCTCTCATTTCAAGTCTACCATCACAGAATTAAAAGACCCACTTATACCATGACCTCTATCAGTGACCCATCAACCCATCAGTGGCATTTGACACCAGAGAGAGAGAGACAGAGAAACACACTCAAAGCACACAAAATACATCTGAGGGATATTTCAGAAAGGTTGATAAAAGGGTGACAAACCAGTTTGGTTGGTGCAGCGATTGACTCTATAGCACCAACCTCCAAAATGGCAAATCAATTTATGAAATGTATTATTTCAGCTGTTGCTAATTCTATCAGGACGACGATGCCAATGCTTAATGTTAAACAACTGCAGTAGACTGGTGGCATGGCTAAGAGGTGGAGGGTGGGACCAAGCAGATATGAAAACTCTTTCATTCATTTGGCCATCTGATTTCCAACACATGGGTGACTTTTATATGGTATAAGAATAAGGAAAACTGTTCTAGAAGGATCAGACGAGAACCAATTGAAATGGTGCTAAACCACAAGAATACTTATACTCAGCAAGTGTTCTTGCTTGGGAAACGGATCAATAAAGGGAAAGTGTATGACTTATTGCCCAATACTGTGATGGCTTATGGTTTAGACTGGACTGACACATTCTCCTCAAATATTCTCATAACAACAAAACAAAATCAGGGCAGATATGGAAATGTACTAAAAGGAAAGGAGATGTTTATATGTCTTACTGTCTTAAGGTTTCCTGTGTTCATGAAGCTCATAGGATCAAAGTGCTTTAGGGGTGTATGATGCTCATGGGAGTGATCTGTTCTGAAATGGCCAAGGGGCAACCTCCAGACCAAAAGGCAATGGACCACCCTGTGTCTGCACAAAGGCCAAGTACGGGCCAGCTCCCACATCCCCATCTCCACCAGCCAACCTCCAGGAGTTATTCTACAGATCAGAAAAAGTGCTACTTAAAATAAACTAAGATGGTGTGATTATGGCTGCCGTGTTCCGGAGAGTTTTGTGCTTTCTTCTCCCCGTACTTTGCCCTTCACATGAATTATTCCGCAAAGCATGTTGAACACATGCGGAGCACAAAGAAACTGTCTGCTGGGGGGGTATTCCAAGTGCGTGGTTTAGTGACTAACCTGGGTAAGTTAACTCAGAGTAAGGGGTAAACCTCCTAACAGAAGAGATGTATGGCTTCATTCTCCTAGCAAAACAATGCAACAGGGCTCTTGTTGTAAGAGGTTTACCACTTACTCTGAGTTAACTTACCCAGGTTTGTCACTAAACCACGTACTTGGAATACCCCCCCTGTTCTGTTAGCTTAAAAAAACAACAACAACAAATACCCTGACACACACACACACACACACACACACACACACACACACACACACACACACACACACACACACACACACACACACACACACACACACACACACACACACACACACACACACACACACACACACACACACACACACACACACACACACACAGAACAAAAGATAACTGTGACATCTCCCAACTAAATGATTCACATTCAATACAATAGTGAATGACCTAAACTTGAGTTCTGCGTGAGATTATGATCTTCTGACCAGAATGACAGAGAGAGAATGTGATATTGGCATGAAGTCCCCTTGTCCTTCGTCTCTCCTAAACACACTAGCCTCAGTCATTCACAAGACAATAATAATGAAAAAGAACTCATAATATTATTAATTGCACATTAATCGTTAAGGGCAAAGTCAGTGAAACGTTGAACACAAACTGAGATTGCTTTGCACCTTATGAGAGTTTTTTTTTTTTTTTCACCTTTGGCAAAGCACCTTCACAGCAGTACCTCGGCACACTGGTAAACTTTGAATGATGAAAGAAAAGCAAATGAATCTGCCCCATCTCTCTCTCTGCCATCCAGCCATCGTCGTGTCGGTCCCCCAGCCCTGGGCTGGATCCGTACCATCGGCGTGCGCGCGCACCGCTCCCTCCGGCCCACTCTCCTGCTCCCCAGCCCTCACTCTGCCAGCCAGGGGGGCGGCCCCTAGTCGATCATGTACTGCGTTATGGCTCTGAGCGCGTACAGCAGCTCCGCCTGCAGCCTCGCCTCCATCACCAACAAGTTCACATGCACCTGACAGAGAGAGACAGAGAGAGAGAGAGAGAGAGAGAGAGAGAGAGAGAGAGAGAGAGAGAGAGAGAGAGAGAGAGAGAGAGAGAGAGAGAGAGAGAGACAAAGAAAGAGACCGAACAAGCCATTAAGAAAGTGAGAAAGAACAAGAGTGTGACTAAAGGAGGCCGTGAGGTAAATGGCCCTTCCAAAACTGTGTGTCTGTGTGTGTGCGCGTATGTGACTCAAACGGTCCAGACAACGTGGTGCCCTAGTGGTGGTGTGGTGGGCTGCTCAGCGCTCACCTTTTCAGCAGGCTTGCGTGGGACCCAGGGCAGAGTGCAGAGGGGCGTCTTTGTAGCGTCCGGATAACACGCGACTGCTTTGATGTAAAGCTTCAGCCCTTTCTCCAGAAGCTGATTCACTTCTCCATAGTCATAGTCATCATATCTACAGCCACAAACAGAGACCTAGCATATCAGTCTTATAGCTCAGAGTGAAGGAGGCTCATGATGGCAGATGTTAGACACAGTGCGTGTGTGTGCATGTGTGTGTGCGCGCGCCATAGATACAGTGGATGTAATTCCAAATGGCTCAGTGCATGTGTGTGCGTGTGTGTGTGTGTGTGCGTGTGCGTGCGTGCGTGCGCATGTGTGTGCATGTGTGTGTGTGCGCATGTGTGTGCGTGCGTGCGCATGTGTGTGTGTGTGTGCATGTACCTTATGCCATAGATACAGTGGATGTAATTCCAAATGGCTCTTTGGAGGTCTGGACCGTGTGGGGAGGGGAGCGCTGCCACACTCCGGAAGCGATCATCCAGCAGGTGGCCGATGTCCGAGTAGAGGCGATTGACCAGCGAGAAGCCGTGGTCTTCCCACGAGTAGTCCTGCATGAGCACACAGCAGTGTCAATCAAAACCTGTTCAGCTCTGTTGTGCTTCCACACAAACACATCAGCACACACACACAGGGATGGGCAAAAATACATCAAAATGGATTTTAAAATGAAATTTCAAAAAACCCTCATTTTAAGTGTATCAAAATAAACTACAAAATACAGTAGCCACACCATGTATCAAAATAAAATACTATAATTTTGTATTTTGAAAATACTAAAAATAGCATGAAATCACTTTGCAAACCTTCCATATCTGTCCATTCAATCTACTCCTTCACCAGTACACTGACTCTGTTGATGAAGTGGACAGTGTTTATGAGCAACAGCTTTTCTCTGCTATGAGACATGCCATAAACCTACCAACAAGTCAACAGATCAACTATGCTGACTAGCCTGTTACATCTCATAGCCTTAATACTGTATCAGAGATGCACTCAAAAGTCACAACTGAACTTGTCTCTACTTTATACCATGACATTGTCAATGTATGCCCAGATTGCTTGATATTGCACTGTGTAACACTGTTGATCAGGAAGCATCATGACCCTTTTAGTTGTTTTTAACTAACTGGGTGAGTACCATGTAAGCGCTAAATGATGTTATATTGATGCCAAGGGGCATATTTATACATGGCAAGGCAATACATGGCGATACATGAGGCATCTTTTCATGGGGCAACCACATAACCAGTTTCATGCATTCCAATTGGATGATTAGATTTGTCAAGAAACTTGAGGTTGATGTGAAGGGGACTTCACATTACACACGGCATGCGCTTCGCTCGCCGCTAGGCTGCTCTGGGTTGAGGGAATGTCCCAAAGATTGTTGTTGTGCTTGCCGCCGCGCTCAGCACAAAATACCTATGATTTACAGTACGCTGTGGGCAGTGTTCAACATGGTTCAACTTTGACCGCGGCACGCACAAAAGCGGC